>NW_022280041.1:3156715-3234493 GCF_004355925.1 Anarrhichthys ocellatus | reverse complement strand
TCTCTTTTTCGGCAAATGAATTACACTCAAAATACAAGTGTGAGAGTCTGTAACCATCAACTGTAAAGACAAAATGAATAGAGAGGCGCTGGATTAATTACACAACATTATCACATGTGACATCAATATTTCAACTTTAATTATTATGGTTATTATTATTATTGTTATTATTTTGTTTCTTCTACCCTTGTGGAATAAAAACTTTGAAAATCAACATATTTACAAAACAATTAAGAAATTTCACGGTTATCAGCGAAAAGCAGGCGCTCCAATGCTGATGACACACATAGTTTAGACTTTGAACTTTGTGTGTGTGTGTGTGTGTGTATGTTTGTTTGTGTATGTGTGTGTGTGTGTGTTTTCAAGTGAAGCTGGTGTGGCTTAAAGACAGAAGAGGATAGAGAAAGAATGGCAGCAACAATAACCAGCATGTGGTTCCCCACTAACAACAGTCTTAAAATAGCTCGCGGCTAAGTGGAGACCGCCTGTAAGGATGTCGACAGTTTGGCAGAGCAGCGATGAATCTTTTGCTCATATATTAAGATGCGAACAGAATAATTCATCTGAATACAGATCTCGGAGCTCTCAATGTGCATCATTAGAGGACGGGATGAGTGACAGCGTGAGCACGAAATAACACAGACGGCGTCGCTCGGTCGGAGAAGCAGAAGATGTGGTTGAGACTTCATATTTGCAAATAATGAAATAAGAGCCCAACCCGTGTCACGGGGAAAGTGAAAGTGTAAGTGCTGAATAAAACCCATTCCAAAATCATTAATTACATCAGGTATTATCTCATTGATCAAGGCTCAATACCCAGCCCCCTACATATTGTACAGATACACTTATTAAGATATGTTATACCTGCTTCCTGTTGTTATGAGAAGCAGAAATAGGGAATTCCCTGTGGACAAGATTTCTCCCAGTTGTGGAAACAAATCAACGCTATTAGAATGAATACAGCTATAAAAGATCTACATAACATCTAAGCCTAAACCACTGCAAATATGTACCACAATTAAGATATTCTTTAGGCAACATTCTCATGTAATCTGGTGGTGACTAAAGCCGCCATCACGGAGGCTCTTGGTGGATTTGGACAAGATGGAGCTCCGGCTCCGATCAGCGAAGAGCCGAAACACCTGAGGGTGTTGCCTTTGTGTGAACCGAAGCCCCCTCTATAGGAGCAGAATGAGTCATAACGCTCTGCAGTCTGCTTCTCGACCGTGACCCGCTGACAGCCAATGAGCTGCTGGAGAGGGCGGGGCTTACAGAGCGGAAGGAAGGAGAGGTGGGGGGGGGGGGGGGGCTTTTTAGTGGCCGAGGCATCAATCATTGAGGAGAGAAATTGTGTTAAGACTGGAGATTGGGGTTGGAGCAAAATTGAGAGCTAGGAAAGGATGTAAGTGTACTGGAGGTGTGTGTGTGTGTGTGTGTGTGTGTGTGTGTGTGTGTACCCCCTCTAGTCTGGTCTTACACATCATTAGCATGCCGGTCACATCGGCAGACTCCAGCGAGGCTGAGGCTTCCTCGCCTTCAGTGGCGCAGCAGCAGACTAATGCTCCAGTAACACGAGAACAAAAAGGCAATAAACAGTGTGGAGGAGAATATGTTTGTGTGTGTGTGTGTGTGTGTGTGTGTGTGTGTGTGTGTGTGTGTGTGAGGGGGAGAAGAATCCCTTTATCGACATACGAGGCCCGAATGTCTTCACAAACACAGAAAGAGACGTCGTGTTTTTGGCCAGTTTATGTTTCCTCGATTGATTTTACACATCAAAGTCTTGGGAAGCACTGCTGCATTTGTGAAGTATAGTTATGAAGCCGCTACTAGCACAACACGCCTGGATCTCTGACCTCACTGTCGGCAGTCACGTTGCATCGTGGGTAATGTAGGCGCCATATTTTGTCGAGGAAGTAAAAAAGACGATTTTGATTCTTGCTTTTTCAAACTGTGCAACGCTAAAGTGTACTTTTTTAAAAGATGCAGTTTAAGTGTATGTAAATGTGAAAACATTTGCTTCCCACTCAAACTCACTTAACACTCAAGGTACAGTACATTAATAAGCATGACGTCATCGTCAGCCAACCCGATCCTCTGAGGGTTAAGACGACATCATCGCCATCATCATCACACCAGATGTAGCTGACTCAGCATGAGCATCAAACAGTTCAGGGCTACAATCTGGCCGATCCGGCAGAAGAAGAAGTTTGTCACTGTGACTGGAGTTTGCCGTTGAGATTAAGGACTTGGTTTCACGCCGACAGGAGGTCGATGCTTCATTCTCAAGTCTCTTAAATAAAAAAAGGTTACAGCCACCAAAAAGCAGATATCAGCTGCGAGTGGGAGGAATCGCATTTGACATCGTATGACTCACGGAGCGGGTCCTCGCTTGATGAATAATTTGGTTGCCAAAAAGGAGCCACAGCTTAAGAGAGATGCCGACCAGAGTGGACCGTTTGAGAGTCAAACACTCACTTTGACTGAATCTGTGGCCTCGACAGCAAACCGAAGCAAACAGTGTTTGTAAGGATACAGAGATTTAAGGCCCACGTAAATAACTGTACTTATTATTATTATTAAGTGTTAAGTGTGTCTGGTTGTGGTTTTAGTCCATTCTTGACATCGGAAACTCACCCGCTGACTTTCAACCACATCTCACGGCTTTCATCGGCAGGTAGAGTTTGCTCAGACAGGTGAGCTCCAGAAAGAAAAGCAGGAAACGATGTCCCAGGGTCATATTTAACAAGTCTGTATGGTAATTCAAAGTTAATTATCTAAAGCATAGAACAAAGCCCGGTTTAAGGAAGCCTTCTCCTTTAAACATCACCATCAGGTGAGATCTAAAGTCCTCATTTCAACTGAAACGCAGCGCTCAGGTGTTCATATTTCCATATCTCAGCGATCGTATTCGGGTGTTAAATAGGGTTAACTGGGATTAGATTGGGGTTAACTGTTAATACAGAATTAATGTAGCCTAGATGCTCGGTTTGCTTTAAACGGCTCCACTGGTGCATCCTGCCTCGAGGAGCCTCATTAGTTTCTTATTTTCATAACTCTTTTGCTCGGATGATGGTGCAAAATGTTGACGCCGGCGCGAGAAACATATCTCAATCTGTCCGGCTTTAGAGGCTGGTGGAGGGATATGAGCGAACAATCATCACCTCCTGCTGGAAATAAACTAAATAAACTGCTTTAAATGTGCTGTTTGGCTTCCTGTTCCTCCTCTTTTCAGATCCACTCAACACACAAGACAATAATAGATCCACCTCGACACTGCAAGGTGAGTTTTCAACCGACAATAACGGCAAAGAAGTTCAAAAGTGCCCTCTCATCAGCTAATGGCCTCTCGTCTTTTCTGATCTCTCCGTCTGTCCGTCTGCTTCTGTTGTTTCGGTGAAACGGTGGAGCTTTCATGGCAATGTGAGAGGAGTGCTTTGCAAGTCAGCGGCTATACTTAGATGAACTGTGTGGACGTGAGGCTGGGCCATAAAAGAGACGGAATATTCTGTTCGGGAAGATTAGACGTTAAATGATGCCCACCGTCAACCCCGCTGGTCTCGATGGTCTTTTTTACGGTGTAATGCCCGAGCAGACATTGTCGTTTTTGTAAACGTCGAACTAGATCCGATACTAACTTGGGAGGTGTGCCACCTGCAACGGCTTACAACAGGGTCACGGTCACACTGACACAATGCATTAGCCCCCCAAAATGTGTGTGTTTCTCTGTGTGTCTTATCTCTAGCTGTCCGCCGCACTGTCCGCCAACAAAAGGCAGCACTATCTCCCCCTCTGTCTCTCATCTCCCGCCCACTACCATCTTCATTTCTCCTGTGTGCTCCCGCCTCTCCATCTGCCTCTTCTGATAGCCTTTTTCCCTCCATCCCATCAGCCTGCTCCTCCCTGCGCCTCTCTGCAGAATCTGTCTAATTGTTATGCTGGTCCTTACTTTAACAAAAAATCTCCATCTGTGCTTACCTCCATCTATGTCCAACATAGGATTTGGATTTATTCTGTGTTCTGTCTCTCTCCTTCACGTATATCCTCAATTTATGACGCTCGCCAGCCTGTCTTTCTTACAGTCAGTGGAATTAAGATAACTAGCATCATTAATATGACGTATGAGGATTTTTGCCACACTTGATCACGAGCAAATATAGCGATTGGTTTGACCTACAGCCGAGTAAACGTCGTCCCCCTCGGTCTATTGGTCTACCGGGAACACCGTGTGTTTGAACATCCCCTTTTTTTGATTATGGTTTCCTGTCTTTAAGATAAAAGGTAAAACAAAATGAAGAGACCTGGATGAAGAGAGCAACTTCATCGACAGAATATCCAATGAGGAAGACTCACTCCTAGTCAAACCGTCTAATGGATTTCCGGTAAGCTCCGCCCTCACTAACGTATGTAATGTATCTGGGTCACATAAAAAAAATCTAAGTGATCTATTTAAAAATCCAGGATTGGTTGGGCTATAAACAAAGCACCACATTACATTAAAAGCAACAGGATTTCAGCTATTTCATACTGACCTTTATTTTGAAAGACCCTAAATGTGTGAAGACGCCCAAGGCTGCCAAATAATAATAATCACAATCAGCTTACAAAATCACCAAGACTTCTGACCTCTGCGCAGCTAAGCGTGCTTTTGGCTGGCCAACACACACACACACACACACACACACACACACACACACACACTCTTCTGATCCCCCTCTCCATCCTGCCTGTACCACGTCTCCTTATGATGCGATGATCTCTCCCACGCATGCATGTGTTTGCATTGATGAATAAGCACATCATTCTCCCAGCACGTGTGTGTGTGTGTGTGTGTGTGTGTGTGTACGTGTGAGTGTGTGGGATTAACAGCCACAGAAACAGAGTGGGTGAGTGTACATTGGCATAAGTAGGTTACAGGTAACACGTACCACAGATGCAGTAAGTGGCTTTAGGTGCGGTAGTTTACGTGTCTATCTGTGTTTTTTAATCTGAAAGCAGGGCAGAAGTGATTCCTCCATCACAGCAAGTGTGTGTGTGTGTGTGTGTGTGTGTGTGTGTGTGTGTGTGTGTGTGGACCTATTGCTCACCACAGTGCTCATCAAGACCAGAATCCTGGCGTGGCTCTCTTCGCTGTGTGCTTTTCTGCCCACAGCAGCGGAGCTATTTGAGCGTGTGACTGTATGTAGGTGGGCGGGCACTTCATTGTTTTTGATGTTGTGATACTGAGCTATCTCCAATGGGTATTTGGTACGTGGGTGGCAGCGGCCTCGTTTTGGAAGGCATGTGAACGAGCGAGATGTTGGCTAATAATCGAGATCCCCGGAGAAACGCAACATTGAGAAAAAGACGGGAGGTTGTAGAGGAGAAGAAGTAAACAACATGGACCAAGACATGGGCTTGGGACGGTTCAGTGGTTCGGCGTTTCTGTGCTTAACGTGAACTGACAAGAGAGAAGGAGAGACAAGCTCTGCTCTACATCTGCACTGGTAGAAATAAAGGAAGACATTTTAAAAAACTAGGTTCTCTGATCACGTCCGATTCAGCGATACACTTATCAGCGTGTTACGCAACCCTCTGAACAAATGGCTTGCAGAAATACATAAGTGGAAAGTGTGTTTTCCTCAGCGATAGAGACAAATAGCAGCAGCCTATAATATGGCCTGAATTCAATCTGTGGAACGGAGAGAGCATCATGACATCACACACAAACAGAATGTTCAGCAGCAGAACATTGGAATTAATCTCATTTCTGTTGTGTTTTAGTTGCAGGCCAGTGATTACAACTACAAAACTGGAAACGTCCTCTTTTAGTACGCCGTCGTCCTCTTCGCTGTGGTCGTAAAGCACAACATCGATGGGACAGATTGAATCGAGCAAAAGCAGGAACTTCCAGATAACATCCTTTGTATCTACGGCTCAAAACACCTGAATGAACAACACACGGGGCTTTCCATTTCAAGGCACCAGAGGGAGAACAACGTGGACTTTCAGGGGCTCTTTGGACGGAAACTACCAGTATTTACAGAAATGTGTGTCTTACGAATCCGGCGTGATATTTGAGCCATTATCTTATCGTTCATACGTATGCTATATACATACGTTCCGATGTTTTGTGCAGATGCACGAAGCAGAATGAACATTGCCAGAGCTGTTTATAGACCTTGATCTGACAATATGTATCGGACAATATGTGCGAAGGCACCGAATGTGAAAACAAAAGCACGGGCAGTGTGCAAAACACACTCGCACATATTTTCATGTGCTGAGTTAAACACTGTTAAAAATATGCACTTTAATATACAACAATAGGAACAATGAGCCTATTAGACCCATGTAATAAAATAACGTTTTGAAGTGTTTAGAGAAGCCACTGTTACGAGTATGGGAGGGCACCATAGTAAAAAAGACAATATATATATATATATATATATATATATATATATTCTTTTGGTGAATTGTTTTTTTGTGTCACCGACATTCAACAACACCTACGTGCAGCACATTATCCCCTCATGAAAGCAGAAATAGTACGCCTCGCACCTTTCAGGGTTTTTTTCCTGGAAATTACATTTTTTGGCAGCGGCATGTGATAAAAAAAATGACTGTCACACCACGAAGAAGAAGAAAAAAAAGCTGAAAGGACGTAAAACATTACAGGTATGAGAGCCATGCCGCTCTGCACCTGGCTCCAATGGAAGCTTTACAATACACAGATTTAGCCGCAGAGACTTCCAGAAATAAAACGCTGCTTAAAATGCATTTGTAGTGTAACATTTGACCGAACAATAAGCCGTGACAGGCATGTGAATCCGCAGCTTGCTCAGAGGAGCTATAATATTGGCACCTTGGTGTGTTGACTGCTACAGAGACAATGGCGGCGGAGGTGAGGCTGCACTCGGCGGCGGCGGATCTGTCACGGCTCATGTGGGTTGACGAGGAGGAGGATGTGAGCTGTAACGGTGGCATCGGGAGGAAGAACAGAAGACCGGAGGGCTGAGTTGTGGACGAGACTCGAGACAAAAGAGATGTAGCTGCATGTCAGCGTCGACGGGAAAAACTCTGAGGGGAGACTGGCGTCGTATAAAGGAGAGACAGGCGGAAAGGGGACAAGGAAAGAGGTAGGAGACGAGAGGGATGAGGGGGAGTAAGGAGTGCCCCAGCTGCTCCCTTCTCTTTCACCAAATCACCCCAGCTTTGATGTCACCCTCCTCCTCCCCCATCTTCTCACCTTCATCCACTCGAGACCATTTTCTCTCCTTCACAGCCCAATCCCTTTTCTTTTTTTCTCTCTCTCCTCCATCTCACCCTTCGGCTTCATGCTCCCTCCCCCCTTGACTTCCCTCCTCTCCTCGTTCCCACCGACCGATCCTCGCCACCCACCGCCTCCTGCTTTGTGGACGGTACACAAGGGTTTCCTCTGCTTTACCTGAGCTTGATATTCAGACTGAATGGCCCTTTGGTTAGCGCTCCATTATAAAGTGGAACATCCCCGTAGATTTGGCCCAAACAGATCACTTCAAACTGGGATATTTTGATTGTCAGCTACGCCAGCCAGTGTACGTTTTACAGCAAAGGTTCTAACTGGTTCGCTTGTCTCTCAAACTAAGTGAAACTGTAATTCACGTGAGCAACACCAGACCATCTCGTAATCGCCGACAAAATGGGAAATGTGGGGCGACAGTCGAGAGGTCTGGAATCAGGCTAACGTCACCCTTCCCTTCATCATCCTCTCTCCTCTAGTCTCTCTGTGTTGGGCCCCTGTAGCGAGCGCCAGTCGCTCTGCTTGACACGACCCGACACTTCGCCTGAAGCAAGAAACCCCTGCCAGGAAACACACACACACACACACACACACACACACACACACACACACACACACACACACACACACACACACACACACACGCACGCAGCATTTAAGTGTGAGGTCAAGCCCGGAAACTGATTCGAGCGCTGTCAAACATATACTGAAAATGACACCGCTAAAGGCGGTGTTCAATGTGGAAGCCCAGCATCGACAAACAATAACACACACACACACACACACACACACACACACACACACACACACACACACACACACACAGTATCTGATGTAATGTGCAGGTGAGACAGGCCAGAGTCAAGTGTGGCAAAGAATGCAGTGAGGAGGGTACTTAAAAGCAGCAGACACACACACCATTTACTGCAGAAGCAAGGCGAGGCAAGAAGCAGCTGCAACCAAAATCACACCATGAAAGGCAGCATGCAGTGCGAGCACACACAGATACACACTCTAACACACACGCAAACAAATTGACACACACACACACATCCGTTGTATCAAGGTGCAAGATGACGGAGATGATGCAAAACACGACAATGACAAACACACACATTTACACACAGATACTACCGCGTGACGGAGGATCAGATGCAGGTTCAAGTGCTCGAGAGAGAAAAGGCACTTAAAGTGTCAACACACAATAACACACCACCAATATTTATTTTGCACAGACCAGCCGAGACGGGTATGTGCATCTTCAGAGTGGCAGGACATAATTCAGCCCTAAACATAACCACAAACCAAGCCTTTAACCGTGAGTTTAATAGTTCAATTGTTAGGGGTTCCAGCTTATTGTCCCAGAATGAGAGGCGAGTCCCCATAATGTGACAGTATGAACACATTTGAGTCTTCACAATGCAAGTAATACAAGTATTTATACATGAACATGAAATTGACACAGAGAGGCACGAGGTGTCTTGTTCCTCCGCTCATTTTTTCCTGCTTTCCATCATCTCTCTCTTTCTCCATCTCTTTCCGTCTTGCTCTACTTCCCACAGCCACAGGCAAGGACACACTGAGGCCTGCTACTTTCTAAGGAGGGCAGAATCAACCCAACAGTTACACTCAAACACACTCATTCAGCAAACTCAACACTGTCAACACGTCTATCTCGTATGTTCACAACAACAACAAAAGCATGTGTGGGTAGAATTGAGGTTAGCACATGTTGCAGCGCTCATGAGCCAAATGTAAAAAAAACAGCAACAACAAAATAACACCCTGAGCACAACTAATCACCGTTGTTGTTGACAAGTTTGCTAATCGTGTTTTTGCTGGTTTGCACTTTTGTTAACCGAGAGCACAGAGTGGTAGTCTGGCCTCCCCTCCTCGTGTAGGCCTGCAAGACCGAGCATGTGACCTGCAGAGTGTGTGTGTGAAACAAGATAAGATATGTGCTGAGAGAAAGTGGAAAATGCTTGCAAGCCGTTCTGTGAACATAAGTTCTCTGTTCAGTAAACATGCGTGAGTTTACAATGAAAATAAAGATCTCACACATACAGAAGGAATCCTCTTTTTGTGGTCACACATACAATATGACTGACCCTTCATTAGAGCGATTACAGATTAATGAGCAGAGCACCCGCCTAATCCAGTTTAGCTCGAGCGCGAGAAGACGATGCCATCGGAGCCTACCGTCCAGCTGAGGAACAGGAAACCTGTATCTGGATGGGAGATGGTATTAACTTCCTGGTTATCAGCCAATCAGAGCCGCTCCTGCCTCGACGCAGCGAGTATCAGAGTGACAGTGTAAATTGAGCAGCGACTGCTCAGCTAAAAAGGGTACTACGGGTTTAGTTTTCCCATTGTGCATCTCTTTATTGAGTCATATTTTTGTTTCTGAACTGGTATTATATACTACCTGAACTCAGGAAAATTCAACATGTTAATAACATGTTAATAACATGTTAGTCAGTGAGCAAATTATGGTACCTTTGGACAGGCCCAGGCTAGCGGTTTCCCCTTGCTTCCAGTGTTTACGCTAAGCTAACTGCCTCCCGGATGCTTTTCTCGTGATGTTTTCGCTCTTCTCCCGGCTCGCTACGGCCAGAGTTTGATTGGCAGAAGGTTCATCCAATCCCCGGCAAAGAATTTTTGGCAAGTGCCTCCCCTTTTTCCAAACTGTCTCCTGCTTCTCAGATGGTTCTGTGTAAGTTAAAATGATCCAATCAGAGGACAACACAAGGAGATAAACTGGTCGATGAAACACATATTGACTAAGTAGTTAGCTATAGCAAAACAGTGAGAAAAGTACCGATAGTCATCATAAATCAGGGTCGTAGCATTAAATAAATAGAGCAACAACATCTGCGTAGCGACCCCAAGAATTGAAGAAATGTCATTAAATGAACGTCCGTAAATCCTCACAGGCACGGTGTCAAGGTCAGTCTGAGTTAAGTGCATTACAAGCTTGTGTTATCATCACCCGTGTAACCAGAGCTTCAGGGATTACAGACGTGTGCACACATCATTTGCATTGGACTGTGCGGTGTATACAGTAGCAGCACAGAGGGCACACGTGAAGCTAGTGTCGAGTTGCTTACATCCCGACGCGGTTCATGCGTTTGCTGCGAGTACACGTGTGTGTGTCTTTTGTTTCCACGTTTTAAATGTGCGACCGCGCTGCTGGCAGGAGAAACGTTCCAGACAGCTTCCCCCCCCAGATACAAAATACAAACAAACCCCCGGCACGCACTGAATGGGAAACCTTTATTCTTTCGTACTCCCATCTAAGCATCCGGCTTATGTTTCAACAGGCTGAAAAAGAGATTATGAGGAAAAAACGCTTTGTCATAACATTATCCGGTGTGATTATGTACCTGTTGTCGGCATGATTCGTGTTTTTATGTAACCGGGTGCCACCGTGTCCTTGTTTATAACACATTAGGTGAAAGCGAAGCATATGCCAGTGACATTGTCCGTGAATGGGTGTCACTACACCTTGGAAATCTGTGTGTGTCTGTGTGTGTGTGTGTGTGTGTGTGTGTATGTGTGTGTGAGATAGCTGCCAGATGGGACTCTATGATTCCACATATAAGCTCTCAAAAACACCAACCTCCACCGTAACAAAGGCCCCCTCAGACCACAGCAGTGGTGGAGCACAAATCAACCACAACATCTACACACTGCAGCAGGAGGAGGAGGACGAAGAGGAGGAGGAAGACAACTCATTTTCACTACCTTTACTCGCCTCTCTCTCTTACTGCGTGAGAGCAATACAACCAGCCACAGGGTTTCTTATTGACACACTCGTCACTGGGAGGCTTCTTTCTCTTCCATAACCGACTCCTACGGTGTAGACGGCAGCAGTACAGACCTGAATATGAGACTAGTGGGGTTCGAGTAATATCGCTAACACCAGATATTCAGAGCGTTGCATTACAGGTTGTTTTAAGCCTCAATGTTGCACCTTTGACTCATTTTCAAGCCTCCAAAACAGACGCTGCTACCCTGTGAATAGCATTCTTAGGAGAGCCTTCGTGCCACTATTCGGATATCACATCTGAAAGGCGTAGCAGGGAAAACTGGTTTGAGTGGGTTAGCAGCGTTTTAAAGCTGGTGAGAGGTTTCACTGCAGCCTGCTGCCGACAAAAACAACGACATTAAAAATCCTCTCTCCACTGCGACGGTGTTACTGGTTTCGACTGCAACACATTCCCGAATCTTTCCAAAGCCGATGGATAAACAGATCATTAAAAGGCACTAATGGCCACGTATGTCATTATCTCCCATCTCTCCCTGAGGCTCGAGGTTGGTCGGCTTTTAACAGAAAGAGTAAATAACCGTGGAAAGTCAGGAGGAGGAGGAGGAGGAGGTTTGCACTTTATCTGCCTTCATCGAGCTGAGCCTCAGAGGAAACTTCAGACCTCTCGGCCACTCAGCTGTGCGGAAGAACGAGCAGCGCCGAGGCAAGTGGCAAAGCTTCTTAATGACCACCACCACCCGTCTGCCAGTGTGTGTGTGTGTGTGTGTGTGTGCGATAGCCTGTTGGCACTATCTCCATTTCTTTCCGTTTGTGTGTGTTCAGCAGCTGTGGTTTTTTGTTTTTTTGGGTGGATAATGTAATGCTGAGACTGGAGGAACGAGTGTCGTCCCACTATTGTGTTTCAGGGCAATTACAGCAAACAGGTCTAACAAACGCACGATGTATAATTCAGAGCACGCTGCATTTCTGCCACCGCCTCCACACGCCAACAGTATTCATTACTGAGCCCGTAGATAAGCATTTATGTTTAATGCGCTGCTGCTTTCACTTATTTACATTACATCTGATGCATTACAAACAAAGGTTCCTGAGGCGATTATGTTCTTGTCCGGGCTACTCAAAATCTTTCACATCTTGGATTGCGGTTCCCGATTGTTTGCTTCATGGTTGCAGAACTTGCAATTTCCTCGAGAGATTTCGTGGTGAAGCATTCAACTGAAAAAGTTGTTTCTTGCATGAGGACTGAAAGCATAGCCATAGCTTCAAAATCTACCTAGCAACACCTCTAGACTCAGCAATTATCCCGTTTTATCTTGTTTGTTTGATTCATACAAACACTGCGGGGGTTTTAGAGGGTCATGGTCAGTATGTGTATTGCCCAACACTGGTCACAAGTAGACAGAGCTTCCTTTAAAGGGGACGCAAGCATAAAAGCTTAAACCATTGCCTCTCCTGTATTCTCCACTGCTTCCCATACATGTGTGGTTGCACTGGGAAAGCTCACTAATGGCTTGGAAGCCACGTTTTAGCCCCCACGGAGCTGAATCACGGGGACTTCAGCTCTGTGAGGACGCCTTCCGTTAATAATGCAAAAAGACGAGGAGCTCTGCGACGGGGGCCATTCCTGGAATACCTGACGCCGAGCAGCAGCAGCAGCAGCACAAGGAGGCTTTAACTAAACTCCAAACCATTTGTGGTGTGAACACCGGCAGCTACCGTCCACATTCCACCTGACGGCAAATACACGCACATGTACTCATCGGTGGGATTATTTGGCTGCAGAAAATGAAGGTTTCACCCAACCTCTGATAGTGCCATGCACCTGTGTATATGTTGATGACGCTGCAGAGAGAGGAATCACACACGACAGCGGACTAAAAGAGCTGGCTCAGAGCCAGTGAAATGATTTATTCCTCCCTGGTAAACGGTGGAATAGAAGGTCAGGAAAGCTGAACGCAGACATTAGACCTCAGAGGCACGCGGCGGTTATGAGGAAGGCGTGGAGCAGATTTCTTCTGGTGCCTTCAAAACAAATATTCGCGCCATCCTGGTGGCTTACACTTGAAGACAGATGCAGATATTTCCTGTCACTCCCCCCACTTGAATGTGACCCAAAAAAACGGCACAAAAACAAACAGCCTTCGGGGGTTGACATGTTTCGTTTTTTCCAGGTTTCACTACAAAATTCGGAGTTGGTCTGTGCCTGCCAGGGCAAATTCTACCCATGGCGGCACTGCATAAACAGCATACCAAGTGGCATTTTGGGTAGACAGGAAGAGGTTAGAGCAACAGCACCTCTGCTAGAGAGAGAGAGAGAGAGGGGGGGGGGGGTCGGAGTGCTTCTTGCAGCAACAGAGATTGAGCAACAGTTCAGCAGACTGCAAAACATCACCAGGACTTTGAATGTGAGCCTTTCAGAAGACGCAGGTTCCTTGTAGCTCTCGGATGGACTGCGCCACAGATTAGTTGCAGCGTTTCTGCAGACTTACCCACCGAGAGAAAACCTATTTAAATGGAGATGACAGAGCCACCGCTCCTTCTCACATCTCCCAGCCTCTATTTCTCTCCATCCCCAACGGGGTTTCTTTTGTCTGGCTCTGTGAGTCTCTCTCTCTCTGTCTCTGTGTTGCTGCAACTGCAGTGAAATCAAAATATATTTGATGGACCGTGACGCCTGCTGAAAAACACGTCTGTGAATATTTGCGGGCCAACACGAAAAAAAGTGAAATCCTCCGTAGTCTCGAAGGAAAGTTCAGGAGGAAACATATTTAAAATGTAGGCTAACAATGGATGTTTCATTCATGCTAGCTGTTCCAAAATATAGATCCAGGACTGCATCATTTATTCACAAGCACATGGTGCGCACACACACACACACACACATTCCCAAAACAACATTAAGAGGCAGGCAAAACATACCCTTGACGCTTTGCTTCCAACCCAGCAAAGCAGCATTAAAATGACAGCATGTGAGCTTTGTATGAAGCTTTTTAACCAGCACGCTTTATTCCCCACTAATTGCTTTCAGTAAACATCTGGAGGGATGATGACGTGGAAAAACAAAAACGAACACAATTTAAGGGCAAAAAAACTTGCAGAAGTTGCAGATTTACAAGCCGGGTGTAACAGGTGAAAACCGCAATATAAACGCGTGAACGTTTCCGTCAGCGTAAAACAAATAGGAATAAATCTCGAGCTTTTCCTTTTCATCTTCTCAGTTTGATAGATCTTCGTGAATCACACGAGCGCCACTTCAGCCTCGGCGGTTAACCCTTACACCTCGAGTCTAACTCGCAACCTCGGTTATTACCACGGCGGCGTAAACACAAGGGGACGGACCCTTCGGCACACGTATCGGACGTCCCATCCGATACGCGTCCTTTTCACGTCCACTCGGGCGTCTTTGTGGAGGTGGACGAGGTGTCTCGACACCACTGTGACCTTTGCTGCGTCCTCCACACGAACGACCACTTTCATCGCGTCGTATCGCCTGTAAATTGCTCGTGGGAAAGATGTTATCAAGATTCATTTCTGTCGTGAAACATCTTCCCCCCCCCCCCCTTCATTCTACAAAACCAATACATCACAGCGCCAGATGTTACAGCTGCGTCCTATGCCCCTTCTATAGCTGGCAACCCCAATGCTTCATCAACCTTTGTGTCTGGATTGATCTGGTGGGCAACAGCTGAGACTACTGGGGAAAAGGATGCACCTGCCCCACCACAAACCAGGGGGGGTATATGTCAGTTTGTGCTGTCGGATTAGGGTTGTAAAAGCCACTGGGTAATGACTATTTAGGTGAAGTGGTGGTCGTCAATCTGGGGGTCTCCAAGGGTCCTAAAGGGGGCTACAGTGGTCCAATCGGAAGGAGATAAATACCCAAATTAGAGCGAAAGAAAAGGGTAATTATCGCCTTTAATGTGACCTTCCTATATTGACATGTGTAGGAAATTCCCCAGTGTGAACACACAGACTGGGTCACCTCCCCCCCCCCATTTAAAAACAACACTCAACACAAAAATGAGAAGTCATGCTCGGCTTATTCGACCGCGGGCCCCCCCCCTTTCCCCTCCCACATACCTCGGCACACAGCTGGGTGAGGAGCGGTCCACCTCCCAGGTGGCGTACAGGTTCATGTGGACCGGCCGGTTGGAGGTGGTGATGCTGACCGGCTTGGAGGGCTGCATGTGCGGCGAGGGGACGCCCCCAGTCCGCGGGAGCCCTCCTCCTCCTCGCTCCGACATCCTGGAGGCTGAAGAGGAGGAATACCCGGAGTAGCCTTCCTTCTTCTCCGTGTGTGTTGTCCTTTTTTTAAGTCCTCCTCCTGCCTTTTACTTCTCTTTTTCTCCTGCTGCAAATGCGTAAAACGCTCGCGAGCAACGTACAACGTCAACGGAAAGTTGAACAGTCTCGTGCTATTCCGCTTGATAGTGGAAACATTGCGGTCGTCGTGGGGGTGGGGGTGTTTAAACCCGAAATGCAGGCGCCAAATCCCCGCGTCTGTCTGTGTGTCCTCTCCTTAGAGCAACTTCGCGTTGGTGTTTGGGGGGGGGGGGGTTGTCAGTGCAGGAAGCGGAAATTTCTCTCGCTGTAGTCGGTCGCACAATGGAAAGAAAGCAACGAGCAACGCCTCTTCAGTTAGGACGTAACGCACGAGCGAGAGAGAGAGAGAGAGAGAGAGAGAGAGAGAGAGAGAGAGAGAGAGAGAGAAAGGGGCTGGCCAATAGCGTGCTCTGGTTGTGTTACTGTGTTTTTTTTTAATCCTGGGTTTCTGTATGTGTCATCTATTCTTACATTTACGGTACTAATATTTACACTTGTACTACTATACTGTATATCGGTTTATGTTTATTTTAGAGGTTTTACTAATATTTACTATTACACTTTTATTTCAATTGTACCTCATTTTACAAAGGTTCATTGAATTCAATTAAGAAAATGTATTTTTTATTTAATCATCTACTTTTTATTTAAAGTTATGTTCTGTAATTAACGTATTATGCATCGTTTTTTATTACTTAACATTTTTTATTATTGTTTATTAATTTTTTAAATAATATTTTGATAGTATTGACTCTTGTATTTGTTATTAATCATTAACATTAACATGAACTATTATAAATAATATTAGAATGTTATTAGACATAATTTGATATGTTATAGTTACATATATTCTATTGTATCACTACACATACTTATGTATTATTTATTTCAATACTATTTTCTCTTAAATATTGTTTGTAGCATTTTTCCTTTCATATTAATGCCTTCATGTAATGCTGCATAGTAACGTAGCATAGTCTAGTGTAATGGAGTACTGGTAGTGTAGTGTAGTAATACACAAACCATGTATTGTCTTTTTTGCTTATGCTCTGGATTATTACTGTGTTGTACAATGACAATAAACGAAACATTGTTAACAGTATATGCAAAGTATCCTCTGTGCTAATGTGACTATGGTCATGTAAATAAAGCACATTTAACAATAACATTTTTGCATTGTTAAAGGTTAGTAAAAAGGTCACAATTCCCCTGCAAATTGAGTATTTCCTGGTTATCATTAGATAAACAAATCGAACAGATGAATAACACCAATAACACACAGTGGAGCGTCACCTTTCCTCCTTACTATGGCATTGATTCAGACCATATAGATAAACACCAGAGCCAATATTGACCCATCATCCCCTGCATCACCCTCACACCACCTGCAGGATTACGCTCTGTACGGGTGAGTATTGTTTTGGTATTACAGTATTACTCTCATACAGGAGAACAACCGGTATTCTGGTGTGTGTTTGTTTTTTAGTGCGGGGGAATTTGTGAATCGTTGTATTTTAGGCCCATATGGCAAAATCACTGGAGTGTCAGGTGTCACAGACACACACACACACACACACACACACACACACACACATCTTCCTTCAGCCGTGACCAGGCGAATACACAAAGGTGCAGAACCGGTTACAGTCTGAGAACTTCCTCCCTGAAGTGTCATCATTAACAACCAGACGTGTAGAGAGAAACATCTTTTAATGTTTTTAATGTTGCCTACATGTACTGGAGCTATTATGATGTAAAAATGTACTATGCATGTGTGTTTTCAAGCTGTTATTTGTGCAACTCTCTCTCTCTGAAACAAACACCACTGCAGTGTTTGCACCCTCAGCTGGCAAAAGGCGGTGCTGCGGCTACAATCTCTGAATTTGAATATTAATCAGAAGGTGACCTAATCACTCCGCCCACGTCACGTCACGGCTGGCTGGCTGTCACCAGCTCTGACGTTTCTCTATTGGCAGATTATCACAGCTGTGATCGGGGCTTACAAGAGAAACACAAAAAAACATCATGTGCTTGAAATGTTCCTGGATGAACTGGAACCAGTAGAAAAACAATTACAGCATTTATTTAGATTTAGCTCAAGTATGGGCGGCATTCAGGGGATGTTGGAAATACCACAACTAAATAAAGCTTGTCACTTATAGATGATGTAACAGGAAGCTTTTGTTTATATCAAATCCATTACGATTTTTCACTGTGCTGCTTGATTTATTGGAGCAAAAACATTTAAAAAAGGCCACAACAAAACATGTTTGGACCCGTTCTGTAAGTGTTTCCAACCAGAAGTTGACTTTAATGATTGCCTCCACATACAGCAGTGCAGGTGTGCAGGTCATAAACTGGCTTGTTAGGCCAATCTAATCACAGCAGGGCTCCCTGTTTGCATTGGCAATGGTTTTAATGGTGTGCAGCCTGTTTATTAGGTGGACAAGATTTGTTTAAGGTCTTGTAGAGTGCAGGTTCAAACATGGTTAACCCGTCTTCCTGCGACTCATTCAGATGCTGTGTAGTCAGAGAAGAGAGCGTTTGGTTTTTTTTTCCTTCCAACCCAAGCAAAACAAAAGCTGATGTCACTTCCAAAGTGTGACAATCAGCCGGTTCGCTGATGAGCTGGAATTAAAACCGTGGAGCCTCTCTCCGCGCGTGGCTGCCTATCTCTCCGTGTGCCTCGCGGTGGATTAATCAGCCAGCGTGACTCTCAAACGCACCGCATAAAACCCTCTCGCCTGCTCTTTTTAACGCGCTTTCCTCAGCAGCCCCCGCCAACAAAGAGATTAGAATGGAGCAGATTAAAACACGGTCACGGGATAATCCCGGGTTACTTTTTTTTACACAGTGCCCCCCCAACAAAAAAAATCTGCCAGGTCATCAAGTGACTATCAAAATCAATTAAATTTGTCTTTTATGCAACACAGTTATACTCCCCTCATGTGCACATCTGCTGATTTTCATACATTTACAAAGTATTGATACAGTGTTTGTTTGCGATAGAATAGTTTGGGATTCTCTGAATTATACTGATGTGCTGTGGATTACTGCTCTCTGTATTTGCAATATTTGGTAAAAATACACATGTATCAAGGCTGCAACTAACAATTATTTGACTCATTGTTTAATTTATTGATGATCTTTTTGATTAATCTAGTAATTGTGTGGCCAGAGCCCAAGATGATATATTCAAAATGCTTTGATCACAACAAAGAACAGCATCAACTCCTCACATTGAAGAAGCTGTGGCCATTTTGCTGGAGAAAATGGAATTATGAATCTATTAATAAAATCATTCTTTTAATCAATGTCTTTTGTTGTACATTAGCTCTGCTCCAAGTTAATTAGGTGTAAAAGACAATGAGTTTTTGAATGTCAATCGTCGTAATAATCAACAGTGATACACTGGATGGATCGATATCTCTTTCCAAAACTGAAACCAGCTGAGATTTAGAGGAGACATGCGTACATGCCAAGAGATGTCATTTACCTCATGGGGCACGTGTCCCTCTCACAAAAGTGCCACAAACATTATCCCTTGTGTTTTTAAGACAATAAAAGCCTTTGATTTGGCGCAGGCTGTTGCTCCCTGTGTGTGTGTGTGTGTGTGCACTAGTGACCGAGTCAACACGAGGCTGCAGCAGCTATTTAGGTCACTGTGCTTCAGCACGTGGTCAGCTGACTGCGGCGTTCAGGGTCCTTTGATGCCCCCCAGCGGTAGAAACGTGAACTACAGCGTGTTGTACTGCGTCGGCGTGTTCTTTTGTGGAAACGAATGAGTCATTACTTAACGTTAAAAGGCAGCCCCCTCGTGCGTGTTGTGCTCCCCTGGCAGCCTGGTTTGAGTGATGACATCAGTGTTACCATGTTATGTTTTCTGTAAATATGTCACATTATGGTCCAGTAAACGGTTCAAAGCCTTCTCCACACTGCCAGACATCTATAGCAATTCTCATGGAGATTATTAAAACTTTCCAATTCACGTAGTTGCCTAAAAAAACAAGTTATTTGAGTTATTTTGCCTAAAACACATCAGAACAAGGAGTGTAGCCTTCAATCTCTAGTTTCGGCCTTCATTTATTGGATTTTAAGCTCATTTGAACTAAACTGAAGTAATCTCGACTACAGCTCTGATCACAATCAGCCTTAAAACCTCAAACATGAGTAATCCAACACTATGCACTCCTCTACATGTAATTAAAACCCCAACACATTCCTTATAATAGTACAGAGGACATAATCGAGTGTCCTAGATGGCAGCTAAAGCCGTGTCCTTCATCCTACCAGTAAATCTGGAGCAGAGTGAGAGCTCCTCTTGTGAAGGGATCAGCTGACTCACACTTGGCAGATACCTTAGGATTCTACCACCAATCTAATGTAAGTGAACACTTCTTACAGTAACTCCCCACAAAGTGATGACATGCAGGATGAACAGCAGTACAGCTGCAAATGTTTTATCATTTATTTACAAAAAAACAGAAAAAAAACATTGGCTACAATGTAAAAATAACCAAGAAGAAAATGTAGGTTCAAAATGGAGGACACGCGTCATCATTCTCATGTGACACCGATTACGTCATGGAAAACATCTAATTATATTTATTTTTTTAAAAAGGAACAAAACTGTTTACGGTTACTGGTCTAACAGATGGTCGATGTTGCATTCTGCATCCTCCAAAGTTAAAAATCTGCGTACAGCTCTTCCTCTTCCTCTCCCATCGGGGCTCCTTCTCTAGAACTTGAACTCTTTGTATTTCTTGGCGCCGCCTCGTGTGTCCTGTGGCTGGGCCTTCCTCTTCTTTTGCTGTGCAGGGACAAGAGGTTATTAATATTCAAATGTCAACAAAAAGGGAAACTGACAGCACACTGTATTAACAGCCTCTCACTTTCTTTTACTTATAAATAAAACACTTGGAGAGTCGGGGTTTATTCCTACATCTCGGTGATCAGTTTAATATAACTAATAACAGTTATTGAGGAAAGAAACCTTCTGCAATCAGACTTCAGAAGAGGAAACGTGAACTCTTATAAGAACTGGGTATGAAACGTGAATTAGTCTCCATGAAGAAGAGCATCAGCGTGTCTCCGTACCTTCTGTTTGGCTGCATGCTCAGCCACCATGTCGCTGAAGTCCTCTTTCTCCACCTGCGCCTGCTGTTCCCTGACGTGCTCCTCGTACTTCTGCGTCATGGCCATGGGGTCCAGCTCCAGCTCCTCCGGAGCCAGGGCCACCTCCACGCCCTGGGACTCCTGGCCGCCGCCCGCCTTACGAGCTGCCATGGCCTGAAGGCAGCAGAGAGGGAGCGAGTTAAGGAAAGGCCGAGGACGGAACAACGCAGCGTCACAAACACAGTGAGAGCGGTCTTACCCCCGACACGTCGTAGATGTGCGTAGAGGCCATCATGGCGGCTCCTACGGGGCCAGTTCGTCTCTCTGGCAGCACCGTGAACAGCTGTGGCGTCTCGTTTCTATGAACACAAGAGCGAGGTCAAACCCAGAAAACAGCAGAATGTTTTTAGCTTATGTTCGTCATTTCTCAGGATTTTGTTTGAGATTTATTTTTCTTCATTTGAAACCTCAACAGAAGCTTCAAAAAAAGACCTTCAGTACAGCTCTACTAAGAACAATTATATTTCATAATACAACTGATTTTGTGTGTGATGAGAGAGAACAAATGGCATTTGATCCGTTCAATTATGAAGATCTTAAGTGGGCGTAAAGACATTCCTTCTATAATTTGAGGCAGTAAAAAGTAGTGAGTCAGTTCATTTTGTAGATGAACTATGCAGCACCCATTTATATAAATAGATTTTTGTGTAAATGTTGCATTAAAGTCAATATTTTTCATGTTCTAAGCTCTTTCAATGAACACATGAACTGAAAAGCAAACATGAAATGCTCCGTTTGCTTCATCAACACAGCAGGAGCTGTGCTATTGGGAGTAAATGGGAGACCTAAAGAGCGACACTCACCCATCCATGGCCTCCTCGATCTTCTTCTTCCTCAGCTCTATCAGCTCCGGGGTCTCCATGCCGGCGGGTACTGACGAGAAGCCTCCAGGGGTGATGAGCCCACTGAAACACACACACACAGTACATGACGAGTTAATCCATGCGCGTCCGTCTCCATGAACGCATCTCTGTGTGCTTCTATGAATAATAAGCACTTTGAGCTGAGAACATATGGGCAGAAATGGCCTCACTCGTCCATGCAAACATTAAAAGCGAGAGAATGACAAGAGGACGAGAACATGCACACAGCGCTCACTAATCAGATTATGAAAAAACAGCATTTAACTCTGCAGCAGGAACGAGACCGCTCCTCCAGATTTCGATTTTGGGACGTCTTGTACCTGTCTGCTGGTGTGACGAATCCCGTCTCGTCCGGTTTCTCCTCGTCGCTCTCCTCCTCCTCCTCTTCCTCCGACGACTCCTCATCCGAAGGCTCCAGTTCTCCCCACGGAGCGTGATCCACCTCCTCCTCCTCCGCTTTAGCCTGATCACATATTCAACATACTGTTAAGACATATACTCCACATCTTCTCACACCGGTCAGGCAATGAACAGGTATGTTTTCATAATACATGAGATTTACAGTTTCTGCAAAAACAACCTACAAAAAGCCTGCAGTTATACGTGTGTGTGTGTGTGTGTGTGTGTGTGTGTGTGTGTGGGGTCCTGACCTGGAAGTCTGCAGCGTTGGTCCCGAACACGTCGCCGTAAAGAGGTTTGCCCATTTCGTCTACCGGCGGCTTCCCCCAGCCTCCAGCGTGGTAACCAAATGTACAGTTCTAGCAGAACGAGGAGCAAGACGACGAAGAAAATCAAACAAACCGACACGTAAACAGAACATCTTATACACGGGTGTAAAAAACTCGGGAGTAGTTGTCTTACGTCTGGGATTGGGGAGTTGAGTCCGGGGATCTTGAGGTTGGGGTAGGAGGGAGGGGGGCCGTACCTCTGCATGGCGATCAGCCAGGGGGGAGGCACCTTGTGGGAGTTCTGGGGAGGAAGAGACACGTAAGCTCACTGACCAGCACCGTCTCCTCACTAGAGGCTTTAAAACAGTCATGAGTGCTCCTTGAAACTAACAAAGCCAGAACTATTCTATCTGGATCCTCTGTGGAGCGCCGGGAGAATTCTGAGGGTTTGTTGTTGGCTGCAAAACACAAAAACTTCTGCGGTATATATATATATATTTTTTTTTAGCTGTTATTATCTCAGCTTTTGTGTTCCTCTCATTACTTCTGTTTGAGATTTCTTTATGTGACTCAACAGCAAGTTAACAATAAGACACAAGTGGAACCTCACGCTACATATTTGTGTAGAGAAACTGCATGTCAGTGCTTTGCTAATGTAACATTTTCTCTTCCTGTGGTAGTTGTGGTTGTAATGAGTTTGGCTGAAGGTAGAATAACGTTAGTGGATCTTACAGGTCCGACTGGCATCCCGAGAGCGATGCGCAGCTCATCGGACAGATCGCCCGGCTTCTTCTCTTTCAGGCGAGTCTCAAACTCTTTTCCCTGCAGAGACACAAACACAGCAGGTCACTCTGTGAGCCTTTTAGAAGCAGCAACGGGTGATTGCCATAGAACAACAATAATATGATTCGACTGAATAGAAATGGATGGAGCACCTCGTAGTAAAGGTCTCCGTGGATCGTGAGCTTGGGCTTGATCTGCCATTTGAAGAAGGCGTCGTGGAGCTTCTGGTAGTCGATGTCGATCTTTCCCATCTTGGGACGAACCTTCTCCCTCATTTTGGTTTTCATGGTTTTGGCGTCCTCCTGTGAGCGGAAAACAAACAAAAATGAAGACGCCGCGTCTGAATTTCACCTCTGGTTCTTCTCAAATGAAGGACTGTAACTCCCACCTTCTCCTGCAGGGCCTCCCTCATCTCCTGGATCCCCGTCTTCTTGATGAACTCGGGCAGCTCGAACGGGGGCTTCTCAATACCCCTCTTGCCCTGCAGGTACTTTCTCTTGAAGCACCAGTGGCGGGGCACGGGCACCGTGTTCCTGGTGGCCTTCAGGTGGACCAGCAGCTTGGGCTCGTGGGCCGTCACGTCGTGCATCTCCACCACATCTGGACGAGCCACCAGCTGGAGCAGAGACACAGGAAGAGAAATGAAAGGGTTAATAATAATACATAAACCTTGAATAGCACTAATGACTACTAGCCTTCATGCACCTGTTTGAGTTCAGCCACAGTCAGCCTGTTCATCCTCCTCAGCTTCTTCTTTGAGAGTTTTGGTACATCTGGCCTCATATCCTGCACATGAAAAACATTTGAAATACTGACATGTCAACCAACAGGACTTTGATTTATTCTTTTCTATTTCCACGACAGAAGGAAGGATCCATACATCGTCGCTGTCGTCGCTGTCTAGCTTCTCGTCCTCGAAGCCCTTTTTCCGCAGCACGGCCGTCTCCGTCTTCTCCGTCTTCTCGGGCTCCTTCTCCTTCTCTTTCTTCACATCATCGGTCAGCTAGAGACAAGGAGACGTATTCATTACAGCAAAACAAAAGCAAATGACATAACACACAGGAAAGCAACATGAACCCTCTTTGCCTGCGGAAAGAAAGCTAACAGTGCTGCGTAGCCACCTTGAACGCATCGAAGATCCTCTTGAAGAAGATGTAGTTGGGGTCGTAGATCTCCGGCTCCTCTGTGATGTACTCGATCTCCACCTCGGGCTCTTTCTCCTTCTCTTTCTCCTTGTCTTTGTCTTTCTCCTTCTCCTTGTCGCTGCCCTCCTTCTTCTCCTGCTGCTGCTCCGCCTGCTCCTTCTTCTCCAGGGCTCGCTTCTTCTTACTCTTCTTCTTGCGGTTTCTGCGTTTGCGGTTCTTCTGAAAGGAAATTAACAAAAATTGGAGTTTAAAGAACATTTATGAAAAACGTCTTTCTGCATTATTATGCACTTAAGTATTAACAACACAGGCAGTACAATCAGATATATAAATGTGCATTCAGTTTAGGTTTTGTTTTCGCAAAAGTGAATTAGTAGCGACACCAAACAACTGATGTATCACAAGTACAGCGGTACTACGGGACAGATAAACAGACTTACATCTTTCTTAGATATCTGACTGTCATCGTCTTCTGTCTCAGACATGACCGGTGCGGAGGAGTTGTTCATGTCCACCTCTGCTCCCTCATCATCTTCTTCTTCTTCGGACAGGAAGAGAACAGAAACAGACGAATCGGATTAGAAAACCAGACGCTACTGCATCCCAGTGGACACATATTGCAGTGAAACATTGAGGAGCAGCTGTACTGACCTGCGGGGTCGGTGAGCTGCTCCTGTCGGATCTCCTTCAGCTGGAGGATCTTCTCCAGAGCTTGAGGGATCTTGGGCCCGCTGACGCTTACCTCCTCGCTCTGCCACACCTGGAATGGAAGCAAAAAGACTCGTGACTAAGAATGTAGCACAGGTAGTCTCCCGCTATCAATCAATGAGAGAGCCAAGTCCCTGAAAAACAACAAAAACTAGAAATTTGCATTGATTCTAAAGATAATGCCCATCTATTTCCCAGCTGTCTGCCTACCTCTCTGTTATCTTCTCCTGGAGGAGGCGGCACTCTCTGTTTTTGGGTCGGCATCATGCTGACACCAGGAGGCAGCGGCCCACGTGGATCCATACCTGCAAAGAGACAGATTGCAGGTGATAAAACCTCACCAACTATGTGACTAGTCACACCAGACGTGGTATAAGACGTGCAGCAGGAATAAGAAATCTAAACAAACACCATATTACCAACATACCTCTCACTGGGCCCATAGGAGGCATGCCTCTGGGCCCCTGGTGCATCTTAACCATCTCCTGTTCCATCATCACTGCAGCCTGATGAACAGGGAAAAAGGAGAAGAGACTTAACATACAGAAGTTAAAGAAAAGGAGGAGAATCGAGGAATCTAAAGGAGAGAAGGATGCGCCCTAATGGTTATGAGGTGATTATTTTTAAATGGTTACACAATTTGGAAATGCACAACACCTCCTTCCTAAGAGTCTTTGTTACATTTGACCAAATCTCTAAATCCTACGGGAAGCTCTATCTGACGAGGTGGACTATCTCCATCGTCTCACCACTTTCTGCTCCAGGAGATCCTGTTCACCCATGACGCGGGACTCACCCTGTGATACACAGAATCAACGAATGTCTGAGCAACAGTCAGACCAAAAGTCACGTCACAGTATCTTCTGTCTGCTCTGCAGTGACTGTCAGACAGGAAAGTGTGGCAGGAGCTGCTGTGGTTCCTGTCAGATTCTACAAAGCAGATATTTTGTGTTCCTTGCTTTGAGGGAGGGATTTAAGCAGCTTGCATCTCAGTGTTGTGTTTGTGCTTGAGAGGGAAAGCTGAAAGCAACAAGTGGATTACACAGACCGTAAACGTCACCTGCTGCTTGGCTCTCTCCTCCTGCTGCAACACCATGGCCGCTCTGTGCTGGGCCATCTTCAGCTGATCGTCCTGCGATAGGCCGGGAGGGGGCAAACCCGGGGGCTCCATGCCCATGTGGATGCCAGGCGGCGGGGGCCCCCCGGGCATCATGCTCATGGCCTGGAGCATGCCAATACCAGGAGGCATGGGGGGCATGGGCATCGGGGGCATGGGAGGGATTCCTTGCATCTGGAGAGGAGGAAACACAGGAGGAGAATGAGAGGTATGAAGTGAACTCACATTGAGACCCGGCGGTTAGTATAAAATACAAATTTTAAATTGTATTTGGCATAAATGTACAAACTAACTGAAGGGTCTTCCTTTAAGGGTGGAATAATAGTGCTATCATTACAAATCAAAATAGGGTGCTATTTGCAAATATGTCACACGATTTGAATATACATTAGGTGTTAATACACACTAACTATATTTCCACTTACAAACAAACAAAAGAGCAATGTGAGAAAATAGTGCATGATAAAACGCAATGTACATATTATAAAAAAAAACACATTTTCCATTTGATATGTGACATTTACCTGCGAGCCCATTGATTTATCATCGTTAGGTTTGCTGAGGAGGATCCCAGTCTACAGAGAGAAACACAAACAAATGGGTGAATACTTTAGTGCTGAAGACTTGATGAGCGACATGCTCAGGCTGCAGTTGTACTTAGTTCCATTTACCTGAATCATGTACCCCTTCAGTCTGTCCATCAGCTCCTCTCTGGGACCTGAAGAATGACAAAAGACTTATTTCAAGGAAGAAATGCAGAGTGTATAACAATGCACCGACACTTCTATGAATGTAAGCTGTGTCTGCACACTAGTTAAGCCCCTTCAACCCTAAACGGACTAACAGAGAAGTCAGCTAACGTTAATTCTGACAAGTGCTACATGATACTTCATTGAAGATAGCTAGTAAGCTAACGGTTAACTCAATGGGCTACTTACCTACGGGACCAGGTATGTGCTGTTAGTGCTGCTTTAAACACGTTGTATTGGTGATGTTAAATTGCCTGCATTAGATAGTTAACGTACATGTCAAAGAGTGTAAACACACCGCGGGCCTAACTTTAGCTAACAGCAGCGGAAGTGTTACGTTTTGCTAGCTAGCGTTAGCAACTGACTAGCTACTGTTAGCTAAACACAGTCCTTTCCTCCAGTGCGCTCTCCTTTTTCCCGGTCTTATCTTACCCATCGTGGGTGCTCCCAGCTCCGCCAGCTTGGCGTGAAGCTCCGGGTGGCTCCATGTGTTCAGTGCCGCGATAGCACTGCCTAAATCGGACGGGAGGGATTCGGTGCCCGGCGGTCCGTCGGATGCCATGTTCAGGTTCTCTCAATGGGGACAACGGCGGTTGCGGAGGACACGCGAGCGGCGCAGAACCGGACGAGTGCAAAGCATGACGGGAGGCATCCAGCCGCACTCCCTGCTGGGATATGTAGTCCGAAAGGATGAACGTCGCATTTACTAAATGTAGCCTCTAGATGTCCTTGTTGACAGCTTGAATCTTGTTTAAATAGTTTAAATAAAAGATTTATTATAAAAAAACGAAAACAAGTATTTAGATGTATTACTTAAATAAAAGTAGCAATACCACAATTTAAAATGCAGGCCTACTCAATTGAAAAGTATCAGAAAAAATACACTTAAAGTTTCCAAAGTAAGTACCCATTATGAAGTATTGAGTTAGTATATATTATTATGGGTGGAGGGGATTGTTATTACTAGTGCTTTAATATATATGATTTTGCATCTGGTCGAGATTGACCTAACTATGTCACCTACTGTTGGGAAGTTTGAGAATATAGTCTATAATAATTAATTAGGTGATGAAAAAAGGCCTACTGGTTGCAGCAGTCGGATACATGTTGTGGAGCAAAAGCAACAAATATATCACTTGAAATTAAGTTAAAAGGGGTTTAACATGTAAGTAAACTTCAAAATTATACTTAAATTCATAAGGACATGACATCCCAGCACTAAAAAGGGCAAGGCTACATTCGGAGGCATTAACTCCAATAATAATTCACAATAAGTCATAAAAGGTCCCTACAGTTCATATAAATCCACCCCAAAGAGATTGAACTTCTCTATCTAGCACTGTGTGATCTGTGCCAAAAAAACTACAGTGCACGAAAGCACAGAGTGTATAAAGCCCTCCCTTCCAGTGTAGTGGGCTTTTATGACTAGCGGATATTGCGCAGACGCAGTGTGAAGGGTGCACATTAAATCCTGTTCAGAGAACAGGCAGCAGGGCGTTTGGTTCTAAATAATACGCGCTGGTAGAGAGAGCAGGGGAGGGGTTGGACCTTCAACAAACATGGAAGGAAAGCTAAACTGGATATTGAATGTCTAAATAAACTGCCTTCTATAGGAAAACATCCGGCAAGGTAAATATACAATCCCTTCAATAGCACTGATTTCACTGTGCGTCTGCAGTTTGCGTCGCGCTGCAGCCAGATGCATATATCTAAAAATGCCTTTTGACGTCCGAGCCCGAACTTTTTTTTTCTCCTGTCTTTTTTTCACGAGAAGATTTTGTAAGTTTGTAAGTCGTGTTGTGAAAACTGTAACCAATCACGTAGAGCAAACTCCTCGCTTTCGCTTTTACAACTTTGGCGACACCATCAAAAACACACCATGAAATCTGCCCGATTACTTGCGCGTAAAATCAATCTAAAAATGATCGCGTGCGTTTTTCTCTGCGCGTACTGTACACGGATACCGTGTCCGATGAGAGGGAGGGTGAAACGAAACGGGGTTTGCGCCCAGCTGTTCGCGTTGGTCAACTTGAAGAAAGTTGCAGTCCTGACAGCTGGACACTGGATCTCCTCTCAGGGACCACACCCGCCACCAAGGACTGCATGCTTATTTGTGTGAGCCATGCACGAGGACAGCCTTAAAATACACTTGATATTCACTGTAATAATCAACCATCTGTTTCTCTGTTGGAAGAAAAGTGAAGAGACGGGAAAGAAGCAAAGCAAGATGGAGCGAACTGAGATGAACCGTGTCAGAAGCTCCAGTTCTGTCAAGAGCTTCGGTGGCACTAACGGCAGTTTACACTTTCTCGTCCCTGTCTCTGCTCCATTGAAGAGTCGGAGAGAGCATTTGCTTGTTCTGGGCCTCGCGCTGCCTTCATTGTGCATCAAGATTCACACAAAAACCACACCCTCTGTTAGCACTTTGCACAATAAATCCCCCCCCCCACACACACACACACACCACTTCGTTAATACACCTCGTTGGATTAAACATCAACTGTTTGATGTTTGATTAAACATCAAACATGTCTGACTGACACTGTGAACACATTCACTGCAGCCACACGGTAGAAGTAGCCCGGATGAGCCCTTTGTGATTAATCCCTCTGCTATGCATGTGTGTGTGTGTGTGTGTGTGTGTGTGTGTATGGTTGACTGAAAAGAAATGGGCAGGGCACATTTGCCTGTCTAAACCCTGAATGTATGCACAGAGCGTGTATAGCTGCTGCTTTTGTCTGTGTTGCATGCACAGGTATGTATAGAGCTATGTGGGATTTCATCTCTGAATACTCTCAGGATCTCATTTCAACTTTTTTTCTTTTAGGGTTTACCTGCTGGTGGGAGAAGGAAGGACTTAAAAAAAAAACCCGGATAGCAACAAACTGTGACTGGTGCTCACTGGGACAACATCTGAGGAGGACGTCTCTCTCTCCAGAGACCGTGAAGCTTCTGCATTACGAGCCCCCCTTCACTTGTGATTGTTATTGCATTTTGAAGCATCCAGCTACAGCACGACCACAAGTACCGCAATCAAGCAGCGGGCCAGTCAATGTTTTACAGCTTCCTAATGGCCACTGATGTTTTATTCTGATATATGATTCAGCCTTGAAGCCATTACCACATTTCATAGCAGATTTACATCAGCTCTGCTGCAGCACTTTCAATCCAAACTGTAGCTAGAGCAGGTCACAGTTGCCTCATTAATTACTGACGCACCGTAACATCTTATTGTAGTTCCGCACATACAAACAGAGAGTGACAGCTGACCCTGCGGTGTACTCGCCGAGCTCAGGATGGAGGAGCACATTTATGCGACGGGCATGGCCGCCAAGCTGAGGAGCCAGTGGGATCGCGACGAAGGCCTGGGACAGGTTCACAAGGCGGTGAAGTTTCTGGGTCAGGACTACGAGAATCTGAAGGCCCAGTGCCTCCAGGGTCGGAAGATGTTTGAGGATAACTTGTTCTCTTGCTCTGCATCGTCTCTGGGATTCAACGAGCTCGGCCCGAAGTCCTCCAAGACCTCCGGAGTCCGCTGGATGAGGCCCACGGTGAGAAAGGGAGGGGTGGGGGGGGGGGTGTTGTTGACTCAGACTTTTGAATCTACAAAACAATCATTGTTACAATCATTGTAAATGTTCATCCCGAAATCCGCATCAAAGTTTGCAGGACCATCAGACATAGTGATGTTCTCACAGATTATTGACATCAACTTTACAGGGCTGTGCCTTTAAATCTCCAAAAGATCATACTTAATACACCCTGCAGTAGTGTGTATAGTTCTGTCAAAGCATGACATGCATGGAAATATCAGAGATAATCTGGTAAATACTCAAACTACAGATACAAAACAAACATATACTCTGGCCAAGGGACCATTTTTATTGTTTGTTTAACCTATTAATTACTAATCACATGTACACTTGAAACATACTTAACATTTAAGACCTTTTTGCAAAGAACAATTCCTATTTTGAGATTAAATAACATGCATTTTCCAGCTAGCTGCATGTTCAAATATATAAATATAAAACACTTCCATCAAAACAATTTAGTTATTTTATGTCAAAGTTACATTTTCTTTGTCTGGTCACACATCCACCTCGGCTTCATTAGAAGCCTCGCCTGTTGGTGTGTTCAAGTGCTGTTGGAAACGACAACCTTTTTAATGCAAGAAGCTATGAAATGTATGGGATTTATTTCCCAACATTTACATATCTTTGTTTCCTTTTTAGTTTGCTTTTACACGTGCAAAAACATACAGATGTCCTTTAACTGGACGAGTTTTGGAGAGAGATTTGATGTCCATCAGACGTTGACTGATGCCTCCAGGAGTGAGCACATAATGACTGAATATCCATTCTTTATTTTATTACCTGCTGTAATATTTTTTTAACCGACGCAACATTTCCTCACAGACTTTAATTTCATCTGTTGCTTGGCAACTAAACTTTCTCTCAGGAGTGATTGGTTGATATCATCTTAATGTTGCCGCAACACCAGTCGGGAGTTTGCAAGTGTCTCAGAGAGGTTTCTTTCTCATCCTACTTCTTTTTTTAATCCATTCATGTTTCTCCCCAGACCTAAAATCCTTCCCCGCTAGCCTGTCTCGGTCTCTCATCACTGCTCTTTACATCATAAATACATCAGGGTGCTCCCTGAAGCCGAGTGTGACACCAGAGAACAAAGTGGGTGCTGTCTTCATTGGGTGTTATCAAGGCAGCCCTGAAGACGGCACACTCTCTCTCATTACTGTTTGATTTGCTCATACCGTGACAGGCCGCTGCAGAAAAAGAGCAGCGAGACGAAGTCGGGATCTTAAAAAAAGCTCTCCGGGTCGTGATCGTGTTAGCTCCTCTCTTCAGTTTTGAGTGTGTGGGAGCCGCCGTGTGCTCTAATGCTTCCCGGGGTCTCGTTTTCTCCCCAAAAAAAGTCTGACATTGTATAATGCATGCGCCGAGGGGATCTGTAATATTTATCCTTTGCATAAGGATAAGAGGGTCGGTGGTGTTCTCATCCCCCCCCCCCCCCCAGAAAATCTGTGCTCTGTGTGAACCCGAAGGAGAGAGTGTGTATGTGAATTCAACCATGTGCCTGATGGTGTGTCTGTGTGCGTGTCTGTGTGTGTCTTTGTGGGGCACAAGAATAAATGGAATATTTCTTTTTATAGCTTCGTGTGTTGTGTGGGGTTTCTCACGCTCAGCATGCTGAGACGAAGACGGTTTACAAAGCAGGAAAATACGTGAGCCGTTGTGGTTTTAGGAGCTTTTTCTTGACCAACAACGATGACATCTCAGACGTTTTGATGTCGGGTGGCCAGATTTCTGCGCCAGCGTCAAACGGAAGCAAAACCAAAAGTGACCAGCTTTTTGGGGATATGAATATCATGCTCGCCTTGCTAGAAACTGTCGCTACAACTGCGGTGACCGCTTCTAAAACCATAATCTCTTCGTCCCTGCTTCAGGTCTTTCTATGAAACCCCATCGGGTCTCTGACAATATTCCTTAAATCATATTCTACTTCTAATGGCACTGGAGGTTTTTCAAAAGCACTTTGACTTGTTGAAACCTGAATAAAGCCTGCATTGTGTACTTTCTATGGATTAGGCCCTATAGTCGACCCACTCGGCACGAGAAAGACAGAAAATGTAACATACTGTAAATAATGTGTTTTCTCCACTTTACAGGAGTTTTGCAAGCGCCCCGAGTTCATCGTAGATGGAGCTACTCGCACAGACATCTGTCAGGGAGCTCTGGGTAAGAGAGTTCCCATCTGTTTCACTACTGCGGCATGATTCAGCTAGTAGAGGACAGGAGAGGAGAGAAATCTGGTAGAAAGAAGCCAAAATAAACAGGTGATTGACTGGAGGCTTGCCAGGTTCTAATCCCAAGTCTGGATGTAGGACATGAATAAGTGAAGCTTTCATCTCCCTCCAGAACCACAGGCAACATAATCCCCCACAATAAAATATGATATTCCCTTAATGAAACGATGAACTATTATCCGACTGACACAAGTTGTGATACTATGATGTTACATTAACGTCTTCACAGCTTTTGGGCTAATGTCTCTGCACATTGCACACATTGTGTTAATACTTCATACTGTAAACATTTACAAATCCCCTCTTTGATGTTTTTACACATCCTGCACACAAATGTACAGCTCTCTCGTTTTATATTCTACATACTTTTTTATAGTGTTTTTCATATTTGTATTGTAATTTTTACTCCCTCATAATATGTTTATTATAGGCACCAAATGCCACTCCAAATTCCTTCTGATACAACCTTTTGACAAGTTGTCTTCCTCAAGAGCGTGAGGTGAAATTAAAGGAGCACTCTGGCCATTTCTAATTGCCCTACCATGCAGTTTGGGGACTTGACAGATGTTTAGAAAAGTGAAGCAACAGAGGCTGAAAACACTAAATCAGCTACCAAACAGAGCAAACCGAACGAGGTCACGAGTGACCGATGGAGACGGACCGCTAACAGTCGGTTTAAATTGCCAGAGATGTTTCCTGCTCGACACAGAGCTCCATCTATAATTCATGTCTCTGCCTCACATCTGTAAACAAGGCCACCCTGCCTCTGTTCTGAGTGGCTCTGGCAGCGCAGGAAGCAACTCCCGCTGCCGCCGAATGCAATTCTTTACCCGGTCCGCCCCCCTCACTCCCTCAGGAGCAGCTGGATTGCAAAACAACAACCCCAAATAAAATGTTGAACTAGAAGACACGATGCTTCGCTTTGTTTTACAGCCCGAATGCACCACGAAGGAGACGTCTTTATCTGTTAGACGACACACCGGCTGCTATCAGGGGCTGCTTATATATTATATATATATGTTGACATAAAAGTGAAACGCCCTGTGCTTTCTTTTTATGATTATTACTGTGTGTCGTTTCCCAGCATCAAGAGAGGAAGCACTCATTGTAATGCAACAGAAAGTATCAAGAAGAGTCACAACCTTGCCTGCATGAGTAAAACCAAGATGTCAGTCAGAGTGTTCCTGAACTCTAACCGAGAAACTTTTGCGACACAGTGCATCATAACAGAAGCTGTGACTCGAAACCCACGGTGTGATTCCCACTAACGACATCGGTGACTTAATGTGGAGCCGTGGTAGTTTCACACCCTCTCTGAAGTCCAGTGGAACAAGGGCCCCTCCCATTTTCCCGGCAGACAAAAGCTTGTTCAAACATAGCTCAGGTCTCTTGTCTTTACTGAGCTGTTAATGGGGACGTTTTTATGAGTTTCTTTCTCCCTGAGCCTCAAAGTGCATTCAAACTTTCTCTCAGCAGCATGAATGAGTTAGTATGTAGTTAGGATTCTCTTCTAAACACCTGTTTCACATAAATATCCTGCTGTCATTTGTCATTCAAATATAGTATGGTAGATGTTGGCATTCAGGGCTGATCCCGGGTACTAAAACTATGTGTGTGTGTGTGTGTGTGTCCTCAGGGGACTGCTGGCTGCTGGCAGCCATCGCCTCGCTGACCTTAAACGAAAACCTCCTCCACCGAGTGGTTCCTCACGGACAGGGCTTCCAGCTGGGCTATGCTGGCATCTTTCACTTCCAGGTAACAGCTTCACGTCCTGCATTTACACACATACGTGTTTAAGGAGAGAACACAGCTGACAGCTCTCTCATAGACTTCTGTCATAACCTCATGTCTGCTTGGGCACTAGGCCACCAGGGGCCTTTTGCATGTCTGTGCCCGGGGGCCCATTGTCTCATTTTGGCAGTTTCTGCAACGTATTGCTAACATATCGCAGGGTCTGCTGCTTTTAGTATAGCAGAGATAGATGTCATGCAAAGTAGAATAACCCTATTCATAATAATACTATATTCTTATCAAACCCTGAACTGAGGACTGACTGCTATTTTGGGGAAGTCGAGACTTTTGGATTTGGGTTCCAGAACGTATGTGCCAGCTCACTTCCTGTGGTGCGTTTCTGCTGTTGTGTCATTTCCTGTTATGTGCACCACCGTCTGTGCAAACTGTGTGCGTGAAATCGAAAAAGATAGTTTGTTTTCGTTTGGTTCAAAAGCTTATTTTGTTGCATCTTTGCACCACGTAGCCGTGTTCCACATCGCACTGATCCGCTACGAGCGAACCGTTGTCACGTTCGGCTGAGATTTTTCTTTGAAGCAGAAACGCTGCTGCTGTGAACGACTTGGTTGTAGTCCTAATATGAAGTTCCCTGCTCAGTGGTTTTTAATATGTTGAACCAGTGAGTGAGTGAAGAGTTTCTTTTCCTTATTCTGCCTCTCCCCAGGATTTCCCAGCAAGAATAAGCAGTCAAAACAATAATCTCCTGCTTTGTTAAACCTCACTGAGTCACCCGAGATAACTGACCTCTCAGATCCACACCCAGTCAAGTCAGTCGGTCTATAAACTTAACCTTCGGGAGGGTTTGAGTCACCGTCAAAACTGAGTTTTTCCATGTCTTTATCAGCACATAGAAGGCGAGATTTAATTTCAGTCACGTCTATGAGGACACAACTACTGTTGACAACCGATCCCTGATGTGTCTAATGTAGCCGAGTATCGCCTCTCCTGCCTGAGGGACCAGTCCTGCTGCCTTGTGTCTTAAATTTAAAATACGTGTTGTATTTATTTCGTCTCTGCGGTGCGAGCCGGGCCTTATCAGCTGAACTTTGCTTCATACACAAAATACTCCAGACACACACACACACACACACACACACTCACGCATAACAAAGCACAGGCCCACCAGTAGCCCGTGTATGCTGCAGTCGGTGAGCAGGTCTGCAAGAGGGAAGTAGTCCCACTGAGGGTTTGTGGATGTGCACGCAACTAAATTTGCAATATATTATAGCCGATCCGTAATGTATTTGAATGCTAAATTATTGATTATCTATCATGTAGAAATAACTATTGCCTGTAGTGATGGCCAGCTCTTTGCTATAGTGTGAAATGTAAAAAAATAATATTTAATATTATTATTTTTATGATATTCTTTAGTGCAAATGTTGCTTTTACGCCATCCCAACCTGCTGTGTCACAGAGCTCGTCGAGCCGGCTCGGCTTCCCTCTTTGATGCAGTGCGGAGGTTTTTGCCGACCCGACTGTTCGCCTGCCAAGTGTTAACAAGGGAGAGAGGGAACAAGGAAGCCACCCGGGGAACAGAGGGGAAGCTCCCGCACATCAAAGACGCGTGTGAACATGTGTAGAAACGGGCCTACAATGTAAAACATGACACACACACACACACAGATACAAGTTAGTCTATAGCATAGTAGGGAAGTCCATTCATTGACCCTGAAGACAAGAACTGGAGCATCTGTCTTGGTGATTTCCCAGTTTTCTTGAGAGCTCCGGAGGCTGCCGCGCTGACTCATCTGGTGTCGGAGGATCAATGAATCCCATCACACACACACACACACACACACACACACACACACAGTGGGGGCTGCTGACTCAATGACTATTATATTTGACCCGTTTTCTTCACTGATTATTTCCAGAGACTCTGTCTTCATTCTTTACGGCTATAGGCGTACTTGTTCTCCTCTCTGCTAGAGCGAGTGGAGATAATACTTTCATTTGCTCTGAAGGTCTTGTAAATGCATGCATGTGTTGAACGTACATACATGAAGTGGCTCTTGGATATACATAAGGCTGCTCTACGTTCATCGCCCTGTTTTTCTATCATGCCTGCATGTTCTCTGTTGTTCTTTCGTCATTTGTATTGCAGCCAATAAATGTTTTCATGCCTGCGCTTTTCCATTACTTGCAGTTTCTCATTTTTCTTTTCTTGCCCGGGCCTGTTTCCAATCCCCTTTTTGTGTGCGTTCGAGTCTTCCAGGGATTTCCAACTTTTGTATCAGTTCTGGTCCTCTAAGCCTCTGGAAAAATTACCCAGACCTGGATGAGTCATCCCAAAAATGTAATTATGAGTGCAGCGCAGCGAGACTCTTAATTGAAGTAGGACAGAGAAGGAGGGGGTCTGTGCGAGCGAGGCAGGCAAACAAAGGGAGGGAGAATAAATTATAAAATGGGCAATCTCGGCCGTCTCAGTTGGAAACGAATGAACCTTAACTGGGGCAGAATCTTTCATCATATTCTTATTATAGCAGGCGTTTCACACAGAAAGACTGAACTGTTTGTTGAATTGTGTTGAGGATTTCTCACGCTTGAAAGGGGACATCAAAGACAACCCAGTTGTGGTTTTGTTTGTGAGCTGCTTTGATCAGAAAACATGTGATTCAATAAGCCTCCACACGTCCAGCCTCATTGGAATATACAGCCCACGGTTTGACAACTACCCTTTGAAGAGGTGCACCATATTTTTCTTGCAAGCCAATCCGAGCAGACTGGGCGTTGTTGGGGGGGGGGGGCGGGACTTAAAGAGACAGGCGCTAAAACAAAGGGTGAATACAAGTATATTCAGACAGACAGTGTGGGAAAAAATAATGTGTTTTTTGAACATTGAATCGTGTAAACATGTTCAAGTAGATCCCAAAGATACGTACAAGTATGGACATGAAAATGAGCATGATGAGTCCCCTTTAAGTCATGCCAGAGGTGTTCGTTTCCCTCAGTGAGGCCGAGTGTTGCTGCCACATTGCTGTGAGATAAACACTCAGCGGTGTCTGTGTGATAGAGTAAAATGACGAAGTTGCGTGTGCCACAAACAAGCGTGTGTGTGTGTGTGGGGGTGTGTGGTCTTCAGTCTGCCGTTTGATGACACAGCTCCTCCCAGAGGTGGATTCAGCTCTGCAGAGCATGCAGAATTCCTCCGTCCATCTTCCCGTCTGTACGCACACGCATGCTGACATGAAGTGCAATCTGTAAATTCACACGTACACGCATGCATGCACGCTCCAGCTGCGGCTTTTGATTTGCTTATTTTTTCATGACAACCCTGCAACTTCCTTCCCCCTCTTTTTCTTTTCTTCAAACGTAATCACTTTGACAGAGACATATTTCCCTAACAACACTGTCTTCTTTTGCATGAGGTTTATTGCATGACTGCCTCGAGGTCTTCTGTATGAGTCGACCTGTTCGCTGTTCGTTGCACAAACTCTCTCAACATGTCTACATAAACAGCCAACGGCGAAAAACACACCTTAAGCAGCGGCGAAGTGCAAAAGATGTATTGTGAAATGTAGGTGTTGTCTCAAGGAGACGTCTATTTGAAGCCTTGTGACATTTCCAGAATGTAACTCGCACCTCGATGCCAGAACATCAGGCACAAGATAAGTCTGAACAGCACAGAGTAGATTATTACAACATAGACTTTGTATGCAGGTTTACATGATTGTTCAAAAACCGTCAAATGTTACTTCTGATAAAAGAAGCTCCAGATGCTTTTATCAATGATGTAACAGAGCAATAGATATTTATTTACAGTATATACCATATGTTGGGTCTCTTGTGCTCCCTGCTGGCCAGCAGGCACACAGCCACATGCTAAGGCCTAATGTGGGAAAAGAATTCAGAAAGCTTTTCTTCTCCTCTGAAAACCTCTCAGAGAACCTCACCTTGCTGTCAGTGACCTCAGTTCACCTGCGGCACTGAAAGCCTCGTTTTGTCCCCTGATTCATCGTCTTGTCGGAGAAATTTAAAAGATGTTTTCCAAAACCGGCAGAGGGAGTTTCCCCCGAAACCAAAACTTGTCTTGACTTCTCTCGTTTGTTTTTCTGGATATAAGTTCTCTGAAAGCTCTCCGGTGCTAAGAATTGATTTCCGTTAGGAACAGCAGGGCAACACGGTGCAGCTACTTTGCCTTGCTAAGCAATGATTTGCTTGCAGGACTGGTTTGGAGATGTTTAAATGGTCTGTTCGGGTGCTGGAGTTAAATTTTGGCTATTTTAGTCTCTGTATTTAATTCAGGGTTGATACACAAAAGCAAGCTGGACTTGCAGCATTGCTCAGATATCTCCTCAATGCCACCTGATAAAAGGTGATAATCTAACTCGTCTTTGTCCTTCTACTATACTTTATACATTGCTGTGTATCTTTAGGTGGTATCAGTGTTTTGTTATTTTCTGTCTGTCATGCAGTTCTGGCAGTTTGGCGAGTGGGTGGAGGTGGTGATCGATGACCGGCTGCCGGTGAAGGACGGGAAGCTGCTGTTCGTCCACTCGGCAGAGGGGACCGAGTTCTGGAGCGCGCTGCTGGAGAAGGCCTACGCCAAGTAAGACCGGCCGACATAATGAACACGTAATGTGCTCTGAGTCGAGTGTTGATGACGTATTGATGACCACGGACGTCTTTACGTTGTCGACTTGTTGTACCATACCGGGACGTGACCTCCATATTGCCCGTTGTGTTTACACGTGTACCCTTTAAAAAGGTGTACTTGCATTATTATGTTATCATTATATCGGGGGCATAAAAAGGTGTTAAGATGACAATAATATCGTTTATCGCAATATTGACCCGGGTCAATATATCGTCCAACAAAAGCAGTTGAGCGCTGTGAGGCTAAAGTGAACGTTCTTGCAAGTTTATTCCAGTTAGCGGCTCATATGTATGTTAAATCCACCATGATATAAACATGACCTCAACATGGGTCCGCTCAGGTTCCAGTCTCAGTCAGAGGATCACACGTTGAGGCTTATTGAAGACTCTTAAGTTGTTTGCGAGGATTTCGTACAAAGACGCCTTTGACCGGAGAGTTTCTGGACGTAGGAGAGTCTGTGAGGAACAAGACAGATAAACACTTGAAACCCTGACGGCGCTATTTAGCAACTTGACACCGCAGCTGTTTTCAGCTGACAGCTGTGGTCTCAAGTTGTAAATCTGGTTAGCTGTAAAAGTGAAGCGGAGCATTGTTTCTGGAAGTGTGTGACAGGTTAAGAAAGCTTCCCAGCTGGAACAGGGAAGATTTATGCAGTTACATTTGCTTAAGTGTAGGTACTTCTTCATTTATGGTAGTGTGCATACATTTGACTCCATAATACTTATGTTTATACTCTTTTGAAGGATTCAAACCTTCATTAATCTCTTGTTGTGTCCCAGGCTGAACGGCTGTTATGAGGCCCTGTCAGGAGGCAGCACGTGCGAGGGCTTCGAGGATTTTACAGGCGGCGTGACGGAGATGTTCGAGCTGAAGAAAGCCCCCCCCGACCTCTACAGCATCATCAGCAGGGCCATCGACAGAGGATCCCTGCTGGGCTGCTCCATAGACGTCAGTACTGACACATCCATGCATCCTTTACTTTAGCTTTAGAGGTGCCAGGCTAGCTGTTTCCCCCTGGTACCAGTCTTTGTGCTAAGCTAAGCTACTTGTGCTAGCGTTATATCTACCGTACAGACATGAGAGTGCTATCCATCTTCTCATCTTACTTTTGGGGGAAAAAAGCAAATAACCATTTACCCAAAATGTTAAACTATTCCTTTAACTTGTGTGGGATTTACAGGTTAATCAGTAGTGCTGAAGTAGTGGGAACTTTAGGTTGAAGAGAGTCTGAAGCTGAAGTCGACCTTTTTTAGTCCTAGTGCGCCTTATATTAATTAACTACATTCCACTCACTTTTTAAAACCTCACACATCAAATATTAATCCGAATGCAACTTTAATAACTGATCTATCATTCATTAAAGAGGACATATCATGCTCATTTTCAGATACATATTTGTATTTTAGGTTTCTGCTAGAATGCCCTTAAATGCTTTAGCATTAAAAAAACGCCTAATTCTTCTCATACTGTTTGTTTCTATATACCTGTATTCACCTTCTGTACGAAACGCTCCGTTTTAGCGCCTGTCTCTTAAAGTATATTTAATGTTTGTAAGAAAAGAGAATTGTTGTTTATTTTTTCCCTTGTAGAGCTCTTCTCAGTCTCTCAGAGCGGGGGTGAATTGAGGGTAATTTAAATAGGGCAGTTTGAAAAGGCTGTGGTAATGGGAGGAAAATGTGGGTAGTTTGATCTGTGACCAGAAGAGGGCAGTAAAGATTGGGACGCTTGCGGTTAAAGCGTTGGTAGCTGGCAGAAATTCAACATAATCCTCCGGGACACTGTGTGTTTACAGACTGAGGGGATTGAACCCTTTGTGTCTGCCTCGTTGAAGGTCATTTTATGTAATCAATGCTGCTGAGTTTGGGGAGGAAGAACTGCCTGTTCAGCTCATTTTGTACGGAAACATGGAAGAAGACAAATACCAAAGATTAAAGACGACAGAGTCTAAGAGCTTCTGACGAAACATTCATTCTTACTGTGACAAGGTTTAAATAAGAAGACAGAGCATCCCTAACAGAAATATGTACCCTTTAGTTTGCATTTGTTACAATGTTGATTAAAGAAAATGATGTGAATGTAAGAAACCACCACTCAAAGCTACCAGACTCCATTGACAAAAACATAAATTTTACCTCGCAGAACAAAGATTTAATTGATTAGTTTGTTTGAGTTATTGCGTGTCCCTTTAAATCAGCCAGTGACGGGCATCACCGTAATGGATTTCTCGCCATATAATGTTTGCTGATGTTAATGAATGAGCCGCGTTATGCCGGTGACTGCAGATGTCTCCAACCCTGTCACATGTGGAGCAGCACTATGCAGACAACTTGCTCCCCGTCTCCGTCACCACCCTCCTGACCGGAGCGGCGGACGTCACTAACCTCCGTTTTACTCTCGTCCTCAGATCACCAGCTCGACAGACAGGGAGGCGGTCACGTTCAAGAAGCTGGTGAAGGGCCACGCCTACTCTTTGACCGGCGTGGACGAGGTGAGCGGTGGCAGCGTGGTTACTTTTTTGCAGCAACACAGTGAATAAAATCACAAAGTTACATACAGAACTAAAAGATTAAGACGAGCTGCTGTGGCACGGTATTAAAGTTCACTTTTAGTTGCAGTTGCAATATTGCATTTTTACTGAAAGAGTTATAGAAGCTGCATCTCTAATTTCATTGTCACAAGATTGATGCAGACGTCAGAACATAACGTGATTGTTGCCGTCAGGTGGCGTACAGAGGGAATATGACCAAGCTGGTCCGCATCAGGAACCCGTGGGGGGAAGTGGAGTGGACCGGAGCCTGGAGCGACAAGTACGGCTTCACTTCACACTTAACTACATTGAAGTTTTGACGTTAAATGGCAACCCATGATGGGGGGGACACGCATATCCCAATTTATTATCAGTGAATGAGACAAACGGATAATGTGTTTCCGATTATTTAGTTTTCCGCATCAAATAGTCCTTTTTTATCTCATGTCTTCATACTCTTCATAGGTTGAAAAACAGTTTTTACACATATTTATGAATTTATTGCCAAAGCCGTATATCCACCGACCCCTTCTAAACCCAGAAAGACCAACCAACGGGGGGGGGGGGGGGGATCCTCAACATTGGGATTTGTACTTTTTATAGTTTCATGGACGTGACACGTCTGTTGAATGTCAGCGAGAACAAAATGTAAAGATACAAAACTAACTTAACTTCAGTTATTCTAGAGACTGCTGTGAGTTTTAAGCAATATAAAGACGTTTTTTTTTTTTTTTTTTTTTTTGCTGAATCGAATGTGAATTTACAGAAAACATGCTGCGTAGTTGATGTTTGTTCTTTGTGGAATCCTCAGCTCCAGAGAGTGGGACAGTGTGGATCGCTCCGTCAGAGGTCGGCTACAAAACCGCAGCGACGACGGTGAATTCTGGTGAGTCTCCTTGTGCCTGTGGACTCTCGTCATTACTTGTGTGAAATCTCGCCGGAAAAAATCAGCTTTTTAACGGTTACATTTGCCAACTTTTGTGCCTATTTGCTTCCATTTACATGTCATGAAATTATTTCTAACCCCCTCAAACTCACACTATCACACCAATGAGCCAACCAAGCTGTAAATATGATCGGACACCCCAAAGACAACGCACTTCTAACACTAGAATGTTTCTCCGACTTCTCCTTCCCTTTGTAACGTCTGTTTGATATACGGATGATCTCAGCGGCAGACGGCGTATGTTTGAACCGTCGGCATCGTTTTTCAAACAGGGTTCAAACTCTTGCACTTTCGCGATGGAAAAATCTAACTTTGTCCAAACTAAGTGCATCGATTTCCGTCTCTTTCAGGATGTCGTACAAAGACTTCCTGCGCGAGTTCACTCGCCTGGAGCTCTGCAACCTCACGGCCGACGCCTTGGAGAACAGCCAGCTGAAGATGTGGAGCTCCTCGATCTATCAGGGAGAGTGGAGGAGGGGCAGCACTGCCGGAGGCTGCAGGAACTTCCCAGGTATGAACTGTGAGGGAGCAGATGGATGGGCGGAAGAAACGGAGGCATGATACACGATAGAGGATCTTCTTTTCATTTCATTTTGGAGATTAATTCAGACCAAACCAGTTTAAGGATCACACAAGGGTGTCGTTTTCCTTTCCAGACAATGAATACGCCTTCTGCTTTTGGGAATTTTTGGGGGATAAAAATATTTAATAAAGAAACAAACAAGGAGGTATAGAAGGAGGGACTACTGATAAGAAAAACACCATCTCAACAATGGATTACTGAATATCAAATGACAGTTTGCAATTCTTCTTCCCAGCAACCTTTTGGCTGAACCCTCAGTTCAAGATTGTGCTGCAGCACCCGGACACTCCCGGCCAATCAGAATGCAGCTTCCTGGTTGGCCTCATGCAGAAGGACCGCCGGAAGAAGCGGCACGAGGGCAAAGACATGGAGACCATCGGGTTTGCCCTCTATGAGGTGAGCTGCAGGCCAACAGAGAAAAGTGGAAACAACATCAGCACCTTTGTTTAGCTACGTCCTGCAGTGGAAAACTAGTTTCAGGATTCCCAGATTCTTCTTCTATTTTGTAGAGCCGAACAATCTTCACTTTCTAGTTTATTTCCTGTCTTTTGTTGTTTCTGATCACACATATCATGGCAATAATCTCATCTCTCTCTCTTTCTCTCTCTCTCTCCGTCTTTTACAGGTTCCAGATGAGGTATGAGTTTTACTTTTCTTCCTCTTTTCTTTGTGATTCAAGAACAACCAGGAGGCGATTTAAGGTTAATAAATGTCCAAAGTACCAAACCCTTTAAAGGATTTACTGAACTCTCTCTCTCTCCCCTCTCAGTTTGCGGGCAGGTCAGGCGTCCACCTGAAGAGAGACTTCTTCCTCACCCACGGCTCCAGCGCTCGCTCGGAGCTCTTCATCAACCTGAGGGAGGTCAGCTCGCGGTTGCGGCTGCCGGCCGGGGAATACATCATCGTCCCCTCCACCTACGAGGCGCACAAAGAGGCCGACTTTGTCCTCAGAGTTTTCTCCGAGAAGCCCGCCGACTCAGAGTGAGTGGCTGTAACGGAATGTGATGTTTGGGGGAGAAACTGAGTGGAAATAAGCAATTATTCTATTTTCATAACCATTCTTGCGAAACCAAAAAGCACAGTGTAGTAATGTCTTTTCTTGGATGAATTGGATGAATGAGCAGTTAAAGACAAATTAGAAAGAGAAAGAAACTGCATAAATGCATAAAGAAATACTTTATGATAAAAGTGAACAATATAAATAACTTTAAATCTTTGTTCTTTCCACGTCAGGGAGCTCGATGACGACGTTACAGCAGAGCTTCCAGTAGAGGTGAGGGAATGAAACAGCTTCAAGACCTGACTGCTAATGATGTGTGGAGATAAAAGCAAACGTGTGCTGAAAAAATCTTTCCGTTTGTGTTTCAGACCGAGCTGGACGAGAGCCAGATCGACGCCGCCTTCAAAAATCTCTTCAGACAGCTGGCAGGGCCGGTAAGCACTGCTGGAGAAATGGTTCATGGCACACACACACACACACACACACACACACACACACAGTCGTATTAACATGATTTGACCGTCTCTGTTTGTGCCAACAGGACATGGAGATCAGCCTCACAGAGCTGCAGACCATACTGAACAGGATCATCAGCAAACGTGTGTAACAGTTAATCGCTCTGGAATTACATGCTTGCTCCTAAATGATGGAATTTGTTTAACAAGTATTTAAAATGCTTTTAATATGGAGTGTTACATTTGCTGTTCTTCTCTCTTGTTGTCGTACCTTGTCACACTAACAGATAAAGACCTGAAGACGGACGGCTTCACAAAAGAAGCTTGTCGCAGTATGATAAGCCTCATGGACGTATCCTTAAAATTGAATAAATAAATAATAAAAACTTAAACATTAAAAGAGCAAAAATATGTAATGTTAAAGATGATAATAATTCTAAAAAAATAATAACAATAATGACACATTATGTATTAAATATAATAACAATTATAATTTTTACAAGAATCATAATAAAAGAGCACTGATTTAGCGTTACACTTTTAAATCATTGTGATGTAGCAGCTGACGTAGCCTCGGGGCCTCAAGCAGAGATGATTCTTCACACGTACTCCCCAATGACCTGTAAACAGACTTGTAAAATCAGTTCCCCTTTGAAATTGTCTGCTTGTTGTTGTTGATCAGATGAAAGTCACTGTTGCTCCTTAAGCTCTCGGCTCAGACGGACGGCAGCGGAAAGTTGGGCCTGACGGAGTTCCACGTCCTCTGGGAAAAGGTTAAACGCTACCTGGTGAGACGGGTCACATTTGGAAATCAAGCTAAAATAATATTGATTCTGCTTCGTGGAACTTGCGTCATTCTGTTGTTTATTTTGACATGAGAACATCTTGTTTGCTTGTACTGCCTTCCTGTCGCCATGACAGACCATATTCAGGCAGTTTGACTTGGACAAATCGGGCACCATGAGCTCCTATGAGATGAGGATGGCTCTTGAATCTGCGGGTAATGTTCCTTCTCATTTCAATTACAAGAGACGGGAAAGACAAACACAAGAGTCAGAAGCATTTTCACATGTTTGAGTTCTGTTTTGTAAAACTTGTGGTCTGATTGTCCCTTTTGTCGTCTCTCCCCTCAGGTTTCAAGCTGACCAACCAACTGTTCCAGCTGATCATCCTGCGCTACACGGAGGCCGACATGGCTGTCGACTTCGACAACTTTGTCACCTGTCTGGTCCGGCTGGAGACCATGTTCAGTGAGTCCCGTTACTGCGCAACCTCAATGTCTTCAAAGGAACAGTTCACCCACTCGTCAGGTGTTTTGTTAAAAAGAAAAGAAGACTTGTTGTCACCCTACTTTACCAGGAAAAAAGTCGGATCAAACATTACCATTTCTAATTGCAAATGAATGACACACAGTACAGAACATAAGTTGAAATTCTTGTTTCTGCAGAAACCTTCCACACCATGGACACGGATAAAGACGGTTTCATGTCTCTCAACTTCCATCAGGTATGGCCACACACGAGCAGAGATGCTACCACACCACTACATTCTGTGCATGCGATTTGTTCCCACTTCGCTCCCCCCCCCCCCTCTAATTCCCGCGCTCTCTGTGTTCTACAGTGGATCACCCTGACCATGTTTGCCTAGGGATGAGCGGACCCCTCTGTAAATGTCGCACAGCGTCCCACTGCAGCTCCAGGCCCAGTATGTGTTGTTTCGGAAGTGCCTTCTTTCTCCGCCAGTTCCTTCCTCTCGCCGCCGAGGTCCTCTGACGCTACAAGACTGTAAATCTCGTCTATATGGTGCCTACATTTTAAAACATGTGCCAATGCTTTGTGTTTAATTTCTTTTTTTCCAACAGAGGGACGCTCACTTCTCGTAGCCTGGCGGTCTTTTAGTGTTTTATTTAAAAAAAAAAATTTTTTAGCTATACAAATATTTGTTTGAGGCAGCGATACCCTCGGGGCAGAAATAAACTTATTTTTTAAATTTCAGTCGGTGGAGACAAAAAAAATCCCCAATTTTTGTAGTCAGCAAAAAACAAAAATAATATAATTTTATTAAAGTTATCTTAGCTGTCATTGTAGGGGACCAAACCTAGTTTAATAAGAAAGTAAATGAATGGGTTAAGAATCCAAATACATTAATGAATTGCCTAATAAACAATATATTAATAAACACATGAAACGCATTGATAAATTGAGGTGAAAAATGTGTTTTAATTACGCATTCGTTCTTTTCCTTTAGCAGGATTTAGAGCCAGTGTTCGGTTTGTCCGTTCTGGGCTACCGTAGCAATGTGGCGGACGGCTCCGTAATAGTAATATAAACGGCTCATTCTAGGGTGACGAAAACACAACGATTGCTATTTTCAGGCGATTGCACACTAAAAAAAAAACATACTTAATAATGTCATATTCCATTTCTGCTAATAGATCCCATTAAATGCTGCACACTGTTCCTTTTAACTGGTGGTTATGTTTTGAAAATGAGCAATCACCAATACTCTACTTAATGATTTACACATAGTGAGCACTAAGGATAGCTACATTCATCCTCAGAGGGGAAAAATAATACATTTTGACAGATTTTTTGATGAAATCAATTCATTGATAAGCGAAAACAATCCTGTGGGCGCGTCCACCAAGAGTTAATGTACTTGAGGACAATCAATGCTCTTCTCAGTAAAGGTTTGAAGCCTGCTGTCGGCTTTCACGGCCTTGGGTGCCAGATGTGGTCGATGTGGAGCTTGCTCTTGAACGCCACACATTCAGCGCATAAAGAATACGCGGAATATGTATCTCTACTCTGCCTTTTATTTGCCTTGCCGGGCACTTTCTGTTTACATCTCATGCCAAACTTTGCTTTCACGTCGGCATCAAGAGTCCACTCACGAAGCTTCACTGGGCCGTGCGGTGCGCAGACGACGGTGTCGCGCTGTATCGTAGAGAATGTGTTGAGTTACGTTTCTTTTAATCCTCTTTAGCTTATCATTATGCATGACTGTTTTTTTGCAAAATATGACAAAAGAATAATTTTATAATATGGTTTGAAATGGATGTCATATTGGGTTTAAATAAAAGGGATACATCAGCCTTGTTTAATGTCGCCAATACTTTAGGTGAAGGAAAACTATTATGCAAGATGGATGGATATGTTGTGAGCATGCAGTGTGAAATGTGATATATTGTCTGCCTGCCTGATTTCTGTTCAACCACGGGAGCAAGTGTTTTTATTTTTTATTCGAAGAGTTGTGTTGCAAAATAACGTGTCGCCTTTGGAGGGGGGAAAAGGGGAGGATCCACATGTGAACTGTTATCATTTTACTTATCAAAGTGTTTTCGAATGCCAAAATAGTTTGTTCTGCCAATTATTTTTGTGTTTTTGTAAATGGAGAAAATTAATTGGAAACATTGAATCAAAAGAAGCGACAGCCCGAACCCTCACATTGATGTATTAGTCTGACAATGCCAGCATTCATGTCTTCAGTTTGTGCAGCATAATGCTTTCGTAACATTACCAAATGTTTACAATGGTCACATTCAGGGTCCCCTCGGATCTCTACTGTGTAGCATCTCTGTAAAACTCCAATACTTTGCAAATAAACACAGGGATATTTCACGAGTCTCAATTTATGTTTATATATTTATTTTTATGCTTGTGATGATTTTAAAATGGCTCCCTTCCACACCCCAAAGAACAACACAAACAAAGTTGATGTAGTAATAAATAGTACCTTTTAGTAACATTCATATGAAAAAAACAAGCACTGTCAAATATATTAAGTCCACTAATGTACACATTTCAACAACATCATATCAAGAACTTTACAGCAGATTTTTTTTGCTCAGTGTTAAGTTAAATCACCGACATTTACACAAGTTGATCTCGCGTTTTAAGTTAGAACAAACACGTCTCGTTTAGAATGATACAAAAAAAAAAGGGTTTTCTTCGCTAGAGGAATGTAAGACGTCAGGAAAAAGCAGTGACACGAAAACAAAGGTGTATTTTCTGTATAAATCTAAGTGAGATTCTTCGGAGGACTACTATACTATCATCTTTTGACCTCAGACTCAAAACAGCCCGACTGCTCACTTAAATAATAAATTAATGGCGGTTTTCTTTGGCACAGTAGCATTCAATATAAACCACGTTCCGTCTCCCTCAGTCACACCAAAAAGGCTAACATCTAGCGTCTGTCTCTTAGACGTAGTTGTTGTTGTTGTGCTCGATCTTGGTCACCATGGTGGAAACCAGCCGCTCCAGCTGCTGAGCTCGCTGCTTGCCCGTCTGAAGGACCTCCTCGTGGTTGGCCTTCTCCTCGCTGTCGTAGTCCATCACCGCCTGGTTGGTGATCAACGACAGGGCGAAGACGCGCATGCCGCAGTGGCGCGCGATGATCACCTCGTGGACTGTGCTCATGCCTGTCGAGGAAAAGAGGACATTCAAAAATAAGACATCGGGGATGAATATAAAATATACCAGGTTGGATTTGAAAGGGATGAATACAAGATGCTTGTTTTTACAACTTAGAAATAATAGCTTTGGTTTAGAAATGAGCATTAAGCTTTATAGTTTTGATTTCTTCTGACACAAGAATTAAATATGGGCAGAAAAAAAGGCTGCTTTAAAGGGTACATACCAACGGCATCGGCGCCCAGTTTGTGCAGCATGCGGCACTCGGCAATCGTCTCGAACGAGGGTCCGCCCAGCACGCAGTAGACGCCCTCCTTCAGGAAGTCTCTGTAGCCGAGCTCCTGTCCCACGTCCATGGCCATCTGCTGCAGCTCTCTGTCGTAGGCGTCGGACATGCAGGGGAAACGCACTCCGAACCTGCCAGAGAGGGAGACAGAGAGGGACAGGTGGTTAGGTTCAGCGAGAGGAGGAGACCCGAGGGTGATGTTGCTGAATGTCGGGTTTAACGGGCCTAGTTATGCCGACCCGCCGACCTTCTGAACACCAAAACCCGCCTGGTGGGATCGAAAACCATGTTTTCTTTAAACAATCACCAAAACTACAACGTATGCGGAAAAACCCATCCTACCTCTCGTCGTTGGGTCCAGACAACGGATTGTTGCCAGCGAAGCCCGGCATGTTGAGGTGGTCTTTGATGATCATGATGTCTCCCACTTTGAAGTCCTGATTGAGGCCTCCGGCTGCGTTGGTCAGCATCACCGTCTCCACACCGAGCAGCTTGAAGATGCGTATAGGCAGTGTGATCTGGAAACACACGCCGTATCTAGACGTTATATAAACATTCAAAGGGCACTTTGGTTTAAAGGATGACAGCATTCTTTAAAGGCCACACGTTTCATGGCAATTTTCAAGGGTTCAAATGCACTGTAAAACTCATTGCAGCACACACACTAACACACACCTTCTGGATTGGGTAGCCCTCATACAAATGGAAGCGCCCCTGCATGCAAACACATGGCCTCCCCTTTAAGGTGCCGAATACCAGCCGACCTGCGTGTCCGTGCACTGCAGGGAAAAACAAAACGCAAACCGGTCAGTGAATACGAACAGTAAATGGGAAACCAGTCAGCAACTGAGAGGTTTTTTGTGGCTAAACTCACCGGTGCTCTGTGAGAAGTTGGGGATGTCCTTGTAGTTGAAGGCAACCTGGTCCTTCAACATGTCAGCCAGCCCTCCGAGCCCCGAGCCGCACACGATGCCCACTGTGGGTCGGACGTCTGTCTGGGCCATCAGCCAATCGGCGGTGGCCTTGCAGTCCTCGTAGCTGTAGCTGGATGACATGAAAAGAGATTCTGGGGTCAGGTTGACTGCAAAAAAATGTCAGCTGTTATTAGAGACCTCATTAACGTCTCTTTGCCTCCCGATTCATTAGGTAGCATGTGATGTGGTCAATATAGTCACATCACAGGATAAGAGGCTTTTTCTGGGCAGCCGGCCTGATCGGAGAACTGCTACTAATAAATATATGACTTGAAGACACACACACACACATTCCTGCAGTCAACTCCTCTCATGCACTTCAATGGTGACATGAACGCACACTTTTTTTTTCTCTTTTAACACACTAATTCCTTCAATTTGACAATTTGTGTAATTCCTCTCATATGACTGCTTCCACTCCCACTCAAGCATGGAACAATGGATACACAAGACTGTGCTATAAATAGACATACTGTGACAAAGCAGGTCCTGAAGTGCTTTATTAACAATCTACTGCCACAGGACAGGCTGTAATATATGATATTGATATTACTAATCAGTAAATCAGCTATAAAGTCCATATTAAGTGTAAAAGACACCATGTAGTACTCCCACAGCAATACATGAATGGCTTTTCTTTTAAACCTTTGCTGCCCACAGAGCATGTGCGCTTTTTGGCATGCCAAACATTCGCCGGTATATTTTTTACCCACGGCCTCGGCCTGCCCATGAAGGGGTCATGTGCTCGGCAGCATGGGAAGAGGACAGCTGAAAGTACTGTTCAGAAGAGTACTCACCCTTTGTTTGCCTCTGGAAACATCGCGAACGATTCAACAAGTGTCGATGGGAAGAAATTAAATAAGTAAATGTGCACTTTTTTTTGCAAAAAAAAAAAAGAAATCAAGTTCCAAAGAAGCAAAAAAACGTTGAAACTAAGTCCAGCTGTTTTAGAATAAAAGATATTATACACAAAAAAAGAAGTTCTTCTATTTAGCTTCTTTCTGTTTGGAGACGTGTTAAAGTCTTCAGCTCTCTCTTGTCTGTGGAGAAAAGGCTCAGTCGCTGGGTTTATTATAGGCACAGAGACCCCCCCCCCTCTCTCCCCGCCCGCCCTCTGCTGCTCAATATGGCGTACGTGGATGCTGCCGCCTCATTGGCTGGGACGACACACCTTCAAAATAGACAAGGGCATATGTCTGTCCCGCTCGACAGCCCCCCCCCCCCCTTCCACTCTCCTTTCCTAGCAGCAGCGTTTTACATCCTCTCTACACATCCTGTTCTCCACTATTATCATTATTATCAACAGCAAATGGTTGCAACACCACATTCAGCAATAATCGGTCTGCCACTTATTGATCAACACTGCATTCTCAGCATGACTCAGGTTTTTATTCATAAACATCACATTGTTGCTCCTGCTCTCTTCATTACATTATATTACATTATATAGGGTATATGCGGTATATGCTGCATGCTTTCAGACCTGCATGCTTTCAGTCCTTTTCTAGAAACATTATAAGAAAGCGGTCGCAAATATGACTTTTGATGTTGAATAATTATTCAACTGCTGCTTTCACGTGCTCTGAAAAACACAAAAAAAGCTGTATGAAGTTCTCAGGAAGCGTGAGCTTTTATTACATGTATGAACTGATAAGCAATTGCTGAACTCGGCTGCTGTTCAGATTCCCAAAAGGGATCATTTGAGGATTTCCAACGGCAAAATGCAATGAAGCAGTTAGTCATACTTTTTAGTGTGTGTTCTATTTGTGTGTGTGGACATTTTCTGAGCTGGAATGTGTTCAGAATTTTTGTGTCTTGAAGGATTGCGACACTTTCAACTGAGCGGTAGAATTTACATGCAATGTAAAAAACCTCATGGAACAGAGCTTTAGAAATGTGTTGTACCTTGTTGACGTCTGGCTTTCGTCACTTTGATTTGTGACTTTTCAGAGTAACGTGAGCTAACACTGCTCCAAAGGGGCCAAATTATCTGAATGCCGAGCTGCAAATGCTTCATTAAAAGCAAAATTAAGGGAATAGCTTTGAAACACACCAACAAGGATGTGATGGATCCATCCTGTAGAGAAACTTCATTAACACCATACACCAATAGTTGTGGACCTTTTTGTGTTTAAGACATTTTGTCATTAGATTGCATCACGATGTGTGGTTTTACTATTGTTGCCTGTAAGACTCGATTGTTCGTCGGCACACCTTGTACAGACCGCGTGTGTGTTGTAAATGAGGAAAATTACAGAAGTCGTAAAAAAATAAACATTTTTATTGGCTCATTGATGCTCCACATTGTTCTCACGGGGCATTTTTCCAGTCGTACACACTCACAATCACGAGGATTGTCATCTGGACTGAATGTCCTGTGATCGATGTGCCATAGATAAATGTGAAACGGAGCGAGACATTCAGATGGACACACATTAAGGAAGCGACGGAATTGTGACATGGCAGAAAACACACACACACACACTCGTACATTCTGGCAGTGATGGAAGACGTGTTCAGATCCTTTACTTAAGTCAAAATATCAATATTATAAAAGTACCCAGAATGGCCCTTTTATGATTTTTGCATTTACATGTAAGCAGCACTTTAATGTTAGCTGATCATAGTGGAACTGATTTTAATTATTTTATATGATGATCATGTTGTGTTTCTTCCATAGGATATATGAAAAATATTAAAATGACTATCTCCGCCAGGAGAATCATGCGATCGGTGGTGTGTGTGCGTGCGTCTGTGAACGACTATGCATCTCGGTGTCTGTCCTCTGCTGATCTGGCCTTCTGCTGCAGCAAACATCCTTGCATGCTCAAGGACCTCATGAGGTTGTGATGACTCACACTTTCTCAAAACAACTTTTATTGCCTGTTTTATATTGCCATTGACTTCCTGCTGACTGCTGTCCCCAACCGGCAGATGTGGCTAATGATAACCCAGCTAACGGTGTGTTTGGCTAACCGCTAAATGCTGAGAGAACAACCACTACACACACTGCTGAGTACGTCGCTGCAACTCAGCTTGGTTAATATTTTTGAGTTTGAATTAAGGGTGTTTTATGACGCCTTACAGGCCATTGGTGTCCAGACAGGGGGGTTGTCCAATTGTGGTTTGTATTCATTCAATCGCCTGGAGAAGATCTGAACTCTGAGTGCACCTTTCTAGTTTGAACCGGTTTTGACAACTTTATTTAATCCATCAAATAAATGTAATAAGCATTACAATAATGTTTTTGTTTTCCCAGCTGTACCAAACTGTGACCCCAAAACCAAGGTACACACCGAACGGTGGATTTTGTGTACCGTTCCACCCCGACAGGACAGCAGAGCTTGCAGGGACACAGAGACCGGGAGACTTACATAAGAACAAAACAAGTGTCAATGTTGATGCAAATCCAATTGGTCACTGACAAAGATCACATAACACGCCACCCCCTTTTAAAAAAAAATGTTTTACTAACACAAGAATCATATAATTCCTCTCATAAAAAATGACATATTCTAAAAGGAACAATAGTAAAACATATCTACCAAAGGTCATTACGCAATTCACAAGCCCATTATTGAACCTTGCCTTGGTTTACATCAGGACTACGCAGGTGAATCCAGACCCAATGGGGTCCCAACAGAAGCGTGTCAAAGTCTGACACCAGCCAAAACATGGAGATCCTTCATCACAACATACAGCCTGACGTCGCCAGACCTTGAATTGTTGTTTCGCGTTGACACTGTGGGATGACAGCCGTCAGCGTTGGTGTGCATTATGACTTCCTTCGAGGTCAACCACCCTCTGTTTGGGTCGAGTTTTCTTCGTATCGCTTGTTCACTTGTGTCTGATAACGCTGTGGCAGTCGTTGACTCGTTGACCTCATCACCTCTGCCCTCGATTATAGCTAACACGCCTTTGACTCAGCCAATGAGTGGGGACCATCTGACTGCAGCATGACGGCCCACAGTAGCCTGTTAACCTGCTCCCCAGTTTTTACAGACGAACTGTACTGTCAATAAAAATGCATGTGAAGACTCTCCCAATGCAGACACTGACAGTAGCGAGAAAGTTTCCACAGTGTTTCTTTCATGCCATTGTACCTGCTGAATCGTCAAAACCTAGCACCTAGATTACCCACAATGCAATTCAGCGGCCGACACTTTGGTCTGAGATTTGGGTGCGTTGTCTTTCTTACTGGTTTCCTACTGGTTGCAGCTATTGCGAATTCACACATGTTTCACATATCCAGTAGTAGTCACCTTCACCTGTAAACAGACTTTGATGTGTACAAGTCCTCTATAGAATAAAGAGATTTTGAATTAGCTGATAACTGTCACAATCTTGGTTTTGGATAAATTTGTTTCCCGTTTTATTTTGCAGTTCCCCGCCACATCCCGTGTTCACTTCACTTCCTGCCTTTGTATGTTTTCCAGCCATAGTAATTGTCTGCTGTGCCCCTGATTGAATCCACCTGTGTCTAATCACCTACACCTCCTCAGTGTGTTTAAACCCTGTGTTCAATGTGTTGGTTTGTCTGCTATGTTCCTGTTATTATCCCTTGTGCACATGTCCTGTCGGATTTTCACTTACTCGTTTTTTGGACTCCCCTGCTTTGTACGTTTTGTTTTGGATATTTGTTTATTAAAATCACTGTTTATCATCCTTCTGCTCCCAGTGCATTTGGGTCCTTTGAGCCTTTTCGCCCCACCGTGACAATAACATCACGTGATTACGAAGCTGTTTTGGCTGCCTGACAAGCCAACACAGCAGAAATACTGTTTTCATTCCACGTTCTCTTGTCTTTCACTCTGCAGCAGATTTTCTTGTACTTTGCTCTTGATATTTTTGATGTTTGCTTTTTAAATGCTGATAAAAAAAGACACACAGTGTACATTTGAGGTTGTACAAATATCTTTAGACATTTGATCTCACAGGAAAGACCTAAATGATCCTTTCGCATGGCCTCAACTCTTTTCCAGAGCTATACAGAATTGGTTGTTGTGCACCCAGTGTCCGACAAGCAAACATGCCGAGTCACCACAACAAACCTACTTATATTAAATATTAATCGTATGGGGCCGCGCACATGGTGCAGGAAAACACACAGCACTTAACACACGCATAAGCACATCCAACTAAATCATTACTCCCTGCAGACCTACCTTTCTTTGTTGAAATGTTAAATAAATTAGATAGTTTATCACTTAAGTATGCCCCCCTGCACAGCTGATTTCAATAGGTGTCACACTACACAGCTGCACAATATGAATTGAAGCATCATTTAACATGCCAGGGTATCTTCATGTTCAAATCCAGGTGATTTTAACAAAGTTTGATTGTCCAAAGGGATAAAATACAGTTTAGCTTGGTGTACTGACAAAAAAACACCTGTTTAGAGGTTTGTGCATGAAGTCTAATTTATCTGACATTGTTCACGTTGCAGAATGAACAATGTCAGATTAGAGAGTATTGCCTAATCTCATTGGCCTACTTGTGCTAATGATGCCGATGCAATCTGCTACGTGTGAGTTCCTTCTTCGATGGCCGACGCTGCCTAAACGTGGTCAACGCTTTGTGTTGTCGTCGCATTGAATGAACAAGTGCAACGCAATTCCGCACACTAAACCGTCAGCTTGTTCCATTACCCCAACTTGAAGAATAAAAATTGAGTCCAGGAGGTCGAAGGAGGAAACAGAGGCAGCTCGCCTTTGAAGTAAAAGTTGCGAGTTTTCATGAATGTCAGACTTTGACACTGCAACTCCCGGAGCAGTAAAACCAGAAATATGACTTTACATAAAAGTAGAATTACTTTGTCTCTTGGTGTCATTCCTGCAATAAAACACATGTTACACAACACTGAAGCACTGACTGTGAATGTTAGCACTTAGTTATGACAAGTGCTTACATTCATGGTGACTGGGTGCCAAATACCATCAGTGTACGACAGTCCTTCTTAGGACACATTCCTCAAACGCTCCCACTGTTACATGAACAGAATTGTGCAGACTGTGCATGATATTGACCCTCCAGACACACACACACACACACATAACTGCTGTCTAGGTTTTTACGATTTGTAGAAAAGTTAACTATCTATCTTTCTATCAGAGGTCATTGTTTTGCAAGTCACAAGTTAATCTCAAGTCTTTGTACTCGAGTCCCGAGTCGAGACATGCAAGTCCCAAGTCTAGAAGTGAGAGTAATGTGTTTTACATAACCTGCAGATGGCTTATCTCCATAAAGATAGCGCTGGGAAAATAACCATCTGACCAAAGGCTTGTTACAAATAAAAGGTTGGGTTTTTACTTAAACAGTGATTATAGATGGCGGGTCAGATGTCGCACAGAAAAATTCAGGGCACTTAATCTTCAGGTCACTCATGAGTAACGCATTACTAAAATGCTGAATTCTTAGCATCCGATGAAGTACTTTTGTTCTCCTGGTATATGGCTCTAAATATACTCTTTGCACATTCAAGGTTGCAAAGTTATACGGTAAATGTGAAAGAGCTCAGGGCGTAAACGAGACGCATTTCACATGCATGTATGCAGCTGTAAAGGTTTGCCTCAGTGGAACATTGTGGCTACATGTGAAAACTAAATCATGTGGTCTCCTTTTGAAATGCTACACACACTGACCTTATTCACAGGCTGGAGGGTAGCATGGAAAACTATGGCTGGAAGATTATTACATGCTTTATTCCGGGTTTCAGAACTACTTCAACTGAATTCGGCAGGTAAGTTCTCTACTGTAGCAACTGTTCCTGTCCAACCAAGAGTCTGATCAATACATGTGGCTAGGATTCACAAACATTCCCAGATGTTCATGATCGTTTCATTTAAAGATACGCCATGAAACGACAGAAAATCCGGAGTGCCAAAATTGACTGATGACACACTAATAATGTGGTATACATCAGGTTTACGGACAGTCAATTGGGTCAGAGTTATATAACGGTTGGTCGACATACATGACCTGTGTGTCTGTGCCGAGGGTCGTTGTCAGCTGCGTTGCTTTAGGCGATGGTGCAATGCTGGTGAAAGAGGGAGCCAAAGCCGCAACATAATGGTTTTTATTGGGGATTAAGTACACAGCAGCAGAGAGACATTGAAAAGCACTCACTTCCTGTGAGTCGTTAGTCTGTCAAGTTAACGTCAACCATGCTCTTTTCTTAAACTCCAAGAAACGGCCAAACAACCTCACGGAACTCTTAGACTAACACGGTCACCCAGCAGGCACATCTGCAGCTCAAGATTTTCCACTGCATCCACTTCATTTGTAAAAACCCGCTAAAACATAAACAAACCAGTCATTGACATAGATTAGAAGCTATTTAACTGTACGATCCATGAGGGGACCCCCGAGACAAACTCTGCAGGGCCAAAAAAGGCTTTGTGTACTATTGGCTTCTTATCTGACACATGTTTCGAAACATTGACCTTTTTTTCCTGGTTTATCTTTAACAAGTACTCCAGCTGTTTTTTGGCTGATCCTACCACATCAGGTCTGAGCAGCACTTATTAAAAAAACATTTTCTCACAGACAAATGGCGATCAGAGTGGAGAAAGGCTCGGAAATAAGATACAAGACGTTATCAGCTGAAGGATAAACACGATATCAATTAAAATGAAATGACTTTGTGAGGACCTTTAGGTCCGCACCGATCATGTGCTGTCATGGAAAGATCAGATCAGGTTGTCATCATTTGGACCACTTGACCTTGTGAAAGGCAGAAATTAGACAAACTATTTGAGTGCAGCCGTGCTGCTGCGCATTAAACAAATGGAGACGGAGGAATCCCTTGTTCAGTGGTCTGTATGTGTAGGCCTACATGTGTGTTTCCTTTAGATCGAGATAACAGTTTCCGCCTGCAGCCTGTTTAGGAATGCTGGTTTAGGAGAGGCCGTGTTAACAATACAAATTCTTCCATTGGTGTTCAGTTAGGTTGAGATTTGGTGATGGGGCATACCATACTTGTGAACCTTTTGTGCTCTCTAGATAAGCATCTGCATTCACTATGTTTCCTGACATGCACTGTATATTCAGGTTTTCCTTTAATTTGAGACCCGTCTGCAGGTCACATGAGTGGAAATTGAGTTTTTAGTCACGAGGATGAAGTTTTCTTTTCTTCATGCAGCTTATTAATTCAATCAAAATACGAAATATCCAAATCAAATCTGAAGAAGATCCAGCTTCCTATGATTAAAAAGACCAAAGTTCATAGCATGGCCGAATGCTATAGGGCGCCGTGCATTCATAGGGTCTCCCCAAATTTTTGGGAAAGAAATATGACTTTTACTATTTTTTTACTAGACTTTTCAACACTATTATTTGGAAATATTACCAAAAAAAGCCCATGACAACATACCTATGTAGCCTATTAAATATGTTATTTTTCTAGGTTGCCTGCAGGATCCTCCATCTGTCTGTATCTGTCTGATGAGTGTGTATGTTACAGACAACCACCAGATGGAGTGAGAGATTAATGCGGCACTTGTCGGCTCACTTGTTTACCTGTCTGTCTCTGTGTGTCTGTGTTTAATGTGATTTTCGGGGTGTCTGCATGTGTGTGCACAGGTTTCTCCCCATTTTGTCCTCTACTTGCAGGAAGAGGTTGTCGCTCACTCACAAAGCGGGAGGGGGTCGGTGAAGTGAAACTGACAGAATAAAAGAACAAACAAAGGGGGAGGGCAACATGTGATGGAAACACAAACCGGCCGAGGAGGCAGATCAACAAAGAGAGGGGTGGAAACAAGGAAGAAGGAGGTGAAAAATGAAGGGTGGCCTTCCGACCGGTCCACATTACGCCATCATGTGCCACTTTGTCTCCTTCCACCACACCTCCTCTTACAATCTCTCGCCGCTCCTCTCTCCTCGCTCCTCTCTCCTCTCTCCTCCATCATTACAACGTCTTCCTGTCTGCTTCTTCTCTTCCTTCCTCTTTTTCTTTGTGTCCCATTCTCTCTCTTTCCCCTCCTTCTCTCTTTTCTTCCTCGTCTTCTCCCTCCTCTCTCGACTCCCTCTCAGTGACCGCTGACCTCCGTGACATAGTTTTCCTAAAACTCTCGCCGGTCTGAAAACAGAGGAGCAATGTGTTGGTTTGTGTTGGCTTAGCGAGGTCACATTCTTTCAAACGTACATGAGGTGGGTTAAATATGATGCAGAGCAAAATTGAGCCTTTATACCGTGCGGTGATATTTAATGCAGCCATATAATCCTTTTGGAATACATGAGGATCGCCTATTTCATCCGATATTTGAAGCTTTTTCGGTAAACAAAGAGGTTAAAGTCTCTGAAGTCCTTTGAACTGGAGTTAAACATGACAGTTTTGTGCAACAATTTTACAGAACACTTATCGTTGGTGTCGTTGAACAAAAATGGTCACAAATCCCATACATGATTAACGAAACAGAATAAACATCTATTAAATGCTTTACTTCGCAAGTAATGTTTTAGGGGTCTGCCTCCCTTCACTTCCATGCATTTTAGTGGATAATATTTACATAACGTTGGTGCTTTAGGCTACATGCTAACATGATCAAAATGACAACGCTAACATGCTGATGAGCATCGCATCCGTCCTAATTTAGCCTGTTAGCATGCTAACATTAGGTGAACACAGTGTGCAGCTGAGGCCGATGGGATTGTCACTAGTACGCCAGTGTTGGACAATCAAACATTTGGACCCGAAGCTGAGATTGCAAAAAAGTTAATGCTACTTGGAAACATGCAGCCTCCCTCATACACTGCTAGAGTCTGACTCAGCAATGACACAGATCATGTCTGTTCTTGTTGCAACGGGTTAAATACAGTTATATGTTGCTTTGACAGAGGTTATTTCAGGTCAGTGACAAAATGAGAACAGTAAATTTCTTCCACAGTTTGTACAGCCATTTGCCAATAGCGAGAAAAGTTCTTCATCATCCGTCCCCGTAACAGTCGCAATAATCTTGATGTTTTTGCCTTCTTTTATCACCCTGTTCATCGGCTCCTTCATGCCTTCAGGTGAAGCCGAGGATGACCCCGAGCTAAAAGGAGCCTAATCCTTATGAAATGGTCAACCAGAAGGTAAACACACTCGTATAATGTGGGGCCCCCATGGATGCAGGGCCCCGTTACTCCGGATAAGGGGAGCCCCAAACTCTGCAGGACAGCAGAGGGTGCTGAGGAGGAACAACACCATGTTGGCATGTTGGAGGAGCCCCGCAGATTGATGTGCGTGTGAAACCAGCCGGGCCGATGACTGTGCAGGGCCCGGGTTTATTGTGCGCCGCGTCCCAGCTGCAGATTCATGCGTCTGAAGCCCCACCTGGAGACTCTCATCTGGGCATTCGGTAAATTGAACTCCCGTCAAAACAAAGTTATAAGGAAAGCTTTGAATGGTTGCCCTTTTCACTTTCTTTAGAATAAGAAAGGCGGCTCCTACAGAGACATACACTAACTCTACAGGGAGTTGGAGCATTTACTTTTTTGTATCAGTGTATGTTATACTTAAAGCGTATGTAATTGTAGCCTATAATCAAATAGTCGATCTGGCCTTCTTTTCCACATGTTTGTGTCAAAAAGAGCAAAAACATTCCAATGAAATCAACATAAACTGGCTTTTTTTTTTTTAAATTGGGCTGATCACAGTTGTTTTTCAATGTAAAAAGGGAACTTATTCCCTCCTGGCACCTCGGGACTTAATAAACGCAAATAAAAAATAAACGCACATCCAATATTTGTAATGCAGGTGCATCTCAAAATCGAAGAAATTCCTGCACAACCACTCTTGCTGTCAACATTAAGATTTAACCTCAACACTTCCCTGTACTTCACTTAAGAAAAAAATAGTACTACCACTGTAAAAAATATACTCTCTTACAAGTAAAAGTACACAAGTATTATCAGCGAAATGTAATCCAAGTAACCAAAGTAAAAGTATCAGAAACAGAAGCACCTTTCCGAGTATTAATGTGAATGTGTTATTGTATTGTTATTACTCATGGATTCATGTGGAAGTGAGTGGAGCTGATTTGCTTTATATTATATTATTATACTTTATATATGCTGTTGTATAAAAGTGCATCATATATTATTTGTTGATCAAATGTGTCGCACACAAGATTTTAATCTGCAAAGTAACTGCAGCTCTAAAAACAAATGCAGCGGAGTAAAACCCACAATAGTTCCCTCTGAAAGGAAGTGGAGCACAAGTAGAGAGTACAAGTACAAGAACCGGAACCTGCCGTGTAAATGTAATACATGTAACCACTTCCTTCTTTCCTTCAGAGGTGAAAGTGACAAGTGTTTCAGTGTGATGCTTGTTGGATAAACTAGTCCTGGTCGTCCCGCGCTATCCATTCACAGCTGGACCATGTGCACCACAGAGCCCCCCCCCGGCCCCTCGTCGCAGGCGGACATGGCACAGCCTCACAGAAGTGCACCGGTATTATCCATTCACTGCGCACTGGCCAACGCAAAACTGCAAGTAGCCAAGTGCACAAGAAAGAAGCCCTGTTTTCTTTTTTCTTCCCCCTTCCCCGGCTTTGATTTGTAAATACCTCCGTTTCAGTGCGACAACTTCCAGGCTTGTATCTCATAACCATCAAACATTTACACGAGAAAGTTGACAAAGGCTGCAACAGCGGAGGAGGCCTTCGCAAACAAAGAGGCCCATTTATAGAGTACAGTGAGGGAGAGACACGGGGAGGGAGGGTATGAGGAGAAGCTGGGAGGAGAGTTGAATTAATGAATTAAAAATGTCGTGATACAGCGGCTGTCTGAAGACTTTTGGGTTTATATAGAGAGGCATGCAGGGGGGGTCCTGGAGGAGTGGACAGCACAGGCTACTTCCCTCTGCCCGGGACACACGGGGCTTCCAGCTTCACATGCAGGACGGAGAGCGAACTGTGCTCATCTGATTACATAATGACCCAGTAACAGTGAGCCAGAACCGGCACCGCCAGTACCAGTGTGCTGGGAGACACCGACTCACCGCCGGTTTATCCTCACCCGGGCCTCTCTTTTTGCTATTTCATGTTTTTTTTCAAAGAGTTTGTTTTTGCAATTCTATTTCTTAAAATGTATAGGATGACAACGACGTAGAGGGACCGCAAAAAGAACACAAACAATGTGATGTCAACGTGAGAGGTGCTGTGAAAAGAAACATGCTCGGGCTGTCAACAAGTGCGTGTCGTTCAAAACCGTGAACTTCTCTCCTCTTGTTTTCAACCTTCTTCCCTCCACGACAGATCGAACTGTGCGCTGTCTGTCTTTTTCACATGTCTGCTGGACAGTGAAACTAAATCCAAGTGAACTTCTGTTCCAAGTCAACAGAAAGGTAAGAGACACACACACACAGGTTTTAAAATAGGTCTTTCATCCTTATCTTTTGTTGCTTTTCTTCTACTTATCAAGATACCAAAGATTAAAAGAAATAATGTGAAGATCTGACAGATTATTCTGTATAGTGGCATCCTAGTATAACAGTACAAAGTGTGTCTCTTTATGGATTTATCTTATCTTTTCCTTCCTTTTTCGTGTTAATTTCCTACGACACGGCACTGTTGTTAGCACTGATTTTTCTTAAATCTTCTTAAAAGTGTTTTGGGATTATCAGAGGAAACATGCCGTTGAACATGACTTGATGCATGGCTTGAGGTCAACATTCAGGTGCTCTGTCTCGCTGCATCTAATGTGTTGTGTTTACAGCGCGGAGGGATACTAGAAGTGTGTAACAATAGAGGAGGTTCCACTATCAAATGTCTGACTGCTACACAGAATTATCTGGGTCTATATTATCAAATTGGTCCTACAATATTTAATATTGCAGTGGGTGTTTTGCATTCAAAAATAATTCAACGTTAAATGAAACGTTTAGCGAAGTCTCAACATCCTGAGCCTGTCCTGCTCGGAAACTCATGATTAATAAATATTGACAGTTAACATTAGAAGTTGTCGTACAGTACTCGTAGCATAAAAGAATGAGAGGGCTTGTACAAAACATAGTGGAAAGAACAGGTGTGATGGTGCTTTGACTCCCGAGTCTATACTGAAAGTGTTGGCTCGGAAACATTCGGTCGAAACGAATCACACGTCCTCATTGAGGAATCCTCATCAGCACCACAACAGTAGCAGAGCGGTCAGATTTACAGCAGGGGGGGGGGGGGACACAGGGCTTTGGTCACCTCTGAATCGGAAGAAGAAGGTAAAAGTCAGTCCTAAATCACAGCCCTGCAGCCGACCGCTGCTCTCTGCTGTTTAATTTGCCTCAATCTCGTAACTCCTCGGCTACTGATTCTGGGCCGAGGAAGCGGAGGCCAAGTGTTCAGATTTAGATGGTAGGTTGGGACACACACACACACACGCATTGAGACAAACGTCTGATCACCATCGCAACTGATGACTTTTACTTCCTGTTGTTGAAGTGCACACGAAGGTAAATTATGTCAACGTGGAATACACAGATTACAAAATACAAGATAATCAAGTTTTAGCTACTACAGCCGCTGTACTTGCTTGATTTAGGGGGGGGATGAATTGTTTCTTTGATTTTATTTTCCCTTCAAGTATCAGATGCAATTTAGTGGGATGTTGAGGTGTTAGTATAGGTCAACTAAAGTGTTTTTCGGATTCGTCAAACCGCATCTGAAACCTTCTCCCCCTGCTCCTTTCCCAAGCAGCAACTGGTCAGGTGTGCAGTGGTGAGAACGGCAGGATTTCAACTCTCAAGCTCTTTTTGGGGCACCGAAATGTGTGCCCCAATAGTTATCCCCAATTTGATTATTGCATCTCGCCCTTCCGAGTGTCGCAGTATAAGAAGACTTATACATATTTATCTATTCCATCTCTAGATAGTGGTATTCAGATTTTACTTTAAATGAAAGGCTCTCCAGTGTAAACTGTGACTCTCCAAATGTGGTTATTTTTGATTTTTTCAGTCTTCTACTTCTTAATAAATAAACTATTGAAAAACTCATCGGATTTTCTGAAAAAGCCTTGTCACTTTGTTTTGGAGATACGTGGTTTTCACAAGACAGTTAGGTGTCACCTACCTGACAGTTATGATAAATAGTGTTTAAATATTGACCTTAACCATTAAGGAAGTGCTCCGACTCTGTAATGCAGAGCAATATATCTACTGGTTTAGTGATTGTTTGTGTTTCTTAAATGTACAACAATAACCTGCATCATCAAGTTAAACATCGGTGTTGTTGCAATAGAAACACCAAGCTAATCTACCGCCGCAACAAGCTAGTTGAGCTAATTTGTAAGCGACCCCACACATGCACATACACTGTGACGCGTCCCCGCCTTTCGAGAATTGGCGGTAGGCTGTGTGAACCAATCAGGGCCGTGAATGTTCAGTCGTTTATGCTGAATCATAAAGACCGGAAGTGAAAAGAAAAAAAAGGAAATAGAACAAAAAAAAAAGCAGTGCAAGAAGAAGAGGCTCAGTCTCTCAATGAGCCTGTCTGAAATCATTCACTCTTACATAAATAAAGACACACTGACACCACAGCAGCTCATTTGCATGGCGATGTGCGGTGCTTAGTTTGGCTCTGGGGAGTTTGTGGTGTTAACGTCTTGTGTTGGCGGAGTAGATGCCTTCTTGGCACGGCCTGTGTTGATGTTTAGACAGCCCTTTCAGAGGGGTGCAGAGGCTGCTTGGGTGCGGACAGTGGTCGGAGCCATTCAGCTTGTGTTGTATTGAGTCTTTTCAGTGCACTGTACTGGCTGCTAGGGGTTCTTTATGGCCGTGGACACTGGACAGGGCCACAGAGTGGAAGGGATTACCCTCTCCTCTGGAATACTAATGACCGTCTTTTGTCACCGATCTGTTTCCTCCACCTTCGCTTCACATACCCCTTCCTCTCTCTCTCTCGCCATCCATTTCCCTCCCTCTTCCTCTTTCACTCCCTTTGTCACTCGATGCTCAATTCTCTCTCAATCCTCCCCTCAAAACCAATTATTCTCTCCCTTCTTCCCCCTCACGATGTCACGCACCGCATACTCACACACGATCAAACGCAGTCACACACACACACACACACACATGAAAACTTTAACCCTCCGTACCGCTCTCCTCTCCCTGGCTAACGTGCTCTCTCTTTCACTCACTCGCTCACCCAGTTGTATTTTTCAATGGTGGCTTTTGTCCCTTTCATCTCCTCGAAAACAAAGGATTGTTGTGCGCACAGGACAGAGGGAAGGAGAGGAAGAGATCCTGACCTTGAGTGTGGAAAAAGTCATTTCAGAAAGAGAGGGAATCCATATTGCTGTCAGCGAGTCTGATACTTGTTTTGCCTCTACTAATATCGATATAACTTGCTTTGTATAGCTTATAAGGGTAGTGACTGTAGATACTGTTAAATATTCTGGATTTTTTTGTTGTGACAAAGTTTTAAGCATCTTTCAACTTATTGTTTTAGTTCAGTCTCACCGCTCTCATCAAACTCGTTTACAGTCAAACACGGCTGCCGTGTTCCCGTGGAAAAGCTTTGATAAACACACTGTACACAAGCGGCCCAGAAACAAATTACAGGCAGACAAAGTTAGCGAACATAGTGGAGCAGGGCTGCATTAGTACTGTATTATTACTGCTAGTTACTGTATTATTGTGTGTAAAGTCCTGAGTCTGCAAACCAAACATTCCTTTGGACAGTCAATGGGATTGTATTGTGCTTGAACTGTTCAAAAGGTCTATATGTTCAATACACGAGTGTGTGTTTACTGTATGTGTAGGCAGGAGCCACGCAGGGTTCAGAGTTCAGCTGGAGATGGACACGGCCAATCACATGGGCCTCCTCTTGACCCCGCCTCCCTCTCCCCCTCCACATGTTAGTATTCAGAGCACAGACATCAACACAGATCTCTATTCATTCACTCAGTGTGAGCTCCAGCATGGAGAGGGCAGAGAGAGAAGGGTCAGGAAGGACAGAGTGTATCAGATCGTCGTGTTTCTTCGGCTTTTGTTTGTGTGGTTTTGTTTTAGGTTTTTGTGGTATTGCGCTTCGGAAAGCCGAGGCAGTTTGACACAAAAGGGGCCATTTGGTGAACAGTGAGTGTGAGCCAGAGAGAAGGAAGGAAAAAGAAGGATATGGAGAAACTGCAGCCCTGATGAGGGTGAAGCAAGGAAAAACCCATACAGCGAGAATAAGTGTCCATGGCACCCGGGGGTGGGGTGGGGGACTTCTTGTTCTGTTAATATACTGCTGACACTTTGAGACCGACAGACACTTACATACAGATCCATCCCACCGCATCACACCTCCATTGTCTGACATATAGGCATTCACTTGACACTTGTTAAACGACAACAAGCACTTAGTTTGAGTAATGGTGTAGTTGTATGGGAGTACAAGTACAATATACATATGTTTCCAAATGTGTTTGGACTTACGTGTTTCATTAATGAACATCTAATGTGTAAATATGCTGCATGGATCTTCAAGGAAGGTTTTCTACAATATTTTGGAACCATTTAAGTCACAAGAGAATCACCGATGTGGGTGACAAGACCTGGCGTTTCAGTTCATCATAAAGGTGTTGGATGGGGTTAAAGTTCCCAACCCATTTATGAACGTTGCCGAGTGCACATATCATGGTGGCAGCATTGAGATTTCCTTTAAGTGGACCTAAGGGGCCTAAACCATGAACTACAGTAATACAAATACACAATGGGCAACTTTTTGTACAGTTCCCCACAGCGGACATCCTCTCAAAAGCTTTGTCTGACTCCAAAATTGTGCATATCTCTCTATCACATCTGCTGCAAATGATGCATAAATTAACTCTCTCAGAAGTGTTGAGAAAATGAAGGGTTGAACTTGTGTCTGAAAACAGCTTTCAGCAAAATAGAAGAGGGTTGTCCAGCAGAAGACCTCGGCGTCCTTGATTGAAATCTAAAGACTCTCCTCCTCATCCTTTTCATGTGGAATAACAGTCACTGGTGTCTCCTCATCTCAATTCAGTAGCCCTCTTGTGCAACCGACACGCGAATGAGCCGGCACTATCACGCTTTTAATGTGAAAGAGCAGCTGTGCCTTCACGCTGAAAGGAGGCTTTTATTTTGACAAGGCCAGCTGCCTCAATTGAAAGGAAAAGAGGGGCTTTAATGGACCACCGTGGATAGCCGCAACACTGCCCAGTTGAAAAATGTGCTTCTAATCCCCTTCCTCTTCTTCTCTCTTCATCGTCATCTCCCTCTCTTCCCAAATGTTCCACTCTGTCATTTTTCTCATTCATGTGGTTCACTATGTTCTCTCTTTTGTCCTTTTTCACACATCCTGCACCTTTTCATTTCGACTCACCCCTGCTGTTCACTTAATCTTACTGCCCATACAACCTATGCCCTTTTCTTCTCGCCATCTCACCTTTCTTTTTTTTTAATGCACACCGGTTTTACCCACTTTTCTTCTTCTCCTCACCTCCTGTTGTCTCCGTCTCCGACCCCTCTGTAGCACCGGCCATGACCTCAGCCACTCAGCCCTCCTCTGAAGGCTCCTCTCCTCAGAAAGTGTGCCACTCCCAGACGCAGACTGACATCACCAAGCCCCTGCTGGGCTCCACAGGTGGGACCGGAGGTGCTGGTGCAGGTGGAGCAGGAACGGGAGCTGCAGGGCCCTGCGCTCTGCGAAGGAGGCGCCGCGTCCTCTCGAAAGACGGGCGAAGTAATGTACGCATCGAGCATGTAAGCGGGCGAGGGGCGTTGTACCTCCGAGACCTCTGGACGACTTTCCTAGACATGCAGTGGCGCTACAAGTTCTTCCTCTTCTCCGCCACCTTCGCTGGGACCTGGTTCGTGTTCGGAGTGCTTTGGTACCTGGTGGCATTGGTGCATGGAGATCTCCTGGGTAAGGAGGAGCGAGGGAGGAGGATGGAGCTTTGTCTGTGTCCTTTGGCTGTTTGTAAAAAAGGACTCATGAAGCACAAGCACTTTTTTGTGAATGAGTTAACAAGAAAGACACAGGCATACAGTTTTACATTGCAGAAAGAGCGTGAGAAAGATCTGGCAGAACAGGGAACACAATGTTCCTTGATAATTAGTTTACAACCCCCAAACCGTAGATCCTTTATTCTTCCTCTCTTCCTCCAGAGTTTGACCCCCCCTCCAACCATACTCCATGCGTAATGGAGGTGAAGACCCTGACGGGAGCCTTCCTCTTCTCTCTGGAGTCTCAGACCACAATTGGCTACGGCTTCCGGTGCATCACCGAGGAGTGTCCCGGCGCCATTGTCCTGCTCATCTTTCAGCTGGTCATCACCATGGTGATGGAGATCTTCATCACCGGCACTTTCCTTGCAAAGGTAGTCATGTTTTAGTCTTTGTTACCCAAAACAAAGAGTCTCAGTTGGATAGTTGAGTTGGGACGTTGCAGTTCATTGGCTGGTTCCTCAGACCCCCCTCATCTTAATACGTCCTTCCTTTACCCATCCTGTATCACTACAGCTGTCACTGTTTTCAGCAATCGACTTCTAGGTAACTGTAATCTGTCAAAAGCAAGGTTATCTCCTCACTTATCTTGAACAGAGAAAGAGGAAATCAGAGTTCCCCCCTGTTTACAGTACGTAGTAACAAGAACCATTTCTACCAACTATGACATGTTTCCCTCCTCTTGTAGGTCGCTCGTCCCAAGAAGAGAGGCGAGACAGTGAAGTTTAGTCAACACGCTGTCGTGTCAACTCACGAGGGTCGGCCCTGCCTCATGATCCGAGTGGCCAACATGCGCAAAAGCCTGCTGTTAGGATGCCAGGTATGCAAGTCGCTTTTGGGTATGATTCATTCATACTGCAGTTTTGTGCCTCTCATCAGATGTAATTACAACCTGAGACGCCTACTGTTTGATGTCGGTCTTGTATCTTTGTTAATGCGTTTGAAGCGCTTTATTATTGATTCCACTTGCTCTGCACAGCATTTGTTTGGATGCAATCCCATGATGGGTATGAACCCCCTGACATACAGTCTTACCTGGAAGCCCATGCAATAAAGGAAATCACTAGAAAAGCCTTCATGAGAACCATAAGCTCTTTTAAAGGGACTGCTATAATGTCGAGTAGAGTGCTTGCTTAATAACCTGATTGGTAAGAATTTTGCCATGCTCAAGGACACATTGCCTTTGATGAAGATATTGGCAGGTATTAAACCTGGAGCCTTTTGGTTACAGGATGCCTTCTGCAACCTCTTGGCTACATTTACTGACTCCATCTTGGCTCCCAGGTGACGGGGAAGTTGCTTCAGACGTCGCTGACCAAGGAGGGCGAGACGGTGCGGCTGGACCAGCGCAACGTGCCCTTCCAGGTGGACACATCCAGCGACAGCCCCTTCCTCATCATCCCCCTGACTTTCTACCACATCATCGACGACAACAGCCCCCTCAGGGCCTGGGCAGCAAAAGGTAGGCTGTGGATCTTTGGTTGAGGTGACGCATCAGAGGAGACAGCTAGCATAGCGATCTAAGACGGCACCCACCTGTCACTCAAAACAGGCACTGAGATATATCTAACTTTACGCCCTAACAGAATTTAAATGGGTGACTCATACAAAACATTATCTCCCACATAGTGGCCATGAATGAATTCAATCCGTTTTTTGTACCAGGCTGTAAACATGTTTATTTCTGCTGTAAAGTCGGGCATCTTAACATGGGGGTCTATGGGGATTGACTCACTTTTGAAGCAAGCCTGAAGTGGCACAGGAGGTTGCTGCTTGGTTTGATACACAAATATCAAGAAGAAAACTTCTTCGATAATTACATTTAAAAAATTGTATTCAGTAATTTACAAGCAATCCTTAATTGGCAAAAGGCGTTATATATTTTATGAGATGTCTTTATTTGAAACAAAACCTTCTTATGTCTGTTGAGAATAACTGTATGTACATTCAGTAGGTATGTGTATGTAGGTGTATTGGTATTTACGGTCATGTGCTGCGTTTTTGGCTGCCTCTATAACTGTCCAGAGTTGGGCCGGTTTGGCACCGGAGGAGATGGTTTCTTTGGCTGGAATGTGTGTGAGAGAGACCGGCAGAGACACCCCTCATTAGAGCACAATGCTGTACAGTCTGGGGTGCTGACACGAAGCCTGCACAGATCCACTTACAGCAGCGCAGTCCTCTCAGCACTGGAAACCACAAAGGCATCAGTACTGATGGACTGTGATTGCGACGTTATTTACACTCACACCACTTCTTAACTGCGGACTTCTTATTTCCTTGGCCTCACTTGACACACCTGGTTTTGTACGTTATCAGTTACTTTCCTTTCCTTATGTCCTAGATGCCTTTTTGCTCTGCCATTTAACTTCAACCTTATGTTTTGTTTTAGCCGTCATTACCTCCCCTCCAGCAGTAATTTCAACTGGAGACATATTTAAGGGATTAAATTACAGATAATACTGTCCATAGTACTACAGTATTCCCTGTTCTAAATACCTACTGTAACAGTAGTCAGTTTTTGTTGCCAGGTCCCCAGTGTTCTTTCATCTGGCTCGTTCGCGTTGCATATATCCAGGCCGTAAAAGCACCCATCACATAAAAAGTGGCATAAAGACGAACACCTTATTATCTTGACTTTGACTTGCAGATGTAAGAACCTCTTATTGACGCAAATGTGCCGTATGTGTTACACAGAACATCGTGTTGTTCATTTCCTCAACAGGTGAATGTTAAGGAAATGTGCGGTTCTGCACATGATGACTAGATCATGGATGAATGGGTGGCTGTCTCTTACGGACATTTTGAAAAGTCTTGGGCATACTTCCATGATAATACTCATGACTGAGCACGCTTTTGTGCTGGTTCTTTGAACAGAGCTTTAAAGCTTCCTGCTAAGCCTGCTTTATGTTCTCAACATGTACCACATTTAAGGGATCTTCAGCAGGAAACTGCTCCGATAAGAACATTGAAAACTGGCTTCCAGTGCAACAGTGTGTGACTCTTTATGGCATTATGTGACTGTGAGTTTAGCAGGTATAATGCTTACTATGTTCCGCAGCTAAGTTTTACATTTCAGCATGCTTACATTTGCTTATTAGCACAAAAATGCACAGCTGAGGCTGATGGAAGTGTCGTCAGTTTTGCACATAAACCACAGTACAGGGCAAAATTTTGACCTAATATTGGCGTCACGTGAAAAGTAAAGATGACCAAAGTTATTACAATTCATCCTGAGGGGGGGGGGGGGCCATGAATGTCTGCGCCATATTTCATGTTAACCCGTGCAGCAGCAGCAGCATCCCTAGCCATGCAGCTGGTTAAGATCACTACATCAATGCAGTTGGAGCCCTTTGCACCGCCCAATAAAGAGAATCCCTCGACCAAGTTTTGTGGCAGGGAGTACGAGCGGTTGCGAAACCTGGTGTTTTTTTCCCTGGTGGGAGCGTCACTGGGTCTGGGTTAGGGGAAGGACTGTTTAGACAGATGACAGAGTCGGCATTCTGAGTGCAGCCTGTTGATGCAGGTGTGTGCTTTGTTTGAGTGCAGGAGTCGGCTAGCGTGTCCTTTGTGCTATTGGGTTTGTGTGTCAATGAATGAGAAGGATATATATGTATATATATATATATATATATATATATATTATTTTTTTAAATATATGTGATATTTATGATTGTAATGTTTCCAACAGGTGGCAGTTTTTACTATGCGTGTGTGTTTGTGTGTTCAACATGCTGGAATGAGTTCTGTAAGTGTGTGTGTGTGTTTGTGTGTGAGATCCGGTCAAGTGTTTTTTGAATCAGTCAGTGAGTGGGGAGTTTTTATGTTTTGGAAATTTCAGGATGTGTGTGCATGTTCGCGTGTGTGTCTTTCCTTCGCCACATACGTGACTGTCTAACAGCGCAAACAACGGCAACAGTGCTGACAGGAGTAACAGCGTTTACTGACCGGAGGTTGGGCGTAACGCTTCCTGCAATGATGGCGTAGGTCGGGATGGCATTATCAGCGCTAACCACCGTACGAACTCAGTGCAGAGCAGCGATAATAGCTGTATGCTGCTATAATTACGCTCTGAATTTCTCACTTTTTTTGTGATGGATAATCAATTTCCCAGCAGCTTTTCTGTAAGAAAACTTATATAAAACATATGGCTTGCTTTGGAAAATGGTAGTTTTTTAAGATTGTCGTTGAACCCCAGGTTTCCTCTGTCCTCCAGGTGGTGGCTGGACAGACCCGGAAGTGGCTGACTTTGAGCTGCTAGTGATCATGAGCGCCACGGTTGAGCCGACCTCCGCCACCTGTCAGGTCCGAACATCCTACCTTCCGGATGAGATTCTCTGGGGCTACGAGTTCCCCCCCGTCGTCTCCCTGTCCCCCTCCGGGAAATATGTGGCCGATTTCACCTTCTTTGACAAAGTGGCCAAAACTAAAACCCCACCGCTCTTCAAGCAGGCCTTGCCACCGAGCCCGCCGTCGCAGGCGTCTCGTGGCCACAGAGGCAAGGAGGCTGGGATGGACCCAGAGAAGATGCGACTGGAGGAGAACTACAGGGGGGAGGAGAAGGGGCGAGAAAGGGGGCGCAGCCCTCACAGTGTGCGTATTAGTAATGTCTGAGGTAAAAGAGAAGTAACAGGAAGTGGTAACGGAAAGCTGATGTGAAAGTCATACAAGATATAAGCAGGAAGAAAAGAAACAAGCTGCTCACAAAAAACACCTCCCCCACTTGTACGCAAAACCCTCAGCCTGCGGATATGAGAGAGAGACACCTGGAACCACAAGACTGTGGGCTATATACTGTAGGCCTACTGAACTGTATCACTTCAAAGGGAGCAAGTTACAAACCCAACATGTACAAATGTACAGCAAGTCGTCCGTAGAGACACATCTTATCGGGTCATATATGTCTATGATTTAGCCCTATAGGGTTTTTAGTAATAACAAAATCTAATTCCAATAGAAATCAACCTATTTCAAGACTTTTCTAGTAACGAACTTTTCCTTCAACCTAGAAGGAATACGAAAAGTTAACCTGATTTCAGAAATGGAAAAAGTTGATTTCTATTTCTGTTATAAGAAAATAAGAACTCAACTACAGAAAAATTGACTTGATACGATTTTTTTTCAGTGTAGTTAAACGTCTGAACGTCTAGCTAATCACTGAATCACAGTACTGTGTTTTTTTTTTTTTGCTTTTTTTTTAAATTAACAAAATACCTGCAAAAGGTGGCGAGAAAACTGGAACCACATTATATTTTTAATGAGGGATTTTATAATATTTTATGCACCCAATAGTCTTTAACAGCATCATTACTTGTTGCACCTGCAAAATATTCAGCTCTTTCATATGAATGTCTTTTCTTGTTTATTGGGGGAAAATATATTTAGTAATATTACTAAAAGCACTTTAACTTGACAGAAACGTGGCATTTCACACAAGGGGAATAACTGAACTAACTCTTATACTTAATGCACTCTAATAAATGATTACATCTTGTGATTATGTTTGTGAGTGTGAGTGTGAGTGTGCGTTGTTATGCCTGAAAATGAGTTAAATCGTGTTTGTATGAGCCTTTTTGTGAACTCTCTTATGTACAGCATGTGTGTGATAATGTACCTCTGTACAGTGTATAAAAATATGTTTTTCCGATATTGTTCATAACTGTACGTCCTGGCATTTGATACACCACTCTGCATTTTCAACATCCCATATCGTCGATGCACAATGTTATTTCTTTTAAGTACAGTGTTCCCGTCTTTTTACTGCCGTCAGTTCCTCCAAACATTGGTTATGAAAGTGCCAATGTGTGTCTAATCAACAGCCTTTTTGTATTGGATAAGTACATACATTTGGATAAAAATTATATTTTTCTCCTTTTATTCTATATTGAAATGGCGACAGACGCATCAAAATGAAATCAAATAGTGGAACTTGTTCCTTGAGGACAAAAAATGAGACAAAGATTAGGAAGACCTTTTTCTATTCTTAAAATTGTTTTTGTTTGAATGGCCAACGACGCATGTTATTAAAACCAGTAATATGCATCATGATCTGTGATAAATGTGTGCTCTTGGTGGAGATTAAGTGTTCAAAATGAAATCATCTGCTGCTCCAGACGAGCCCAATGGAAACTATTGAAAATAACTGAACATATTTCAGAATCAATGTGTGCTGAGAGGTTGTGCGTGTTTATACTGTAAAGCCTTCTGTATACTGTATGTGGATCACTCACTTTGGTCTAACTTGATAAGTAAGCACTTTCTAAGTGGCTGTTTTAATAAATGTAGCCTGTCATTTACAACATGTCTATATGTGTGTGCATGAAACTAAATGATGCTGTTTGAATTGCCTCCAGTGGAATACACTTTATGGAAGATGAAAGACCTGAAACATCACCAACGTGGTGTTTTTAAATCATCTCATCCCACTTAACATGTTGATGATGACTTATGAATTATAGAGTATTTCATTTTATGAAGCTTTAAATTCATTTAATTTCACTTATTTTTATTTATATTAGGGTTAACCAATGTTAAGAGGACCAGTAATTTAGTAAACGAATGCACAAGTTAGTTTAACGAAATGTGAAACTCAAAAGGTTGGCCTCTAGAAATATATTGCAGATATTTTTAATAATAATCATAGTGTTCTATCCATCTATCTATCTATCTATCCATCCATCCATCCATCCATCCATCTATCTATCTATCTATCTATCTATGTAGGCTAATTGATTACAGTCATATAAATAAAGTAAGGTAAAACTTAGAAATAACTCAGAGTGGATTAAAATGATATGATACATTTTAAATAAATGGTAATTCGGTTCTATCTAATACCAGAGGAGAATATTTCAGGATAACTAAAATAAGAACCACAGATTACGCCTTCAGTTTCAACTCTTCCTTTTCATTGGTCAATACGGTGGCCAGTGAGGGACACCTGTCGTGATTGGCACCAGGTGAGGAACAGACGCATGGAGGGCGGGCCGACGCGCCGAGGAGCGACAAGGAAGTGCATGACTAGCATCAGCTAGCGGCAGTAGCTCGTGTAACGGTAAGAAACTCCCTCCTGAGGATGAAAACGTAAGTGTAAGTGTCTTTACCCTGTTTCAGTGAAGAGGAGTGTACTGCCGCTGTGAAGCATGCTTTACTCTGCTTGTGAATGTGTGTACTCTTGTAGCTACAGTGTAACTAGTTGTATGTTGACGGCAGAGTGTTTAGTTTATTAATATAATAAGTAATAAGTATATGTTTGTATATGTATGTGTATATGTTTGTTCAACAAGGACAGTCTCGTTTGCAAGTGTACTGATAGTTTAGTTTCAATTTGTTTTGCTAATTGGTGAAGTTTATTTATATGTTTGAGTAATGATACTTACTTTAAAGGAGTCTGTTTTTAAGGGACCTTATTTCTATGATCTTGGTATTTAGGTAATTTGTTAAATTCATATTAACTGGGGTAAAATAATTGTTTTTCATATTACGTCAACAGTAGACTGCAACCATTTTCCTTTTACAATATTGTCCGGGTTCAAATATTTTTGCCAGGATGAAACATTGCTAAGATGTAATAAGTAATTGTAAAACGCACTTCATTCAAACCCGACAGAAAATACATAAAATCCCGTAATACCGTCTTGGTTGGTGCTTCCTGTTCGTACAACCACTCACTCTGGTTGCTTTCTTCACAAGCTCGGCGTTAATAGTTTTAATTATGTATTATGAACTGCTGAGAGCTAGTGTTAGGAAGTTAAACAGGTCATAATTCCCTCTCTAATATCTAATTGTTGCTGTGAAAACATCTCATTCAAACTACTGTATTTATTCAAGTTTCAATTTTACATGAATACATTCCCACCGGCTGCTAACGGCTAACTTTAGCTAGCTCTCCTGTTGATTTCAACACAGATTTGACTTTACTTGCCCCGGGCAAGTGCTAATGTCCAGCCCTGCAGAGTTTAATCATAGAATCATAGTTTTCAATAGTAGATAATGGTACTTTGGTCACCATGATGGTACATTACTGTAGTGCAGGCTAAATGTTGCAGGTGTATTGTTTGGCTGTAGTTTCCATAAGTAAAACTACAGCCACATTTCCTCAGCAGGCAATTTTTTTTAACCTGTAATTCAGCCATTACAGTACACTTCTATGTATGCATACTGTTTTTGTACAGATAATGGTGAAAGGCAATTATGGCGTTCGTACTTCAAAGTATGTCTTAAACAAAAAACAAATGTCGCTGCGATCTCTGTTAGGTTGAATCAGCGATTGTGACTTGACTTGACTCCTTTTGTGGGCCAGCGACAGACTGATGGCAGTGTTAAGGTTTGGCCTTATAGTTTATGTGATGGAATTGAGAATTAAACAAAAAGCTATGACACAGATAGCATAGATGTCAGTTTGGCGGCTTGTTATGCACTTCAAGACATCTTAAAAATTCATAATAAAAAAAAATCAGTCTGTGTTTATTCACAGATAAGACTGTGAATAAACAGAGCAGCATTCATTTTACGGTGTTTGCTCTTAGGCGATGTGTGGGTTGAATTGAAACAAGGTATTTGTGTTCCACTTCCGGGCCTCTGAAGGAGGACACCTGCTGTCAGTGCTGCTGAACTCGTCAACAGGAAACGCACTTTACATGATCTACAGAGTTTGTCAAGAACTTTGAGTAGATTGAAGATGCTTCTTCTTCTTCTTCTTCTTCTGAGCTGTTGGATGATTGCAGGTAAAATGAATAAAAAATGTATTAACATTTGCATGTTTAAATGTTAGAACCAGTTGATCTATTTGTACCTATTTATATGAGGCTGATAAACCGGCTGTAATACTATGTTTAATGCAGTAAGGTGCTATTTTCCATATGCAGTAGGTCTCTTTAAGTTAATGTAGGAAATGTATTTATTTTTGGAGTTATGTTGTAAAGTTCCTTTTTAGGTCATTAAATTCATTAACTTTGCCTTCTTGCTCCTGGCTCTCATGCAGTGTAACAAAGACATTTTGTGTACTTCTTCTTATCTCGTTTTATTTCATATACTGAGATTTTACTTCTTTAAGTGGTAATCAGAGTACTGCTGGTGCGTTACAGTGCGCCCTGCTGCAACATAAGCTTTCATTGCATGACTTACGATTGCTTGCTTATAGTCTTGATGGTTTCTTACATTAGGAGGAAGAAGAGAAAGCTGAACTAACATCAGTGTTCGTCTTGCTAAAGAATAAAACCCGTCAATGCTCATGACATGTATCTTAGGATATTTATATTATTGCTTCATATAACTTTCTTCTTATATCATGTATTGTTTCCTGTCAGGGATGACGGCAAAGGACCCACCAACGACGCATTACCGGGAGAAAAACGGTTCAATGTGTTTACAAGTTGAAGAATCACCACCACATCATCAACCTACGTGGTTTTTTAATAAGGATGCTATTGCTTTAGCAAAAAACATCACAGCCAAGTACAAAGGCAAAGTGGATTATAATCCAAGTGACCAGTCCTTGTGTATCAACAAACTCACTGAGACAGACAGTGGCATCTATACATTCTCATTCGTAAATTCTGAATACGAAAGCTCAAAGGAGACCCACAAACTCATTGTTGAAGGTAAGTTTTAAATAGTCTTAAGCTGTGTTTGTGATGTACTAAATATTATTTACACCACGGTAGATCGTCTGTTTCATTTAAAAATGATTTTTATAAAATAATAGTATTTTAAGAAATCTCCTCTCACACAACTTTTCCCAGGACTATTTTATAAGACATCCTTTTTCAATTTAATGATTAATTTTGATTGTTACACTTCCTGGTTTAGATTATTTGCTTTTATCAGCATTTGTGGCAATCATGTTCTCAGGTGTATTGTGACGTAACTAATATCTTCTGTTTGAGCTTTTGTTTTCGATA
>NW_022280041.1:3024124-3096715 GCF_004355925.1 Anarrhichthys ocellatus | reverse complement strand
TGTTTGATGCATTAATGTTATCACTAATTAATCACTGACTCGTTTCTCAAAAGGGATAAAATATTGGATGGTTTGTCTTATTATTATTATTATTATTATTATGTAAGTATCTTCATGTAAACAGCTGAACTCTGTCCATCTGTCTTTGTTTTATTGTAATGATCAAGATGATGTGATAATTGGTCCTTTAAACAAAGCTCAGGATTACAGGTTATACAGCTGTCTGAACAGCATCAGTGGTCAAACTTTAAGCTTTCTGAATCTTATGCTAGTTAACATTTATACATTATCACTACATTATATTATATGAACACTTTGTCAAACAGGTTGATCATATCAACATGAATCATAAATAAACAAGTGTTTTTAGTGAACTTGGTCCATCCATCCATCCATCCATTTTCCACCGCTTATCCGGGGTCTGGTCGCGGTGGCAGCAGGTCAAGCAGGCCGACCCAGACCTCCCTCTCACCGGCAACATGTTCCAGCTCATTCTGGGGGATCCCGAGGCGTTCCCAGGCCAGCTGGGAGATGTAATCTCTCCAGCGTGTTCTGGGTCTTCCCCGGGGTCTCTTCCCAGTTGGACGTGCCTGGAAAACCTCCAGTGGGAGGCGTCCAGGAGACATCCTAATTAGATGCCCGAACCACCTCAGCTGACTCCTTTCGACGCGAAGGAGTAGCGGCTCGACTCCAAGCTCCCTCCTGATGACCGAGCTCCTTACCCTATCTCTAAGGCTGAGCCCGGCCACCCTACGGAGGAAGCTCATTTCGGCCGCTTGTAGCCGCGACCTTGTCCTTTCGGTCACGACCCAGAGTTCGTGACCATAGGTGAGGGTAGGAACGTAGACCGAGTGGTAAATTGAGAGCTTTGCCTTCCGGCTCAGCTCCCTCTTCACCAAGACGGTCCGGTGCAGCGCCTGCTTTACTGCTGCAGCCGCACCGATCCGTCTGTCGATCTCCCGCTCCATCTTACCCTCACTCGTGAACAAGACCCCGAGATACTTGAACTCCTTCGCTTGAGGTAGGCACTCCGGCCCCACCTGGAGGGAGCAATCCACCGGTTTCCGGCAGAGAACCATGGCCTCAGATTTGGAGGTGCTAACTCTCATCCCCGCCGCTTCACACTCGGCTGCAAACCGCCCCAGTGAATGCTGGAGGTCACGATCCGAGGAGGCTAACAGGACCACATCATCTGCAAATAGCAGAGAAGCGATCCCGAGACCCCCGAGACTGACGTTCTCCGCCCCCAGGCTGCGCCTAGATATCCTGTCCATGAAAATCACGAACAGGACCGGTGACAAAGGGCAGCCCTGGCGGAGGCCAACACCCACCGGGAACGTGTCTGACTTATTGCCGAGAATGCGGACACAGCTCCTACTGCAGCCGTACAGAGACCGGATCGCCCGTTGTAACGGGTCCGGCACCCCATACTCCCGCAGCACCCCCCACAAGACCCCCCGAGGGACCCGGTCGAAAGCCTTCTCCAAGTCCACAAAGCACATGTAGACTGGTTGGGCAAACTCCCAGAACCCCTCCAGTAGTCTTGCGAGGGTAAAGAGCTGGTCCACTGTTCCACGGCGGATCCGCACTGCTCCTCTTGAATCTGAGGTTCGACAAGCGGTCGGAGCCTCCTTTCCAGCACCCTGGCATAAGCCTTCCCCGGGAGGCTGAGTAGTGTGATACCCCGGTAATTCGAGCACACTCTCCGGTCCCCCTTTTTGAAGATGGGAACCACCACCCCAGTTTGAAACTTCATCATTCATCATCAAACAGACAGAAACTATTAACATCAGTCATTTAAAAAGTTTTATCAATGAAAACTATGATTTAAACATAAAGTACTCACAGAAAAGCCCCAGCACAAACACAGTGTGTCCCATCCTCACATCCAGCACTGACACTCTGTCGCTCTGCTTCTGAGTGATGCTTTTATGGCTTTTACACTTTGGGCAAAGCTTGAAACTGCAGCATTGGATTTGGTGTTTTCTCCACCTTCTTCTTCAATTTAACTTCCTTCGCTTTTACACAAAGCTCACACAGACAGACTGGTTTCACCACAGCTCACTAATAGCACATATCTAAGAAATATGACTGTTAAATATTGCATCCCATAAACACACCTACATGTTACACTTGGTGTTGCAGGTTTTCTTTGCATGTCATATTTTATATTGTCACTGTTGGGCCAGTTTTTCTATTTTAAATTATTTGGATCAACTTTTTGGCACATCTTCCCTTCACAATAAAAGCTGGCAATCATCATCAGTGTAAAGGAAAGGTGCCTCTGAGCTCAGTCTCTGAGCACCAATCAAGGCTGTGCTACAGTCAACCACGATGCAACTCAGCAGCATGTTTCCTCTCTTATCCACGGTCAGCCTCCCATTTCATGCTGAAGGCTTTTTAGTCCCTTCTGCTTTGCATGTTCACTTCTCCAACACTCTCTAACTTTAAAAGAATGTTCCCTCTGCTGCATGTTAAACATTGTTCAACTAAATCAAGCAGGTATGTTAACATGTTGCATGAAGATGTTTAAATTCAAACAATGCAACGAGGTTGACTTTTCTTTGTTTTCTCACTGACCTGTAGGTCATGTGACGCAATCGGATGCTCTGAAAATACAGGAAACAGTTCAGTACAAACCTTTTTTAATGTGCAGCTGTTGGAAAAAAAAAAAGAAAAGTTTTTGTCATTATAAGTTTAGGTTGAGCTTTTACATCTTATTTTATTCATGCACATCTACTTTGGCTTATATGTTAAGTTGTATAGTCTTTCAAGCCCCTTCAAATGATATGTTGCTCTCTTGCAAACAGGAAATGCAAGTTTTTCTCACTAAATTTGCGATTGTGAAACCAATTTAGTCATCTTCCTCCTCATTTAAAAAAACCCCCGCACCACCAGGAATACTTGCATTCAAAACCACAATAATAACAGTTGTTTTTAATGCAATGATTTCCATTGGTAAGCATTGTAACTTACAGTATAAATACGTACTATATTGATTGCATTGTTAACAATTTTCCTTCAGTAATTCGTTGCCGTGTGTAAAAACATCCTGTGTTAGTGATGATGACACTGTCTAAGTCATCAAGCAACACCTTTTGTAGATGTGAAAGGCAAGTGAAGTTGAATTATCTTATCCTGACAAGCTGTGCCTTGGCTTGTTTTTGCAATAATCTAGTTGGAGCAAGAAACAATTAAAAAAAGATTTGGTACCCAAGTGATTATTGTATGTTTTACGATGTTTAAGACAAAGTTACAAGGGACAAAAAAAGATCTAATGTTGTCTGCACAGAGCACTCTATTAATTATTAATATTATTATTCACTACTTAGTGCAATCCTAGTTTTGTCTAACATGCAGGCACCACGTGATGTCTTCCTGTCTGTTATAATTTGTTATTTTTCTAAATCCAGTGATGTGGTGTGAGGGCTTAAATCAGAAAAAGGAGATGTAGAAAACATCTGGTCTCAGATATGTATGAAATGTAACCTCTTATCCTCAGTTCTCCTTTTCTCTTCTGGCTCCAGTTTCAGTCTCTCTGTTCTTCAGAAGCAGAGTGATGGAGTGTCATTGCTGGATGTAAGGATGGGGCTCACTTTGTTCTGTGCGCTGTCATTATCGTGTGAGTACATCACTGACTTTCTTTGCTTGAATGACAGATTTAGCGAAATGTAGTGAGAAGAACAGAGTGTGAGATGTTTGTCAAAATCCAGCTGTTCTTAAATGCCTTTGTTTATTATACATTTGATAGTTAAGCCAGTTTGATATTGAGTATGATGATCTATCTTTATTATAGTGCTGAATACACTCCTCTACTGTGGACACGCTGAAGGTAATTAAACAATTTTCTGGTTTTGCAATTTTTAGCTCAAGATAGATCTGCCGACCCAGTCGCCAGAAAAAATGTTCACATTCTACGTTTCTGCAAACCACTCCCTGCCTTTAATGTTGACATTTCTGACCAAAAAATAAGTTAATTAATGCATTTCATAACAGCCTCGAAACATTGATTAACTTTGTGAAGCAATTGGAAAGGTTTAGGAAACAAAAATACTTGGTTAAGGTAAAAAAAACATCATGGTTTGTATCGTAATGTAACAACATAATGATACGTAGCGTAACAACGTAACGATACGTAGTGTAAGTAAAACCATAGCGTAACAACGTAGCGTAACAACATAACGATACGTAGCGTAAGTAAAAACGTAGCGTAACAACGTAGCGTAACAACGTAACGATACGTAGCGTAAGTAAAAACGTAGCGTAACAACGTAGCGTAACAACGTAGCGTAACAACGTAGCGTAACAACGTAGCGCAACAACGTAGCGCAACAACGTAGCGCAACAACGTAGCGCAACAACGTAGCGTAACAACGTAATGTAACAGCCTAATGTAACAGCTAATATAGCAATATAATGTAACAATGTAATGTAACAACTTATCGTAATGTAACAATGTAACGTAACAACGTAACATTTCAACATAACAAAATATCCCTAACAAGTAAAGTAGTGAAGTAAAGTGTTCACTTTTGGTTTCACATTGGGCACAAACAGCGGTCTCCTGGGTGAAAGTCATATGTTTGTTTGACCCATTAAGAAGTCCTCCTACCCACCCTTAGTGGACTGTCTTGCTTGTTATACTCCTCAGTATATCACGTAACTTCCATTAACAGTCACTTGATATACTACGTCGCTTGCTCTGGCCGAATGCAACAACGTCGACATTCAACGTATCCGTGGTTTGCAGAAATGTACAACGCAAAAAAAAAAAATGTTCATGCCGACTGGGCTACATCTCCCCCGACTGTGTCATCTCTGATCTTTTCTCTTTTTTAATGTTTCGTCAATATGTTTATCATTTTCATGGAGCAACATAGACTTTTTAGCTCGCTAGCAAACAATGTAACGTTTTGTCAAGTTTCCCTCCTCTTTTAAAGCCTACTAACTAGGTTCCGACTACACACCAACGCATTTATTTATTTAATTGTTGGTAAGCCATCATCATGATCAAACTCAATTAAATTTTTGGTTTAGACTTTGATTTACTAAACAAAGATGAGTAATTTTGCAACAGAGCTCTGCCTAATTTTAAATCTGGAGTTTTACTGAACTCTGATTAGATCTAATCCCAGATTAAATGAATCCTTGTTGGTGCAACCCAGCCCATAAGGTTTTTTCTGTTGACTGTTTATTTCTGTTTGAATGTTAATTGTGTATTTTTGGTGTAACCAGTATCCAACAGGATCGTCGTGACCCAGCAACACAACTGGTCTCAGATATTCATTGGTGAGACGGTCACTGTCGTATGTGAGATTGAGGGAGGAGGGAACGCTGAGTGGGAGTATGAATGGAGAACAACCAGCTCAAACACACCTCCAACACACCGTGAGTACAGGATTAGCAGTGCTTCTGTTTCTCAGACTGGAAGCTACTGGTGTAAGGGGCGAAGGGACTCCTATTCCTCAACCGAGTGGAGTAATGCCTTCTCACTGATAGTATCATGTAAGTCAGATTGTCTTTCATTCATACTGTGCTTTAGTATCTTTTCATCTGTCTGAATACTAAAACCTTTTTTTCTCACACAAATGAACAGCTCATAAACCCAGCCCCACAGTAATGGCATATAGCAGAACCATACCAGTTGGGGGCAAGAAAACACTGACGTGCTTTGTGGATGAATCTGCTGATTGGATGTACTACTGGTTCAGAAGAACCTCTGTGTTTTCTGACAGTCAGATCATTAGAGACGGTGGATCAGATAGAGTTATCAGTATCTCAGAAGGAGGCATCTACCACTGCAGAGGAGGGAGAGGAAACCCAGTTTTCTTCACAGAGGACAGTGATCCAGTCACCATTGAGAAAAGAGGTGAGTGTGACTGCTGTAGTTTGGAGGGATACAGCATGAAGAATTATTGGGCAAACAACTAGTTTCCTCTGTTCATTTTCTGTTTGTGAACAGTTTCCAACAAGGCGGTTGTGTCCCTGCAACCCAACTGGCCTCTGATCTTCAGTGGTGAAACGATCACTGTTCGATGTGATATTTATGGAGGCGGAAACAGTGGGTGGGAGTACGAATGGAGCAGGCCCAACTCGGACACAATTCCAACACACGATGAGTGCAGGATTGGCAGTGCTGCGGTGAACGACAGTGGAAACTACAGGTGCATGGGTGAACAAAGTTGGGACTCGTATTCCTCAACGGAGTGGAGCGAGGTCATCACATTGACAGTTTCATGTAAGTTGAATTGGGCGTAGTGCACAGTTTCTTCTTCTTCTTATATCATCATTACCAAATGAAAAAGAGAAGGACTGTTATGCATCTTTAAAGTGTTTTTGAACCGTGTTTTGTTTTGCCACTTCAGTTCAGTCCATTTTCTTTTAAGTAGTTTAAATAGATTAATTCACAGGGAGAGCAATGCCATTTGTTTGTCTTTGTTTTGAACTGAACAGCACACAGACCGAAGGCTAACCTGAGTGCTGACAACAGAGGCTTTCCTGTCGGGGGCAGTGTGACCCTGACCTGCTCTGTGGGATCATCTTCATCATCATCATCGGGTTGGACATACTACTGGTACAGAGGAGAGACATCCTCTCAACCCCTGACCACACCAGACGTTACCGTCCTCTCAACTGGACAAATCAGTGTCTCACAGGAAGGACTCTACTGGTGCGTTGGGCAAAGAGGAAACCCAGTTTACTACACAGAGTACAGCGATTCAATCAATATTCACAAAATTGGTGAGTGTCGCATTGAAATACTCCATTCTGAATCCAAGATTGCTGATTGAGATTTGTTTGATGTTGATGCTAACTTTTTTTGTATTTGTCATTTTTTGCATCTTTATTGGTGATTGGTGAACATCAACAGTCACAAACGCTGCTGCTGTGACCCGGCAACCCAACTGGCCTGAGATTTACTCTGGAGAGACGATCGCTCTTAGATGTGAGATGCAGGGAGGAGACGCTGAGTGGGAGTACGAATGGATGACAACCAGCTCATATAAACCTCCAAACCAAAATAAATACAGGATTAGTGTTTCTCCATCATACAATGGCGACTACTGGTGTATGGGCAGACTGAAGAGAGCACAACGGAATTCAACAGGGTGGAGTATTTCCTTCAAACTGACAGTGTCTTATAGTAAGTCAGATTTGATTTCATTCAAATGGAAAATTCATAAAAGCGTTAAAGTTTGGTTTGCTGGTAATCCAGAAGCAAATCTAGATTCCACATTGAAACATGTATTAACTCTGAAAAAACATTCTCCAACAGAGAAACCTCAGCCTGTCCTCACTGTGTCTCCATTATGGCTGAGTCCTGGAGACTCAGTAACTCTGACCTGCAGTGTTGAACATCCATCTGCAGGATGGAGGTTCTTCTGGTATAAGGCTGTTCCCAAACCAGCAGACATATCAGACATGTATAGCCCCTTTGGACATCATTGGATGGGTTATCACAGCCGCCACGACTCCTACATCTCTGAGCTTCTACCTGGTAGCACCGATGGTACTGAACAGGATTCCTACATTGTTCATGGACAGACGCACACAGCAGGATATGTGTGCAGAGCTGGAAGAGGAGATCCAGTGTTTTACACTCAGTATAGTGAAACTAAGTTTGTCTGGTCTGGAGGTAGGTTTGTTTGTTTCTCACTTCCTGTTCTCCAAAAGCAGATGTAATATATCTTGGAAAGTAGCCTAATTCTCACATTGGCTTTTAATTGGATATGCATGAAGAAAACTCAAAACATATGCCCCTGATGTGCCTTAACAACTAGTTTTATTTTGGATAGTTTAACTGACTAACTTTTATCTTTTCAATCTTATAATTTCGCTTTTCTTTGTTTGACTCTTCATCAATGTTGTTTTTCAGATGTTCACTCAGCAGCGTCTCTCACAGTGAGTCCTGACAGAGTGCAGCACTTAACCTCTGACTCTGTGTCGCTGAGCTGTGAGGGAAACTCTACCAAGTGGAGAGTGATGAGGTTTTTTGGGGATGGCCGCCTGGCACATTGCTTTTCCTGGGGGACAATGATTGGATCCACATGCCACTTGAACCATTACAGTCTCTGGGTCCTTAATGCAGTGCACTGGTGTGAGTCTGGATCAGGAGAGTTCAGCAATGCTGTTAACATCACTAGAAATTGTAGGTTTTCATCCGGTTTCTGTTGTGACCGTTCATGTCATTTAATATTTATTTAATCATATTGTATGCATATGCATTGGAAATACTGAGGTGTTCACGTTTCCATCCATTTAAGAAATGTATGTGGCTAGCGTTCACCAAACTCCACTACTCTATTCATTTGTCAGGCCGATCATATTCATTGCATTTAACGGTTTTACAGATTTCATTATCCTGGTGAGCCCCGTCCATCCTGTGAGAGAGGGGGGTTCTGTTACTTTTGGCTGCATGCGGAGGACAGGAAAACCACTTTCCAACGTCACTTTCTACAAAAATGACAAACTCGTCCCAAATAGTGACAGAGGGGAGCTGGAAATCTCTGCAGTGTCAAAGTCAGACGAAGGCTTCTACAGATGTGAACACTCAGGAGTGCTTTCACAACAGAGTTGGATGTCAGTAAAATGTGAGTATGATTGATGCAGCCTGTCTGCATGTGTTGGGTTTTACTAAAACAGACTTTTGTTTCATCAGATTTCACCCAATATGCCTTTTTTTCACAGCAGACACCTTGACTTGTCATGACTAGTAACATTGGCGATGGCTCCATTTCAACTATCCCACTAAGTCAGGGGCGTCAAACTCATTTACATTCAGCGACCACATGCAGCCCCTTTTACCTCAAGTTGGCTAAACCAGTAAAATGATTACATGATAACCTTTAAATAACAGCAGCTCCAAATGTTTCCCTTTCTACTAACTAGTGTAAAGAAGTACAAATACATTCTTAAAACGTTTAATCCATTTACAAAACAGATGATGAACAGCCTGAGATGTCTCGCTGATCTCTCGGCTATGACTAAAAAAGCAGACTCCTGTTTTCTCAAAACCTACCAACAATTCACTTATCTTCTTTGTTCTCAGTTGTCCTTGCAAGTCCTTGTATTTTTTGCCATGGTGAGTATGATAGCAGCACTTATTATTATATTCAGTGCGTACTGAAAGGTGCTGTGAGCACACCAAGCACACTGGCTTCCCGTCTACCTCTGTGAAGAAATAAGTAGCCTACATTTTTCTTAGGAAACCTGACATTCAACGCCATGAGATGCCATTTTCCGCTGACGGCTCCTGCATGAACAGTAGCCTACACTTGACACCATTGTGTCACGTAGCCTGTAATTAAGCATGTGGGAAATATAATAGTTGATGGGAGTGATACTCTTATTAGGACCCCCAGTGGACAAAAGCAGGTCATTAAAAAATTGGAATTAATGAGCTCTCTGCGATTTTCACTCTTTACAAAATCATCCAGTTGGCCGGTTGGACCCTTTGGCAGACCGGTTCTGGCCCTCGGGCCGTATGTTTGACACCCTGCACTAAGCCAAGACAGTGTGACAGTGAGCCAAGGACCCGGAAACTGATTAATTTGATCATTAACAGCCGTGCGTTCCCTACTGTGTCAAAATATCTTTCATGACAAAGGCCTATGATTTGTGTAAAAAATCATCAACAACCGTGCAGTTATGTGGTGGAATCATCATTATCAGCCAAATGTGGTTCAGTTTGCAGTGAAGAGTCATGTTGTACAACTTTATGTGTATAAAATATACAAACACTGATCTGCTTTTGGTCATATGCTCCACTCGATGAAGTTAACTAATACGTATATTCTTAATTATTTCAGCGTCCAGTTCTCCATCTCCTGTGCTGTTGATCGCGGGGCTGGTTAGTGGCATCGTACTGATGGTTCTCCTGAGTCTGGTGCTACTGTGTTGGTACAAAAAGTCAAAGGGTGAGACCTCTTTCTTGTTTATTATCGATCAATTACACTCTGCTTATTAAAAATCAACGAGGAACTCTGACGTCACCAATTTTGGCTCATTTCGCTCAACAAAAACAAGCAAATGAATAATTACTCTTTTTTTGCAGATACGTGTTGTCACAGGTTGGTACACTCTCGTCTCATCTTAAATAAAACTACTTTTAGATTTACTAGATTTTACATATTATGCACAATTGTTTGCTTCAACATGTTTCAGGCTCATCCAGTCTCAGAGGACCAATCAGAGCTCTGCTGTGGTCCACACTGTCAACCAAGATGAAAATCAACAGCAACTCTACTCCTCTCTTCTCCACGGTTCATGTCCAGTTATTATATTTAAAACAACTTTTAATCTGAATCAAGTTCTACAATATCTTGGACTTAAAGTGACTAATATGATTTTTGCTGACCTGTAGGTGATGTTTGTGTCTATGAAACAATCGTTGGCTCTGGGATCACCGGGCGGGGTACAGTATAAACTCTGGATTGTGCAGAGCCGTCCTAAATGCTGTAAGTGTTTAGAATTCAAGGCAGTATAATCGTTCTATTTTCAGGTGACTTGGCAGATGGATACGGAAATGTCACATCTCAGATTCAGCTCAAAGCTCTGGGAAAGAGGAGTGAGTACACAAAGTACCGTCGCCATGAACATAAAAAACGAATTCACTCATTGTTAATACAGATGTGATGAGTATGTGGACAGCAGAATATCAAACCCACAGACGTAATTGCCAAAAGTACACACTGGCATCAATTATACTTTGTGTGGTAAACGGGAGATTTATTTGTCATTATATTGTTTTCACAGAAATACGTGAGGACGCAGCGGAGAGCTCTGACTACAGTAATGTCAATCTAGATTCAACTGCAGATACAAATATTAAGACTTTAACTATGTAGCTACTGGGTCATTTGCATTTAAATGACATTAAAGGAAATACTATTGAATGGTTATTATTAAATACACTAGGAGTAAATCTAACTATAAGTCAGTATGCAGTTCAACTTGTAGTCAATATAGTCGTCTAAATGTTCAAATGCATTTAAAAACAATTACTGTATTTATTGTGGATTTGTTCCAGGTCCATGAAGAGAAGTGCATCGTCAGCAAAACAAGAAAAGCGTGGACGACATGACAAACAGCATTCATGTTTAAGTGCTGTTGACAGCATTTATACAGCTGCGGCCATCCAGACGCTGCTCACACGCAGCATTTTGCTTTGGATTTTATTCACTGTGGATTTCTGCTGAATATGCTTTTGTATTAATACTTATTATGTATATTGTTGTTTGTTGCTGCTGAGGTTCAGTTTATCCAGTTGAAGTGGTCCAATCTGAAATAAATGACCAAAAGTGGGATAATCTACAGTCTGTAAAGTGGATTGTTGATTTTCTCTTCCTTGTCAGCCCAACTTTGTGATTTGACGCTGATGAAGCAGCTTCATTGGTAAACATCTCGTCTCGTGCAGCTTCGCTCGTCAACCATATCATACCAATTATTGCTTCTTAAGTTACCGTATGAGCAGTTGCTGATGAACAATATAGAATAGAAACTGTGGGGGGCTTTGAAGATGCTGGAACAGGTACAGTAAACCTTTAAAAACATGGAGCTTTTTAATAACTCAAGTAAAATTCAAGAAAAAGAGCATGCTACCAGAATCTATTTAGACACTTAAATGTGTCTAAATGTGGCAGCGTGTCTCAGCAGCACTTCTCTGAAAGAGGAACTGAAGATAACGTACACAAAGTAATGTCATCTCTGACCAACTGAAGTGCTTCATCATGACTAATCTTGTGTCTAAGAATAAATATGAGGCACTGAAGAAGCTATCATTTGGTAGAATACACCGTACTCTGCATTATCGCTTTTTGTTCCACTCCACCTATATCATCCTGTATCTCTTATTATTTTTTCTTTTCAGTTGTTTCCTCAGATTTGGTTCCAGCGTCATGAAGAGAAGTGCACCGTTAACAAAACAAGAGAAAACATGAAATCCAACATTAAGGCAGTTTTACAGCATTTAGTTTTCATGTATGTTCATTCGTCTGTCCTCAACTCAGCTGTATAGATAGTCTGCTCTATCTCACGGAGGAATCAGCAGTAATGTTTATTTCTGATCTTTTAAAGTTCTTTTACAGTGGTATGAGCAGCAAGGAGGGTGTTTTAAAGGAAGGCTGTCTGTGTTTCTTTCACACTGCTTTATATTTTTAGCCACTTGGTGGAGCAGTGCGGTTTTCCTTCCAGTTACTTGCTGATCGGCGGTTCTTGTGGTCAAATATCATTGCAGATGCATCAGTGAGTGCATGCATGGTGCACAGCTTCATGCTTCAGCACATTTAAAGTGTATTATCATAAAGTGCATAATGTTTAGTCGACTATTTAGAATGTTTTTCCTCCATTTGGGCAAATGTTCAGTACTTTTTGTTGTATGTAACTGTTGTCTTTTTTTTGGTTTATACCTATTGTAATTACATTGACATTATTTTCAGCTAATATTTTTATATCATACTTTATTATTTTGAAATAAAATAAATACACCTTTGAACTCATCTGGTTTGAGTTTCATAGTTCTTCTAAATGATGTGAGGGGTTCAGGGTGTGTCGGTGAACACGTCTGTTACGTCTTGGTTCTGTTTCTTTCTCGACTCTCTCGCCAGAGTCCTTTTACCGTCTCTGTATCACTTCTCCTTTCAAAAGGAAATGTCAGCAAACATGTTCATGTTAGACTTTTAGGGTTTCACCAAGTAAATAGTCAGCTGATCCTTTTGAGAGTCGAAAACGGACAACTTGAAAATGAATGTCATCTAAATGGAACAGGTTGTTTGTCTCGATATTCTATATTTCAGAGAGGAGAATGGGGGTGCAGGATGTAACAAAAAAAAAAAGAAAAGTTCTTAAAATGGTGGTTGACACGTTAAATTCTCTGGATTATCATGACTCAGAAAAAAGGAAATGACTAAATGTCTCCCTGCAAACTCCCTAAATGTATTCAGCCACTGTGTGTTGCATGCTCCGCTCTAGTCAAGCATATCTGCAGAAATGTGAATACACCAGTAAGTAACTAATTATCAGCAAATACAAGGTACAGCTAGGCTGAATAAAGGTTTAAGGTTCAGTTTAATTGGCATTGCATTGCAGTTTTTGGTCATTAACAAGTATATTTGGGTTTTTGACCTGTTAATCACTGAAGTCAATAGGATCCTCTGGGTACCATGACTGTCTGTACCAAATGTCTGCACAGCCTAATCAATAGACGTCGAGATAATTCACTAAAAATGGATTTTGTCAACCTTGTGGTGGAGCTGGGAAACTGGGGGATTTCAACACAGTTCTGCTCAACCCTTTGAGGTCCATTAATATCTGTGCAAAATGTTCTGGCAATCCATCCAAATGTTATTGAGACAGATCAGTCTGGTGGTGGACCGACTGATCAACCGACAGACAGCTAAACTGTAAATTCACAAATAATGGTAAATTAATGAAAATCAATATGATGCTAGGTTTCTATGATTTGTAAGTTGTAACTTGTGGATTTCCATTAAGAAGTGACAGGTGTGACATGAGTAGGTTGAATGCCATTGCTCTGTGAAGTGGATACTGGGAGACGTGGGTGAGATTTCAGTGCCAATACAAGAATGTGTGAATTTAAAGAGAAGTAAGACATGCGAGTGTTCCTAAAATAGTTGAGTGAAGTGTCGAGCAAAGTTCAGTCGGCTGCCCTATAGGTGGGCAGCATCTTTACCTTTCCTGTTTCACTTTGTGGGTTTCACATCAGCGTTGAAATGTAAATGCACCATCAGCCTAAAGTTCAGGAAACCAAAGTGGGGCTGCAGTGCAGAGACCACCACTGCAGAAACACCACGTAGAACGATGCCGGTCTTTGCATTGTGATGTTATTTATGGCTACCAGATGAGACTACAGGGGACTACAGTCTTTCACCGCCGGATGCTGAGATGCTCTGCAGTAAGCAGATAACTCCCCTCGTCATATTATTATTTTCCTTGCAAATCCTGAGACTTGAGCATTTGAACTTGATCTAAATATCATTTTACTATGCGGTGTGGACACATCGCCACTTGTCGCTTATCTTATCCTGAGGCTTGGTAGTTCACTTCCTTCTGTGCTCACATATGGCTGCACACAAAATGCATGCCGCTCAGTGGCAATCGGGGGGGTCCCACTACCCAGTGCCCCGGTGTCAAGTCTTACCCAGACTCAAAATGCAATATACAAGAGGTCATGGGTGTAAGCCAAGCCAATACCTCAACTCTATTGCCTGAACGCTTTGCACACACGTCACCAAGGCTAATATTGGGAGCGATAACACCTCTGCCCTGCAACAGAATCCCCTATGCATGTTGTGGCTCTGGCTGTCAGTGTCATTTAAGGCGAGAAAATCCTTTTTCTCTCACTCTCTATTATTATTTGTGAATAAACCAATTTGCATGCAATTGTGGACCTTATCATGCAAGCACAGATGGACACACTGACGCATAATGTGCAGAGAAAAATGCTGTTTTTCTTTATTTTCATATTGTGTGGACGAAAATAGCTCGTACCAGAATGCATAAAGAAAAAAAGATAAATACAGTATTTTTAAGTATTTGCTTCTCAGGGCCCAAAAAGTTCCCCTCCTCCACCGACAGGATTCTCAGTAATGGACCGAATCCTAGTTCCAGTTGTGTATTTTAAAAGTCCACTGAACATGCTCAAATTTGTGTTTTCACTTTTGCAACCCCTCATCTAGGAATATCTGATGACAGGATGTGGCTAGCTTCATCCTGCTCAGTGGTTTTCAGAAATGGACATTTACCTTTCATAACTTTCGCACAGATACGGCTGCTTGCAGTAGTCTGTAGATGTGTTGTTTGTCTTTACTCTTTGTCACCTAACAGAAACAAATCGAATGCACAACAACTGGCTATGATTTACTAAAAAATCGGACAAAAACGCTGTTATTAAATCCTCATTTTTAACACTCTCCAGTTATGTTCTCACTCATGTGCCTATTTTTAATCTCGCAGTGTATCAGGACAGACCGCTTTTTCTGCTTCTTCGTCAACAGAGATCTCCCCCGCTCTCCACCCTCTCTATTCTTTTTTTTTTTTTCTTTAGGAGTGACTTGTCACAGCACAGTTTGACAGACTAGAAGAGGAAACAGACATTGTATCTCTCCCCACAGAGATGGTTGGTGGTTGCCTGAGCTGCTTCTTTACATACATTTCTGTGCTCCTTCTCTGGGTTTGCCTCCACGGTATGTACGCCTCTGATCTTAACTTTATGGATTTTTACTGCACTATTCTTTTATTTGCTTGATTCACTCTGTCATGTGCTTTGAATGGAGCAGGTTGGTCAAGATTGAGGAATTTGCTGGATGTTTGCATGTCATATCGGTACAGTCTGTCTGTGTGTGTGTGTGTTAGCAGCTGCAAGACGTTTAAATGGCTCCAGTGAGAAATGCAGCTGTGGCTTCAAAGCCAGTGACATATTTAAGAACTGTGACGTCCAAATTCAAGAAATGAACTCAAGGCGCCAATTGTGTGTGTTTAAAGATGACTGACAAACATTTACTTCTGTCCTATACAATAAAAAAGTCATAATATGTGCATGTTGCTCAACATTTATCATAAATTGGAGCTCCCGAGTTGTTTGTTTATGATCTGATTTCATTGCATCTTGTGGTTTTGAGTTTGCAAACATGTGCTTCCCTTTTCTTTGGCACACTGTCAGCAAATTTCCTGCTTCTTCTACTTGGCTAAAAACTTTAAAACCTTTACGTAACTCTGGGATGGGTCATCCTGTCTGTTGGTGTTACTTCCTCTTTGAGGACCAGTTCTACTAATGTAGTTTATTCTCATAAAGAACAGGTCATACATAAAATCATTGCTTACAGGAACAAGGAGGTGTGGACCTTTCTCAGACTATTTGCAAGTAGGGGAGTGTAAGTGTTAAAATGGCCTGGTTGCTGTGTCTTTACAGCTCATAGATACAGGCCGTCATTTCAATATTGTGTCAGTATTTAGTTACTAGCAAGCACATTGTAGTGGATGTTGCATTGGAAATGCGTGTGGGCTTGTTGTCAGATTCTTACACATCATGACAGCAGACACATGTGAAGTGTCCATTTTCTGAGAACCCTCCGTCACCAGCAGCGTTGACCAAAAGTGATGAGCAGCACAGAATAAAGGCAGCGTGAGACCTTTGTCACTGTGGCTGCACTGCGTCTTCTTTGGAAATGGCGTTACTTCCACGTAACTTGGATAGCTCTGAAGACTAGTGTTGTGGTAAATTATTAGATTGACACAAGTGTCAGCTGCTTATACAAACGATTGATTATGACAACAATGGCTTTACTAAGACTAATATATATTTCCAAATTTTATTTTTCGTAGGAAATCTGGAAAGAAAAGTACTTTTTCTAAATGAAAATGACAAAAGTGTGTGGGTGCAGCTCCACAAACCAAATGAGAATTCAAAATATGACTCATGCGAGTATTTTCCTTTCCTACCCCCTGATACAACTGTCAGGTAACTAAAACTATTTGATGAGGTCACTGTTACGAGGAAACCACTGACTCTTGACAGGAAACAAAGAAAAGCTGAGCGAAGACATTTTGTTTGCTGGAGGTGTATCACATCCATAGACTGTAAATAAGAAGTGAAGAGGTCAACCATTGGTTTGTGGACTGTCGTTTTGAAACCTCGACTTTGGCATTTTGGCCGTCGCCATCTTGTTTTTTTGCAACCAGAAGTGCAACCGAACACTGAATAAGACATTTTTAAAGCGACCAACATGTAACAAATAACTTTCATGAACTGAAAACACTGTGAAAGGGTTCAAATTGTAAGACGAAAACACGGACCACTCCCAGACCAAACCTGTCAATCACACGGTAGCCACGCCCTAAAACATACCCTGCTTTATCATCTATTTCAGGTGATTTGGACCTTTTTGCTCTCGCTCTATGAACATTGAAGACAGCCTCTCCTAATGTTGGGAACTAAATTTGACAGTGACAGTGCATTCTTTGTTTATGTGTTTCAGATGTGGAGACTTCCAGTTGTGAACAAAACATCAATAAAAAGGTTGGAGACACCGTGGAGTTGCCGTCATGCTTACCAGCAGAAGGAGTCACCTTGGCACAGTGGAAACATGGAGGGTTTATAATAATAGAAGACAAAAATGTTAATTTTTCTGGAAAATTCAAGGGCAGATTGGAACTAAACCCCACAAGCTTTTATTTAACAGTGAGACGACTGACTGTCCAAGATTCTGGTAATTTCAGTTTTATCTCAGCGGTGAAAGACGCACAAAGGACTACAGTCACCATCACTCTGCATGTTCATGGTAAGGACCTCATAATTGTATATAAATGATAATCTATTATTAATATCTTAGTTGGTTGATGGATTGATTCATATAGAACAACAGTGGAACCAGAAAGCACTCAACACATGAAGAGGTTTTCTGTGTTTAGCTGCGTTTGCGGGCTCTCTTGACCACCATAGTTATTAGTTAATTATGTCTGATATAATGGGATGCACAATTCCACCTCTAAAAATGATGTGTCCCTCACTAGAGCCCATAACTGCAGCCACTGTGACTTCCAACTCCACCTGGAACGCAGTCAACGAATCCTGCACAGTTTTGCTGGAGTGCAGCGGAGCCACTGACAGCAGTGTCACCTACAGCTGGGCCGTGAGGAACCAAACCATGAGTGGCTCCAGGCTGCGGTACAGCATCACACCTCAGGACGGAGACACCGGATTCACCTGCACAATTTCCAATTTTGTCAGCGAGAAGTCGACAATCAAAGCAGTGATGTGCAGCAACAGTACGTCTGACCCATCGAAAACAGGTATGTGCAGATAAGTGATTATAGTTTAGTAGTACACTAGTTTCATAATGTTTTTATGAATCATATGATACAGAGGATAAAGAGGCACAGCAGGTACGGCTATATTTGATGTATATCTGTTCTGATATTTAATATTTTCGCACATGCATTTAGAAGAGTCACATTACAATGTGACCTGCCAGAGTCATCTGCAATAACTATCTGACTAGTGAGAAAGACAATGCAATCGTCTGATTATACTCTGTGTCGGGCGATTGAAGTTACTTTTCCCTTTAAGTTGTGTGAAGCTTAAACTGAAAGTGTCAAATGTTACTTCCAGATGTTTCCAAACTATAGTCGAAACTCAAATTTACTATAATGTAAGAGAGTACAACTACACCAATGTTGTCCTGACTAGTCATAATTTAACATAATGATGCATTTACTCCACCAAAATTAAAGGTATTTAAATGTTCTTTTTGGATATCTAAAGCTGCGATAATACATTGAAGAGTTATGACAAGTAGAGCCTGGACGCTGAGGAGGCATTAAACAAAACGCTGTACTCGATATTCTTATACATTGTCAACAACAAATGAGAAACTGAAAATTTTGAATGTGACCCAGTTTTCTATTTTTAATTATTTTAAATACGTTTCCTGCTTTTATTTCAAGTCAGATATCATGCTAGAATATCTGTCATTCGAATGTTGTTATATAACGGCCATACAGGACATTGTCACCAAAAGAAACGTGCACAAATGTGATCCCAATAACTGATAACACCATTATTTTGCAGGCCCAAACTTCCCCATTCTCCTGGGTGCAGCGGGAGGAGGTTGTCTGATGATTGTCGTTATAGTTGGAGTAGCTGTATATGTTTGTCACTGCAAACAAAGTAAAGGAGGTAAGAAACGTCATGTCAGCTTTTTTCAAATTCCTGATTGGCACATCACCGTTTTTTATTTTGCTTTATTGCTTCATTAAAATCCACCAACAGGAAGTGACACAAATGTCCCGACAGTGTATGCTGAGGTTGCGCTTGAGGCTGTAAGTATGCACAAATCAGTTTTAAATAGATATTCGATGCTTTGGGTTTTGAGGATGAAATACATGTTTTACCCACTCTGCTTGTGATGCATGTTCATTTAAACTTCCAGGGGACTTCATTGACCATGAAGCCATGCACACTGTATGAAACCATTGAGAACAGAGTCGACACAGTCACACCTGGGGTAAGAACAACACCTTTACCCTGGAGGTTCTTGCAGATGAGACTGAATTTAAGTTTACGACATACGGCATGTGGCTACAGTGTACTTTTGCTTCACTTGTATTGATTATAAATACAGATATACATAAACAATATTTGTTTTTTTGTCTTTTTCCCCTCCTTTTGTCACACATCTAGCCCCAGACTGTGTACGACAAGATCCAGTTGAGTCGCATGAGTAAGGCCTCTGTGTAGCCCTACCAAGAGATTCCCTAGAGGGTCACAGCACAATGTACAGTTTACATGTCCTTTGAGTTAGAAACAGAAGTAGATCGATATTCGTGGTTCATAAAATATGTATAAAATATGTATGGTTAATATCGCGAAGGAAGCGTGCAACACAGTGTCACACTTTTGTACATTTTCTATCTTTGGCACCTTTTCCTGATATAAGACAAACATAAAACGTCTATTATATTTTGAGAGCCAAAGAGCTCAAATTGTATTAACAGTGTTGTAAATTGTGTAAATACAGAGATTATATTTTTATTTGTAAAAATGTATTTGTTTCAGCTTGTGCAAAGGTGGTCATATTAAATTACATTTACTGTCATTAAGTCTCTTTTTGCAAGCATGTTGTTAAATCGAAGCGTTTTGGGCTGTTATTTGAAATGAGACAGCGATGCCACACATGAATAAGCATTTATCAGAATTGTTGGATTGGATAGACTTTAATCTCCCTGAGGGGCAATTTGGTTTGCAAACAGTAGACAACATACAATAGATAAACACATTTTTTAAATACATACAACAGCAGATTTTTGACATGTTTTGCCACATATGAAAGCTAACATAAATAACTTTTATCACACCCAACTGTACTATTTTGTAAAAAAAACATTTGGTATATTGATATAAATTCACGCACCTACTTTAACGAGCGTAACAGTAAAAAAAGTTACTCTTCCACATCAATGTATTTACAATACTTCAGTCACAATGGTAACATGGACAGTAGCAACAACAAAGAGATTGAGATTAAACAAAGTCTCAAAAGTGCACTGAGTACAAAAAGTAATAGTATAATAATAATAATAATACATTTGATTTGTATAGCGCTTTACAAGGTACTCAAAGGCACTTTTCATGGTAAAAACAGAAACAATAAAAGCAATTACAATACAAACAAAATAGATGACATAACAGTAACATATACATAACACTGCTTTTTTGAAAGGTGTGTACAAAGGTGCTTGTATACTTATGCAGAAACATTGAAATTAACAATGAACCAGGACTGCAGCACCTCCCAATTTCCAAAGTTAAAAAGTGTTTTTACAAAAATAAAAAGTTCCCATTTGACCGGATAACAAAAAAAACAAGTCACGAGAACCAGAGGAAAAATACTCCATATCCTTAACAGCAGTACAATAAAGTGTAGCCACCATCATTGAACATCTTTCAGTGCATCTGTGTTTTTTTAAACTGTCCATTGTCCACTGTACATTGTTTTCACTGTTTCCATGAACCTAAATACATTCATTTATTTCATTCATTTCTTCCTCTCACCGCTGAAAAAGCAAACTATAGCTACTATCAGAATACTTCCCAGGATGCCTCCGACCAAATAAGCGATACCATATCTTTCCCTGAACCAAAGATCTGGCCGAGGACGCGGCGGGGGTTGATGCTCAGGCTTCTTACCTGAAACAACATGGGAGAGGCAACGACATAATTAAGGAAACACATCTAGAATGGGTTTCTCAGAACAACATTTTCCTCATTTAAGTCCCGTTGTGACCTTACCGTCACACTTTAAAGTGATAACACTTGAGGCCTTCTCCGTGTTCCTGCAGGAGGTGCAGGTTAATTCAACTTGCTTCTGGGTGGTGTTGAATAATGCGAAAAGAACTACGGAGTTGTCGTCAGGATTAGTCGAGTTGTAGGCGGTCCCGCTCGGAGGTATTCCCTGCCAGGACAATTGTACACCTGTATCCGTTGAGTAACATTTCAGCAACCTGTGACAGTCTCCGGTTTCATGTGCAAAGGTCAGAATGGTCGGTTTCTGGAGGCGTTCTGCAGAGGGTTTCAATTGGAATCGTTGATTAGACGAGAGGATGATGTCAATCCCATTTATTTCATTGTTGGTGTTTTAAAAGTCAAAGTAAGACAGAGCCAACCTACCTAACTGTGAAACCACAAGATGACAATATTTATTTTTACCCATCAACATGTGTAAAAGCCTCACAAAACCTAGAAATGTGTGTCAGTCTTGAAAGCTAGTCGCACTTACGTCTCACTGTGACCTTAGCCTTGTTTCCGCTGGACTGTCCTTTAGTATTGATGAGGTCTACAGTGTATTCCATGGCATCCTTTGAGGTCAAATTATAAATCATCAGGTCACCTAATGAATTAAAAGACACATTGAGGAGACTGGCCAAGAGAGAAATACAGTAAGCGTTCCTGTTTAGTGACAGGAGCTATTTGTCTCTTACCTGTAGTGATGTTGAGACTGAGTCTCCCTTTGTACTGAGCGAATCGATCGATGTTCTTAATCTCGCTACGATAGGTGGCGATCCAAGTGTTGTTTGGGAATATTGACCACTCCATTGAGGAGAGCTTCCATGACGGGTCGGCTCCTGAGGGCAAGGTGACGTTATCCCCGAGGTACCCAAAGACCTCCCTGAGAGATTTAACTGGTGCCACTGTAAAAACAATTTAGAGAAGATTCAGATTTACAATAAAAAAGATCTTTAATGATGTTTTAAAGCAATATGGCAAAGACAACTAGCACAAACCTTCTGTTTACTATGTTAACCCTTAATGTAGGGTGTTGGCTGGCTTACATTTGCTAATAAGCACTGAACACAAAGTACAGCTGAGGCTGATGGGAATGTAATTAGTTTTACAGTGTTAAGTATTGGATAAAAGGAAATTATGACTGGTGCTAGATGAAAGGTTAGAGGATATGACTGTACTAAATTTCATGGCAATCAATACAATTGAGATTTTTTTAAATAAAAAACAAAAATGTCAACATCATGGTGGCGCTAGAGCGAGGGTATGCAACCTCAACCAATGGCTCACTAGCAATAAGTGTGCCAGAGAGTGTTTTGGTGCCTTCTCATCCGCAGGCCAAATGACCTCTTTCACAGCCATGGCAGTTGCGCGGCAAGTTATTTCCGATAGTTTGATTGATTTATGATTATTTTCGACATATATATTATGACGAATGACGACTTTTTGCGACGTACTATTCTATGACTTTTAATGATTACTTTTCAACATGCTACAATATCACTTACTATACTTGGACATACTATACTAAGAGTGTTTTCAACATAACATACTATGAAGTTGAATGACTCTTTAATTACATTTTTTGACATTCTACTCTTTGACTATGAATACATTTTTTTCACGTCACAAAATCTTAGAAAAGTCATAGTTTTCGGCATACTACACTATGGCTTTATGACTTTATTGTGACTTTTTTCCACATACTATACTATACTATTTTTTATCACTTTTTTCAACATGACTTTTATGAAGTTTGTTTACATACACTGACTTTTTTCGACATTCTATACTAAAACCTCTGTATTTTTTTCCGACATGCTATAATATGTCGAAGAAAGTCATAAAAAAGTCACAGTATAATATATCGAAAAATGTTCATAGTATAGCATCTCGAACAAAGTATACTACGTCAAAAAAAAGTCATACATACTATGACTTTTTTTGACATACTATTGAATGACTAGTTTTATTAAAGCCTATGGTGTACTATAATACAACATTTTCACTTTTTCATTTACATCCTATATTATAATTTTGTTCACATTTTTTATAGCACACTAAACTTCTGAGTTCTGACGATTTCATGGTACACTACACTTTGACTTTTGAAATAACTCTTTGTGTGACATACTATGAGAGTTTATTTTTGTATGATATAGATACCAGAGGTTCTCAATGTTCTGATGACAGATTGCCAATTTAGGGAGCCAGGACAAGATTCAGGGACACAAAACCAAATGTCTTTTCCATTTCACTTTCACATGAAATTGTCGAGTTGTGGACTGAAATGTCTAACTTTAGCTAACAGCACTATCATTAGTGACAGAACGTAATTCCCCTGACACTCACAAGGTGCCACTAGTTACCATGCAACATGTAGCTTTCTAGTTATTAGTCCTGGCCAGATGTACAAGGTTGCGCCGTTTAAGAGAGAAGCACTCTGGTCGTATATTAAACTTAAATAGACCGCAGATGATTCAAATATTTTCAGCAATGTCTGTTTAAAATGTCATGGTAATCCAAGTAATAGTTATCTCAGGGTGGACCAACACTCAGACCAACTTTGCCATTTTTAGAGCCAAACCGAGTACAAACTGTATCATTTGGACATTTTTCAGGAGTAGACGTAAATACAGTATACATAAAATAGTATATACTCAAAACTTTCAGCATGTGCAAGTTAATTTTGAAGATGAGAAATACACTTTGCGAGTTCCATAATTTACACACTTCCTGTATTGTTCATGCCCAAAGACGTGACCTATTCGGTTGTCAGTTGTCATTTAGAATATTGATATATCTTTTTTGTAAATGCCATAAAGCCGCTGGTGCTTAATGATATTTTCATAAAATGAAAACAGGACCTACCGTGGAGGAACAGAATGAGGAGGATTTGAAGTTTCATTGTTGCCGAGTGGCAACGCACAGACAGAGAGTGTAAAGACCCTGGACGCAACCTCTTCCTTTTTTTTCAGAAAAACCACGTGCTGCACTGAGATAACATTTCAACACATAAAAAACATGCGTTATCTTCCAGGAGTGACTCAATATTTTGGATTGGGTGATAAATTCTACACATAGATTTAAAAATACATTTTACACTCTTGATATCAAATGTATCAGCCTGAAAAAGGACAAAAACATCGTAATGGTACTTTTTGGGTAAATTCCACATTGACCAGTGGAAATACTGAAACTGAATACTTTTACATCACTTCCTGAAAAGAAAAAATTAAAGATAACTTGTGACTAACATGAGACAAATAACTTTGGGTGAGATCATTTATTAAAAACATTTTACAAAAAAAAAAACACAGCACAACAGTAAATAACAATCTTGCTTTCAAAGACAACGTTCAAGAACAAATGTTAGGAGCTTATATCGAGTACAACAAAGTGATCCGTCGAAAAACAGATAACACAAAACCTTAGAAAACGGCACCAAAAAGTACACGAGAACTGCTTTGTGAGCAGCACGACAATCTCTATGTGTAGTATAAAAAGAACAAAAGACACACTAATGTGCACACGCATCAACCCATGGCCGGATTAACCTGCTGGGGGGCCCCTGTTGACCCCTAATATACAGTATAGGGCACAAACTACTGTGAGAAATTAGTCTATGAATCAACAGACAATTAATTGGCAAGTACTTTGCCTGACCTTTTGATTTTGATTCTGCACCTTCTAAATAAAGAGTCCAGCTTTATCTAACAGCTTGTATTAATTGATGAAAAAGTGGCCATGTACAGTCGTGTAAAAAAGTGAGGATGCGATATATATCGAGATGTGGCAGTTGAGTTGCGTTGTGGGTAATGTAGGCACCACCAGGAAGAAGAATATGTGGAATAAAAAAAAAAAAAAGGCAAATCTCTGGTTGTGCTGCATCAGGTTTTCACTGTCCATCGTGAGTCAGACAATATTATCGGAGTGCAAGGCTAAATCGGTGAAGTACTTTTTATTAAAGTATTACAATTTGACACAAGACGGGGCCACGAGGGTTAGGCAATGAAGGGCCACTCTTGGATTATATCGCACTTTAGCCATTTCAATTGCTAAACATTTGAATTAATCAAGTCACGTACATGGAGGGGAACCTGGGGCTTTTGGGTCACAGGCCATGAGACAGTTGGCCACTTTGTCTGGTTAATGATGCAGCCACGCTCAACCACACACACAAATTCACACACTATGCAAAATATCAAAGACGATAATTAACATTAAGCTGCCTAAAAAAAAACAAAGAGCACATTGGCGATACTTGGCTGTAATCCAATATTCAAACTTCATAGGTAGAGGTGACAGCATCTGCCATCAGTGTGACTGGTCATAAACTGGTCCTAGACTGTGCTTAGAAAGCTCTATTCTTCCTCAGTGCAGGAGTGCATAATCTGTAGGTGATTCAACGAAACCTGAGCAAGAAATATTACAAAACAATTATGAAATGCTCGGTCCATCAAGTCCATCCAGTGTTTCTTACTTAATACTTTCAGTGGAAACTATGCAGAAAGCAGTTCAAAATGCAGTTTCAGCTCCGTTTGATTCAGTCAGCGTATCCAGTCAATGTTCAAACTGGGAGAAAGGACCAGGAGACCGACAAGTCAGTTCCCGACTCTACACATTTGTTGCCTGTAAACGCCAAATTCGTAAAAAAGGGAGAAGTAGGATTAAGCTCTGAGCTAAAGCGAAAGGCTCTGAAGTCGGACTGTGCGTTCACAAAGGTCAGCAGACGCACAGAAGACTGTTTGTTCTATTTACCACCATGCTCTTGAATAAATGTCATACGCATGAATTACAAATGTGGCTAAAATCCAATTTTATAGACTCAAGCGGTCATTTCAGGTTTAAATCTTTGTCAAAAAAAAAATGTATTTCACTAAATGTGTGTTTGAATACTACAAAGCGGAACCAATACGAAGTATCCTAAAAACAGGAAGCAGCCGGCAGTGCAGGCAAGTGTCTAATGTTATGTTCGTTTGAGGAACAAACATACAAGGTCAGATATCACTGTTGCCTTGACTTTTCTGTAACGATTTTAGCCATGTCATTTGGGTGTTGCGCTTATCAACCAATAGAAATCAAAAAGGTATAAAAAAAAAGATACCCTGAAAGCACTAAGAATAGTATCTCTGAGTCCCCATTCTGCTACACAGACGTCTCTGACTGGAGCTTCATGACAAACTTGTGCCTCTTGGGGTCAATGAACTCCTCGCCCAGGCGCAAGAAGGGGAGGGGCGCCACTGTGACGACCAGGGAGAAGTCGAGGCGTCTCAAGGAGAAGACTTGGCCTTGGCGCAGAGCAGCAGTCACGGGCTCCTCGCTCACTAGTGTCCACTGGCGCCCCCTGGTGTTGTCCAGGTACTGCAGAGTGGGACCGGGGCTGAGGTAACGCTCGAGGAAAGCCTGAGAAGGAAACATCACAAATGCACTTCAGTTTATAAATAGTTGCACTAATGCACCGTCAGTATCTGTTTCATGGAGCGGAGAGATATAATAATATATATAATAAAAAGTAAAACATAACTTTTAGAGCTGCAAATAAAAAAAATCCTTTTTTCAAATCAATTTCAAATTTCCACGCTGTCAAGATTTATGTTTACGTTTACTTTTAAGAAAATGTTCAAGAGTGTAAAGTAAACTGGGTCAACTCAGAAAGTGAAGGAAAAAATGGGGTTAAATGCAAAAAAAAGCTTCATAATATGCAGACAACTAACCAGTTTTTGTTGAAGAAACTGATAAATTAAAATACAAAAAATGCCGAGACTATAAATTAGACAAAAAAAGTGATAAGATCGAATAAAATAAATGCAAAAAAAATTATCAAAAATATAAATAAAATGAAAAATACAATAAATTCAACACAGAAATACTGTAAAATAAATAAAAATAAAATTTTAAACTAGCGTCGTTGCCTTTGGGCTCATGTTGTGCGTGACGCAGAACTGCAGGTGGTTGATGATGCTCTCCATGCTGTGGTAGGACTGCTGCCTGGTGGCGCGGAGGTACTTCTGCATGGCCCTCGCCATGGGGGCAAAGATGGCTTGGGCCGCCTCCCTGGGGTCCATCACCTCCCGCGGGTGTTTGGGGGAGGACGTGGTCGCGTCTTCGTCCTGGTGTCGCTTGATGTGGGTGAAGGCTTCTTCTACCGCCACCACCAGTCTAGGGAGGAGAAACGGGAGAGTGAGCGAGACGCTAACTTAAAATATAAAGCCGCTTTTATAGATAGTCTTCATATCAACAATGACCACAAATAACGTGTTGTATGCATTTCTGTCCTCACCTGGCCTTGCGTTTGCGGACCCTCCGCTCCACCTCTGCCTCCTCGTAGTAGTACTCGTTGTGGGAGTTGTCTCTTCTCCGAGCAGCGGCTGCGATCATAGTCCTGGACTGTCCCGTAGAGTTATTGGTGCTGTTCTCTGTCGACAGACATCAAAAAATAAAGCTCCATACAATAAACAATTCAATATATCTCATACTGCAGACTCCCCTGTATCATTATCTCATTGCTAGTACAGGCAACATACTACCAATGTGTCATCTCACCTTCCCCCAGGTTGTAGACCTTGAAGGCAGACATCTTCTTGGAGAGGATGGACTTGGGCAGGTTGAGCAGGGCGGGGTTATAGACCGGGAAGTCACTGTAGTACTGGTCCAGAACCCAAACGGCTGCCCGCTGAATACTAGGAGGGGGGGAGGAGAGAACTTCCCTTTAACTGGCATTTTCATTTGAAAACAAAGTGCTGTTATCAGTGTACATCACCTTTGACCAAGCAGACAGTTGGAACATGTTAACATGCAGATAAAAGGGAAGTGGTGAACCAGAGGCGGAAACAGTCACCCCCACTGCCGCACCGAGGGAATGTTAGGCCCACCAGACTAAAAACAGCTCTGACAGAGCGATGACGGAGGGCAGGAGCGGCATGATGAAGCACAAAACGACCATCTCCAGTTGGAGGTTGACTTTAAAAGCCATATAGTAGCTATAGCATGCAGGAACTGATCCGCTTGTGAGAAGAAAAAGACATTTTTTAATTGACAATGTCCATTTACTGTCTATTTATTTTGCTGTAGCGCCGTCTATAGATGAGGCAAAAAGAGTAACATTTTGCTGGGAAGGCATTTGTAACCATGTGTCACCTAAATAGGGTTGCTGAGTGTGGGTCAAAAGTTGCAGCTGCCGTGTCGGGACTCCCCTAATGTTAACAATATGGCGTCATCCAACACCGCGCCCACACAGGCGGTAACACGAGCAGCATGTTGGCAGAGCACGAGCAGCAGCTTCTGTCCTCCATCTGTGTTTACACAGGGATGCGTTCAGGCAGAGTATTGAGGACGCGTTTATGCATGTAGCTCCATCATGTGGCCGGTCTAGACAGCTGGATAGGATTCAAGTAGAAGCACCGTCGAGCACGGATGACTGAAAAATGCAGCTGAAATGCTTCCTGCGTAGACATGACGTAAACCTTTGAAACGTGTACTTTGTTTGGCTGCACGGATAAACCTTCTTGATGATGGCTATGGTTTTTTTTGTTTTAAATGAATGAAATGTTTAGTAAAAAACTAATTAACTAATTTAAAAACCCCATAATAAGAGCACATTTAAAATAGAAAAAAAAATAGAAATATTTCATAAATAAGAATGCAGATGTGATTACAGATGTGTTCCCCACACACTAACCTGAGATGCCCCACGTTGTAGAAGCGACTAGCTCCATCTGTGGTCCTCACAACCTTCAGGCAGAAAGCCGGCTGCAGGTGTCTGACCTCCAGCAGCACCAGCGCCAGGTACTGAATGAACAGCAGCGCGTCCACCAGAGACGCCGCGTATCCCACAATCCCCCTGTAGTCCGTCTCTCTGGGCTCCAGCACCCGCACCCCGTAGAAGAGCCAATAGGACGCCACGAAGAGGAAGACCAACGCCAGCAGCAGGCAGCGGAAGATGAAGAAGCGCGGCAGGGTGGCTCTGGGCGAGCGCAGGAACAGCGCCCAGGTGGAGATGAGGAGGATCAGGAGCTTGAAGGCCAGAGAAATGTAGAGACCCTCACACGGCGTGCCGCAAGGCTCCAGCGTATCCCGCCAAAGGAGCTGCGGGAGCGCCAAGAAGGCCAGAGGGGTGACCAGGGCGAAGAGGCCCAGGACGGCGCCCAACGCTGGGCTGAGGTAACGGCGGCACTCCAGCGGCGAAGAATCCTCGAGGTCCTTGGACATCCGTGTCAGGTCCTCGTTGGAGACGCTGTCCACGGAGGTGCCCGTGACCACCGTGGTGGTCTCGCCCCAGTTGTCATCCTGGAGAGAGAGAGGGAGAGAGCAGAGAGGAGATGAGCGTTGGGAGAAACGCGGCACAACGTGGCTTAAGAGGAACGATTTAAATCAAACTCTGACCCGGTCGTCTCCTCTGGTGGACTCGGCGTCCAGCAGCGGCTCTCCAGGAGCCTGGATGGTCACAGACTTGTCTCCCCGGATGCTGCTGTCGCGGCTCTTCCCGCGATGCCTGTCCCTCTTATCCCTGGAGGAGGAGAAGAAGTCAGATGGTTTAGTATTGATGGATAAACTATTTTTAAACCGCCTTTCCTGGCAGGTTATGTTTAATCGATGTCTTTTAATAAAAGTGCCAAATTCAGTTAGACTTCTGAGAACCTGCGGGCTTCTTACCTGTGTTTGCGGGAGCTTCGCGAGTGGGACGACTTGTAGGAGTAGCCCGAGTACATCGACTCGTTGTCCATGTCAGAGGCCGGCGGTGGGCGGGGTTTCCGGGCCCCTCCTGCCCACGAGCCGCCGCCGCCTTTCTCCCAGACCACGCCCAGCTGGCTCTTACGATTGCTGATGGACTTGGTGGAGAGGGCCAGAGGGAGGCGCAGCAAGTCCACTTTACTCCTGAGGGAATCTATCTTGGAGGCCTGGGGGGGGGGGAGAGAAGAGAAATGAGAGAAATAGTGAGTTTGTACAGAAGGGAGGTAGAAAGAGAAAGAGAGAGAGGCAGAAAGAGAGAGAGAGAGTGAGAGAGTTTGTCATAACAGACAGGAATACAAGAGCCTCAGAGGGGAAACACACCAAGAAGCAGCAACAAGAAGAGAGACCTTGTTAAGATGTTGGCACTCTGAGGTGTGTTTTCAGTCACACAGGATATAACCGGGCCCATTCTTCCGGATTAAGGGAGCTTTTTTTATTTTTTTTATGAGCGAACTCAAGTTATTTGCCCCCCCCCCCCCTCCCCGAGTGTGTTCTCAGCCAATAAAGGGCAATTACGCAAACTTATATTCTCGGCTACGAGTCTCCGGTGGGCCCCGCATGCAGGAGGAGCAGAGGCAGAACGGTCACAGCGTCTCATTTAGACAAACCCGCTGGTGCTGGTTCATCTTTTTTTTATTTTTTGCGTGATACATCCTCGCCCGGACGCCACATTCCCCAACTGTCCCCCGTGGTCTCTCAGGGCAACAGAGCTTAACTACTACAATGGGGATGAATGGGAGGCTAGGGGTGAGAAAAGACAGGGGAGGGGGGAGTTGCCACAGAAACCAGAACAACTCTGCAACCCCCCCTCTCTCATTCTCCCTCAAATACACACCTCAGAAGACAGGAACAGACACTAATCATTTACCAGGAGTCTGACTCCGAATCAGTTCCTGTCCTCCATTTTAACTTGACGTTTTGCAATTGGACGCAGAACAAACAGACTCTTAGTCCAATAACAAATCTCACGCTCTCAATTTGTGCCATGACCTCCCGTGTCCGTCTGCCACATCAGACGCTACAGTGTTCGGTGATGGCTTTCACGTGATTCACACGCGGACCTCTCAGCTGGGACACTCATAATGTGAGGCCGCTCTGAAAACTGCATTTCAGTGCAAAAGGAGCTTCAACAATTCACAGAGTTTCTCGATCCCGGTGACAACATCTACAGCGTTTTCTGAAACGTTTGCATGAAACATTTAAAGACTGATGCATCCATATTCGCAGAGGGAGAGATGAACGCAGCTAAATATGGAGCCTGTAAGAAACACCTGGGGTCAAGAGTTGTTTTCCGGCATGAAAATGAGTCCAAGCATGAAGCCAAAGCTTTACACACGAACGCACAACAATGTTAATGTCCCGGAACGGCCCTAGAGACAATAAAACATTAAAAACACCTTTTAGAGACGCTGTACAGGGAAAACATCTCTCTCTGCATTTAAAAAAATTATAATATTGTCTCATCATCACGTCAGGCAGAGCACTCCGCTCGCTTTCTGGGTAAAAATGGAAATCACATTCTCTTGTGGCATGAAAAATGATCTTTGCTGCAGCTTGTGCAGACTTAACAAGCCTTATTCATGAGCAGGAACTTACAAATCTCTAAGTGTATGTCGGTCAAATCTTGGGCCAGACAGCACAGAACATGAGAGTAAAGTCAGAGCTTTAACCCGACATGCCAGACTGCACAACATCAGAGATCCTCACAGATTTTAAACAATACTATGGTGTCATGAACATGAACAAATCCGTCTCTCTCTCTCCCACCCGGTTTTGAGACAGTCAATCCCATCGATCTCTCCGATGAGCCTCATCCACTGTAATCAATCCACCACTGATTGATCTGCACTGGTTTCCACGTTGAGCATCATCTGGGATGCTAGAGGCCCCACGTGCAGTGTGGAAACAAACTGGCCAGGACAGAAAAATGTTACAACACTGTAAAAAATGTCAACCACTGGCTAGAAGATGCTTGTCATGAAATATTGTGCAATAGGTTTTTCTGAGGTTTATCAAGTATTTTTTTAAATAAGTCACTAAACTTGCATTATTACATGTAAACTGAGTGCAAGCGTATTGACTTTGTTGCCAAGTGAAATGTTTCCCTTTCCCTCTCATGTTTTGGGTGGAACATCTTGTTGCATGCGTGCAGCCTCAGGTTGCAGCCCCTGTGGCTCCGAGGGGCCCTCCAGGCCTCAGGGCGGCAGTGGGCCGGCGAGGCGTGGCTGTAGCCTCGACACGGACTCCTTGAAGCAACCCAGAGCCCAGGCTTCGAGGCCTTCACGTTGCAAGCGCGCACGAATAACCGGCGACCATCACGGGGCAGTCGATTCAAACACCAGTGGAAACACACAGCGAGTCCGTGATTTGAGACAAAGCGGAACACACCCAGGATGAAGTGATGAGCAACAGACCGCACAGCAAACATTGATGTGGCCACAGGGAAGGAAACCTACCAGGGTTCAATTTGGCACACAGTGCGTAAAAGCGCAAAAAAACAAAACCGGTTACAGTGCGCGGATAAGAACAATGAATAAGTGAGCTCCAAGTGAGCGTGGAAACCCGGTGATCGCGTTCACACTGGTGGTGAAAATCAGCTTCAGTGAATCTGTGATCGATACTGTTATCTGCCAACTCATCAGTCCTGACAGACCGCGCACAGCTACTGGAATCAAGAAAGTATTTGTGGAGAAAAAATAAATGGGGATTGAATGTTTTTGTAGGTTTTTTTTTTACATTAAAGCAGCAATCAGCCGGTGTGCTCGTGCTTATACACGAACAGCCCATTTTTACCCATAATGCATGCAGGAATGTCTTACCTTTCTATCCAAAGGAGGGGGGGGGGGGGGGAAGCTGCAAACCCGCAGCACAAAGAGACGAGCAGCAGAGCCGAGCAACGAAAAGTGCCTCCAAAAAGCTCCGCGTTCACTTTCTCCCGACTCTCATCCGCCCGCAGTCTCCACGCTCAACGGTGCAACTGGTTTCCCCTTTTTTTTCAGGTGAACGCGATTTGTTTGCGGTTGCTTTCTCGGCTGTTGAATCGCATCTTAAATCGAAGCCGCGCACACACACACAGAGAAAGAAAAGGCAGCGACACGCACCTCATCCCGGCTCCGCATCTGTTGTGTGCCGGAGCCCCGCTGCGCTGAGCGGCTCTGTGTGGACGCCCAGGCGGCCCCGGTTGAGAGCCACACACCGTCAAATTACATAGAGTACACCCACAGCTTCCGGGACGGGATTTTCAAAATAATACCAACACGTTACAATGTAACAAACCCGACTCACAGACACATGCCTCAGTAGGATTCCGTTGTGCAACCCTGTGTTGTAGAATGACAATACGTTAACATTGTCATACTATAACAATGTTAACGTATTGCCATTCTACAATTATGACGGTGTTATTGCATTATTTATCTATAACTGTTATAGATAAATAATGCAATAACACGGTCAAAGCATTGCCACATATTTGAATTGCACATTGTATCCTCTAAAGAACTGCTCTTAAATATTACATTGAGTGGTTAAATACATTAATAATTAATGTAAAAACAGACCCGAAGAGCAACAGCAACGTCTGAACGTTGCGGCATCTTTATAAATTATTAATAAACATTTTCTCCTCATCTCAAAGTGAAAATGGTGTTTTAAGGTTGAAGGGATTCTGCTCTCCAATACTCTGCTTTTATATCATATATTATATTAAAAATAATTACTCTTGAATAAAGCAGCAATAACGATCGCCACAAAAATGTACAACAATGAAAGAAAGAAATGAAAAAGGGAATGTACCAAGTTGTGTTCGGATGTTTAGATTAACATGGTCTACATTAATTAGTAGAAGTTGTCATCATGTAAATACCTCATATAATTAAATGTACAAACTACAAATATATGAAGACAATCACGTACATTTGATTAAAGAAATCTGTTCAATATGACCTAGAAAAATGAGGTGGTGTTTATATTGTAAATAAAAATAATTGTTTCACTTAATGTCTAATTTGACCACATAATGAACAGAAAACCATTTATTGCCTCTAGCTGAGTTCGGACAAATGTAAGTTATGTATCTGCTTGTATTTAAAAAGTAAGTATCATACTAATATGTACACCTCTATTATACCGCTTAGACCTTTTGCAAACGTTCTTTTATTTTTACACCAAGAATAATTAATTTCCGGTCATATTCTTAGCAAATATGAATTGACACATTTAGGCTTCACAGAGCATGAACTAGATTAAATCCATTGTTTTCTTTTCTTAGACTATTTAAAATAACAAATCCAGAGGATTTTTTTTTTCCACCTTTAACCACAAATACAACTATAGCAATGAGTAGGCGGCTCTGTTCTCACTATCACAGGAAATAAAAGCGTTTTCTGGCATTAGTTTCTGGAGAAATCCTCTCAAATTGGTTGATTTAGAAAGATGGTAGAAGTTGAAGTGGTAGAAAACAATTGACAATGTAACTCAAAGATCAAAGACTCAGGATCCACATTTCATTTTCTTTAGCCAGTTTCTTTTTTTAATCTCACAAAACACACGAATCTGAGACACGAGCTCTCTTTTCCTTCTGTGCAGCTAAACAATCTCACCGATTTTACAAACAAGGGAGAAGAAAATAATTTATACATCCTTTTTTTTTTTTGTTTTTAATCATATCTACAAAAATAAAATCAAATACGAGGACTAAGGCTTTACAGAAAGAAAAAAAAAATGAACATATATAAAACAAGTGGGTCTGATCTCTCTATATTACACGAGTGACAAATGTTTTTTTTAATTTTTTTTAAAAAGACAAAATATAAAGACAATGAGATGATAGTTAAAGACGTGTGTACGCATACAGTAGTTTGCACCGTGCAGGGAAGTTTGTTTGTGCAACATTTGTTGTTTTTTTTTTTAAAGGAATCAGTTATAGCTTCTTTCTTTTTGTTTTTACAGCCCGTTGAGGCCAAAACGCTGATGTCAATGTACAAGGTAAATGTCTGAAAAGAAGAAATCATGGAAGATACAAAGAAACTGAGGTGTAGAGGTAGAAAATTTGAGATGAAAAAATGCTGTAGTTAGAGGTGGGGAGGAAAGAAGAGGAGAGACTTGGCTCCAACCAGCTCAGACCATCTGGCATCGCTTTGTGCACGACACATATGTTATGCGTGCGATGACTGAGCGGCCACAGCGTGGTGGCATGGAAGTGTGGTAAAACAAAAAAGGAAATATGTTGCTTTCTCTTCTCATGTCGTGGACAAACACATCTGGTCTGAGATGCTTGAAAATCCGCAGCCAAAAATATCGAGAGACAAAAAACAAACTGTTCCCTTCAAACACCTCTGAAGACATATTTCACTTTGGTAGAATATTTAAACATTTTAGCAGAAATTCCTCAAGTTCACACGGGGCCAGCGGCCTCAAAATGAGCCGATCAGTAGCACTCATTTTAAGTTTCAACTCTTTTTCTCTTTGTTCATATGTGAAAGCCAGGTTTCATCTCCGTCGGTGTTCGTTGGCTAAAGAGTGAAAACCTTCCACCAGGTAGTGAAATATCCCATGAATAGTGTCGTCTGGCTGGTGGTGTGTAAATGTACTTGGCGTCTGGTTTGTTCAGGTCGGTAGTGTTTTGTCAGGTTCGTCCGGGTAAACTCACTAAAGCGCTCGTCAGTTAGTATTTGAAACCAGCTCAAATAAAATCCAGTCCAGCGGGTTTCCTCCCAGCTTGATAAGATAATGTGTATTGTCTGTCTAGTGTTTTGGTAGAATTAGTCCAAGATAAATGCCGAAAAAAAAGCACTTGGCTTTAGTGTCAGTCTTTGCTGGTTACACGAGCCTCAACCAAGGCGTTCAAAAACCTCTCTGAACGTCAAGGACGTTAAATCTCTCCTACATATGATCCAAAAATAGTTAGACATTTTGTTGCTGTTGGATGAGATCAATACCACTCTTGTGTCTGCGTGTTGAGTACCGTGCAGCAGCCAGTTAGCTTAGCGCAAAGACTGGAAACAAAGGCGGGAAAACAGCGAGCGTGGCCCCGTTTTAAGGTTCTAAAATCCACCGACGAGCACCTCTTAAGTTCACTAATTACGTTCAGGCGGAGAAACATACAGAGACTCCAGGAGCTAATGAGATAGAACATGTTAACATGAGCTTCAGAGACGCTGGTATGTAGATGTTGATACAGTTGGACAGAGCCGGGCTAGTTATTTCCCCTGTTTCCAGTCACTAAGCTAAGCTAAGCAGCTTCTAGCTTCATTTTTACTGTACATAAGTGGTATTGATCTTTGCAAATAAGTGTATTTCCCAAATTGTCAAACTATTCAATTAGATACATTTTTGCTTCATCGAACAGTTGCATGTACAGCAGCATGTGTATGGGTTTACAACAAGTTATTTTATTAAGCTTTTGATTTTCTCAAGTTGTTCTGTGCAGAGGGTCTTTCCGACACTGGGAGGAGGGAGAAGTTGCTGGTTCACAGTATGTACCGCGGTACGTACACACACAATACACTGGAGAGAGGTTTGGAGGGTGCACAGTCCAATCATTAGCTGAGTTACAAACGGGGTTTTCAGCGAATATTCAAGTTTCTAAAGTTCGACTGCGTGTTTGTCTCCTTTCCTCACAGTTGTCGTCAACATAGCCTGCCCTGAGCTTTTCCCCCAAAGCATCCTAAATCTCCCCCCCCAAAAAAAAGCTGAACAACTTGACATGATCAGAAGCGCCGTGTGAATCCACTGAGATCCCTTTACGCCTCTGAAGCAGCATTTCAGTAGTAAACAGCGCAGTAGTGTTTCCAGAACTTAAGTATGAACTCCGTGTCACTTAAATGAGGACTTGAGGACGCGTCAGTGTGGCTGCAACTGCTCCCAACGACTCTAGAGACTCTCCCACCACAATGTGGGGATGTGAAGGTCTGAGATGAATGAAATGGTTAAATGTGTGTGTGTGTGTGTGTGTGATATTGATTTCCTTACCCAGTGCAAATAACCTGAATTATATAGACACAGTCCTTCGGCCGTGGTGGCAGGTGAACTCAGTGTAAAGCAACCAGTGGAGGTGGGGGGGGGGGGGGGGCTTAAACATCAGCCCCCAAATAAAGTCAGTGGCATCTCCAGTCCCTGATCCGTCCACAGTAGAGAACGTACATGACAGAGGGATGCATTGTGGGTAAAGTGCAGGGGTGATGGGTCCCTCGGATTTGTCCTTAAATTAACGATTCAACACTTTTCTGCTCCGTTCTTTCAACCAGCTCTTTAAAAGCAAGACATACACAACTCCTTTTCCTTCACAGATATCCAACGTGGGTCATGTTTTTTCCCCCACTTTCCATTCTTCCAACTTTTTCCTTTCTCGTCACCAGTCAACTTGTCTTCTGCCTTATTTTGTTTTGTTCCTTCACACTCTTTCCTCAGTCCGTCCTGGACTCCCTCGTGCTCTGGTAGGAGAGTCAAGAGGTTGATGCTGAAAACAGCCACTTGTCCTTCCCGGGCTCTGTTCCACTGGCCAGTGCATGCAGGGACGAGGGGGGGGGGGGGTGAGGGGGAGGCAGGGCGGAGGTGCCCCCCCGAGTCTGACGGTGGGTACGTACGAGTGCGTTCCGTAATGCCAACGATCAAGATCCAGCGACCGCAAGCACGTCCTCTCTGCAGCGACGTCAGAATCCCGTCGACTGAATCTTGGGCTCTGCTGGACTGCCCTCTTTGCCTGGTTGGGTTCAAGGGAAATACAACAAATGAACATATTAAATAGTAAAGTAAACAGCCATTGTTTTGTGAAGGTTTAAGATTCAGCCGCCCCTCACCGTCTCCTGAGCCACGATCCAGACTTGGTGTCCTGGAGACGGTTGCAGAGCCACACTGCTGCTCCTCCGACTCCTGATTGACAAAAGGCTCTCTAAGGGTCGTTAAAAGCTGTTGATGGGACTTCTCGATTTCCTGTAAAGGGGTGACGATGCAGGACATTAAACAAGAAGAACATCAGCGTCAGACTAATGTAAAGCTCCCCAGTCCAGACAGCCACCTCGTTACCCCCTGAACACAAACTCACCTTAAGCTGGCGCAACTTGCTCATCAACCCCTCGATCGTGTGGAAAATCTCATCCACGTTTTTGATCACGTGGCTCTGGTGCCCGGCCTGCGATTGGCCCGTTTCCTCTTCCCATTCCGGTTGCACAGCCTCCAATCGGCTGGGCTCTGGAGCGCAGGCCGGCGGTTCCTCCTCCGGCCGCGTCTGTGGCGACGTCGCCTCCTCCAGAGGCCGGGGGAAGTGGCTGGCGGTGGGGGCGGGAGGGTCTTTGAGGTCATCGGTCACGCTCTCTCCCTGCTCTGTAGGCAGGACCAGGTAGAAAGTGTTCCCTAGAGGGCAGAGAGTGTGCCGGTGAGTCATTTAAAGAGTAGATTCTCTGTCTTCTGTCTGGATGGATATTAAAAATGTAAATAAAAAGAAGTCTTTGTTTGATAAAAGCTACAGAACTTCACCAATTTAGTCGTCATTTACCCTGCGTAGTGGCCTCGCCTCTCGGCTTGGATGATTGGAGGGTGACATCAGCAGTGATGTCATCAGGGACAGAAGAAGAAGAAGAAGGACCCGCAACCACAGCTATAGCACAGGATAGAGGATAGAGAAGTGTGTGTGGAAGGGTTTGTATGTGAATTAAGGAAGGAGTGAAGAAGAAGGTGGTGAAGTGTGTGACGAGTGTTGTTGTGAAAGAGCACGCAGACAAAAGAGGAAGAGCAGATTCAAGTGTGTAAGAAACAAAATAATGAATCACAGGGTGCAGAGAAATCATGCAGAGGAAGGCAGCCATTAAAGACACCCAGAAACAAAGGTTTCAAATCTTTATGAGAGTTGAATTAACTCAGGCCCGGTCGAAGAATTAAAGATAACTTTTCGAAAGCTGTTTTTTCTCCATTTGATCCGATACCTTTCCGTATGACCTGAACGCTGCCGGATTGCTCTGCGTCCGGGGGCGGAGCCTCTAGTTCAGGCTCGGCCTCCCATTCGCTGGTGCTAAAGTTGAGGACAGTCTCCAGAGACTCCGGCCGCCGTCTTTCGGCGTACGAGCTCCTTTCATTGGCCGTCTCGTTGGTGGGCGTGTCATCTGAATCGTGGCTCCAACCGTCCTCTTCCAAATCTCGTAATATGAGCTGCCTGAGTGTTTCAACTGTGGCGGCACGAACACAACGAACACAAATACATACTTTACTTGATTGTTTTGGTATTCCTCAGCTGGCTGACTCCTAAAATACAGTACATTTAAATTCCTCCAGTCACAATGTCCTCTCTGGCTTCAGTAAAGACGTCGAAAAAGCCAAACAACGTAAATAAATAAATATGGCCATTTTTACATTTGTAGAGCAGATCCCCGTGGAGCATCCGCACCACTTACACGCTGCTCTCGCGCTTTAGCATCCAACAGTTTGTAGCAGTGATGCGTTCGATTCCTTCTCACCGTCTTGTAAAGCGGACTCCGCCACGCCGACTGCTTTCCCTTCGCCACAGATGAAATCTCCCGATTGGTCCGTAGCTGCGTTTGCCGAGAGCACGATGTCGTCGCTGGAGGAATGCGTCTCCATGGAGTCTGACTGCTCCGTTATGGAGTTATCTGGAAGATTAAAAAATAAATATATATAGATCACATACATTTGCAGACAGTTTATATATTCAGGGCTGATGATTACAATGTGGTTAATACCTGTATAGACATTGCTGCCAGTTGACACTGGGGACGCACTGCGGAGACTCGGGGAGCTTTAATAAATAAAAACACAACGAAAATAAATGTGTAAAAAGAAATTGTCTTAAAAGAAATTGAAGCAACCTTCTGGCAAAGCAGCCCCGACACATTCCTGTATTTATTATTCACACACATCAGATTTACTCACGATATAGGTGTGGAAGCGTGATTGATCAGAGGGGATGAACCGCCAGCCGAGGAGATGGTCTTTTCAAGTAAATCCTTCCAGCTGGAAAACAAGAACAGATGTTTCTGGAGGCTGAAGAGGACCACGGATGCACGGAAAGCCTTCCCCGAGGTGAACACAAGTAAAGGAAAAGAGCTTACGTGTTTTTCTCTGATGATGTCCCGGCCACCAGCTCATAGATCTGCCTCTCCGTGGTGCTGATGACGTAGAGGGCTTTGTTGTCTGGACAGAAATCACAAGATTTACGCACTTGAGCACCAGAACGCAGGAGAGCATCAATCGGCTTTTCATCGGTGTGACACACGGGTCTTACCTGTAGCTACGGAGCGGACCAGCAGAGAGTACAGCTTCACCAGAGGACTGAAGGAGGTCTTGCTGTCCCCGCTGCCTCCTCCGCCTCCACCCAGCCAGCGGGATGGATACCTCAGCTGCAGCCGGTCGTCCGGGCCCCTCTGGAGGAGGACCAGGCAGTCGGACAGCAGCAGCGCTTGGATCTCTGATGGGGGGGAGACAGAGTTGTGTGATTAAGGGGCAGGAAACCACACCGATGAGACTGTACGGGTCAATACGGGACGTATCCACACAGAGGTACTGGTACTGACCTATCTGCTTGTCTTTGCTGACTTTCCACGTGAGAGGACCTTCGTGGATCATTCTCTTAGTGCTGAGGTCTAGACTCTGTGAGGGGGGGGGGGGGGGAGAGTAAACAAAAACACATTCAGGCAAAAAGGGAGGCATGCCTGTGAACGAGGAAGGAAGGGAGCTTTATCATTTGACTACCTTGAATAGAGGGGCAGCGTCCAGCCTGCGTTGGTATTGGCTGAGGCGTTGCCGGTGCTCTGTTTCCCTCACAACCTCGTTTACGGCCTGCAGTATCCCTCTGCAACACGCCTGGGCGTGCTGAAGCGAGGGGAGGTCCGACGAACCGGCTAAACGGAACAACAAGAACATCGGTTTTAAAAATCGTACTTTGTTTTGGCGTGTTTTCCCGTGTTGATGGTCTCTCGATTCCTCACCCTCCGTGTGTTTCATGATGTTGTCCAGCAGCAGCGGGTACTTGGTGAGTCTCTGCATCTCGGACACCAGCAGGTCTTTGAGCTGCAGCCTTCGACAGTGAGGACTCGCTTCACACTCCTGAACAAATGGGAAGCACGCGAGCACGTAAAGCACGAGGCTGCACGGGTATAAAGGCTGCACGGGTATAAAGGTGTGTGTGTGTGTGTGTGTGTGTACCTGGATAATGTGAGCGAAGCGAGGGTCTTTGCGCTGTTTGTTCTTGATGAGCTCCTGAGCCTGAGACTGCTGGCTGCACAGCTGCGACGCTTGCTCCTGAAACTCGTCTCCGGCTGCGTCCTCAAACTGGAAACACACCCCCCGCCGTCAACATACTAATAACTACACTGCACACAAACACCTTTCACATCACAGGAGAAATGAGGAGATGGAACTGACATCAGGGATTATTTCACTCACCCTGGCCAGCATAACGTCCCCGATGTCCTGAACGATGGGAGTTTCCCGTCGCTTCTTCATCTCCTCGCACAGACTTGCTGCAAATAAGAGAGAGATGCAACACTAAGAGTTGAAATTGTCATCTACTTTGGCATTAATATCACACCATTTCCTTTCATGTTGGCTCTTAATTAAAGCCCAGAGTACATATTGACTCAGTAGAGCTGCAGGCTGAGATTACAGTCACAACCTTTGCTTGGTATTTGCTTCACTTATTATTATTTACCTGGCAAACACGCAGCCCTAACTACATGTTGACTCAAATCACAACTCACTTTAACGTGCAAACAGAAGAAGCAGAAAGCAGTGACACTCTTACAAGAGGACAGGCAAGTTCTACCTTTAAATGCTTACTCTTCTTTAAGTTTTGTTTCTCAGTTGAGTGCGACTCGTGCACATTTTCATTTACACAGACTGACCGTGGAGTTCATAGACTTGGGGCAGGTTGGGGAAGATGCAGGCCAGCTCATCGGAGTTCAGCACAGACCTCATCTTCTGGAAGAAGACCTGGTCCAGGACCCTTAAGGTCCGCAGGTGGGACGCTTCGGTGGTGAAGAGCTCTGAAGATGCAGAGAAGAGGGACGCCAGCAGAGAGGGTTATCAACATCAGTATCAAGGAGTTCTCAAAACTGGGATTTCTGGCAAGTCACAATCAAATAAAATATATATCAGCTGTTAACGTGCGTGTTGTATTTGACTCGTACCGTATATGACGGCCTGTCTCTCCACCTCCCTCGGACTGAGCGTGGCGAGCAGCTGAGGAGGAACCGTGTCCTGCCAGTTCTGACCGTCGGACACCTCCTCCTCCAGCGCCGCAGCGTCCGGCAGCAGGGCCAGCGGCGAGTCCACACTCCTGCAGAGTCACGGGATGGACAGACGAACAGAAGACAAACCTTTCTTAAATACACTAACGTAGCCGTTACAAAACAAATCTTTATGGGGAGACTCGATCATTTCTTTCTTGTGAACCAAACTATTTCATCTTCAAGAGTTGTGCGTGTGGGAGAGAAGTCAGCCATCTTTATTTCTCATTCCCTGCCAGACAATCACTGATCATCTATGGGGGATGACATTGAAACTCACCTGCGCCTAGACCGAGGGGTGTATGGGGGTGTAGGGTTCTCTAGAGACCTGAGTTTGAGAGAGAGTGGAGAGAGAGATGGCATGAGGTGAAAACCTACGCTTCCATGGGGGGCACGTCCCGGGTGTTTGAGTCAAAGGGGTGCGGTCTTAATCTTGGAAGCTCATGTTATTATTTCTATTCTTATTCATAGCTGTCTGAAGGATGCAAAGAGAATCTCTCAAAGAAATTTGAGATGACGTTCGGGCTTCGTGGCTCTTTACCGTGCGGAGCTGCTGGATGCGGACGACGAGGTGCTGTGCTGCAGCAGCCTGAGGCCCGGCCCCTCCCGCTCCTCCCCGCAGTCCTCCATGTCCACGTCGCTACGAGAGCGAGGGACGGACTCTGTCCCAGAGACAACGCCCCGCCGCCGGCCTTCTCCCTGAGCCTTCAACGACTCGCTGCGTGCCAGACGCACTGAGACCGTAGGGCTGCGAGAGAGAGCGTGGAGAAAACACACGGCATTACCGAACCCTTTCCAGGTGCTTCACCGGCCACATGAGCCGGCGCTGAATACAAACTAGAGCCGATGATGTGGTTTAAGAGAGCTACCTGTCCATGCTGTCCTCCCCCAGGCTGCTGGAGGAGAGCCTCTGCGGGTCGGCAGCGTCTCCTCCCTCCTCCTCCTCCCCCGTCTCCGTGTGATTCTCAAACTGCTGAATGATGTTTCTCACACTGCCAGGACGGACTGCAGACACGGGCACTGCTTAAGTGTACAGTGCAGTTAAATAGTACACAAACAAACCAGCAGAAACGTGTCTACAGTGAGGTGGCACACAAACTACATACAACCATGAATAACAACTCAGCTGGGTACGTTTGTTGGAAATCAAAATTGTGAAAAAACAAAAGTGCAATGATAAAACATATACCTTCGGTGGGAGACAACGGGACATGGAATGCTACAAAAACAAAATGAAACACAAAGAAACGGGGAAATCAGAACAAGACACAAATAAAAAAATCCATAAATCAATGAATAAACCTGCAAAAACAATAATAGGACAAACAGAGGACAGAAATAAATCAATATGGTCTGACATCACATGTGTGTGCGCTTCTCATCTGGTGTGCTAGTGTAATACTGTCAACTGATGATGACTACTCACAGACTGATAATTGTATTTTAAATACTGACAATGTACTCAATGTACTATAAATGTAAGTATTTCGACAGTGAGCTGGGTTTAAATGTCAGGTTACAATAATAGATTAATAGAGCGATCGGTGGCTTGATTTAAGGATATTTGCCTAAATAAAGCCACTGACACGAGTCATCATTTACTCTGTGTGTGTGTGTGTGTGTGTGTGTGTTTGTATTTACTGGACTGGGAAGTGGACCGGGGTTTGCCGATGTACTTCAGGATGGGATTTCTCTTTTTATCCTCTCCATCTTTCTCTTTCTTGGTGCCACTCAGCTGTGGAGAGAGGAACCACAAAGTCATGTCACATAATCATAGAGGGAAGGTTGGAATGTAGAAAAGCACAAGTCATTGGATACAGTTCAAGCATTTCAGAAACAGCCACGCTCCTGTGATGTTCTCACGCTAAAGCCACGTTACAATGTTTATCTTTAGCCTATTTATAGCAAATATGCGCAAATTTTGGTGGGAAAACGGTACACAGTGAAAAACACAGTGAACCCAGAAGTCAGGCTGGGTTTCCAGACTCCTACGGGTGAGATCTAGGTGTGTAAATACAGTACCACAGTGAAAATTCAACATACCATTAGACAACGTTATTGCTGCAACTGCCATTTTACCTTTTTCGTCTTTAAGAAGGCGAGCCACTTCTCCTTCTCTGTGCTCAGACCAGGGAAGACCTTGGAGTCTCTGAGCTTGATACCCGAATGACGCAGGTACAGGTGCACGGCCGACGCCAGAGGTGAGCTGAGGGAGGGAGGGAGGGAGGGAGGGGGAGAGAGAGAGAGAGAGAGGACAGATGTAGGGGGGGGCAAACGTGAGGAGAATAGACCACAAGGGAAAACAAACAGAGGCAAGATGTTAACAAAGAAAGAAGCAGATCTCTCAAACAAGACTGCTGATAAATGACATTTCACTGCAACAGACGAGACACATTGTTTACCTCCTGTCCTCTTCATGCTTCGATCTGGAGCAGAAAGAGAGACATAAAAAGGCTGTTAACTCGCCCCACAACAAGCAACAGGCTTTCTGAGAGATATCCAGTTTAATTCCTCGAAGCTAAATCCAGTTCATCCAGGTGCAAAGGAAAAGGTGTAAGAGACACACGGCGGTGCTGCAGTCATGTGATGGGAATGTGTGTGTGTGTGTAAATGTCATGTGGTTTCCAGGTTTTGCCGCTGTGGTAATGACCTTTGTTATGATAGCCTTCTGTCGCTTTGTAATAACTATTTTATTGGGCCCCAAACATCTGACCCTGTTGCTAGGCAAACCTGGTTCAACAGTCTTGAGTGTGTGTGTGTGTGTGTAGGTTAATCACTTCATGATTGCAGCCACATGTTGAAGTAAACCAAGTTATGGTTCATCTTATGGCATAAGAGTAAAAATATGTGAATAAATTCCAAAGGAAAACTAAACTCTCATTCGTTTGGCATGACGCAGATGAAGGTGATTTGGACCGCATCAGTCGGAGAGACTCACAGTATTTCCCAGAGGATGGTGACCTGTTTGTCCACCACCTGTCTCTCTTTCACCGGGTCTCCATCCAGCGGCAGCAGGTCTTCTTCTCCGAACAAAGAGCCGAGACCCATCATCTGCTTGTTCCTTCGAAAAAAAACACAAGCTTCACGGATTAATACGAGCTCTTGAAATAGGTCGTTATTCATCTTAACTGCTATCAGTCTTGAGCTGCGGTGTACCTGTAGTCCTGGATCTGGTCTTGGATGTCCGGCAGCACCTGCTGCTGCAGCTCAGACAGAGGTCCTCTGATGTCCTCCTGGGCATGAAGGCGACCCTCTGAAACGGAGACACCATTACGTTCCTCACAAGCTACCGTTATAACAGCCATGATGCGGCATAAATACAAATGCAAAACAAATCTTCAAAAAGGTCTTCTTACCTATATCTGAGAGATACTCCTCTCGTACTTTGATTTTCAGAGGCTACGGGGGGAAAAAAAGAAACATTTCTTCTTGTAAATTTGAACATGATGCAAGGTATACGTAGTACTCCAGCAGTTAAGGAATACAAGTATTAAATCATTGAGACGAGTCGGTACTCACTGCGTCCGGGTCCAGGAAATGGGAGCAGATCTGAGGTGCAAGTGCGCGGGCGTCTTTAGGGCTGGAGCTCAGGTAGGCCTCCACCGACAGGTAGAACAGCTGTTATGGACACACACGTACGTACATACAATGGCATCATAGAAATGTCATCCAAAAATACTTAATTTCCAACACTTTGTTTCATTACATTTGTTTAAATACAACGTCGACTGACCAGAGGGTTGGGGTCCAGAAGCTGGGTGAAGACGTATCTCATGAACACCGCCATGTGTGCCGGGCGGGACTTCAGCAACTCGATGTCCTGGAACGGACCGTCCATCTGACAGACAGACAGAGGAAGAAAAAAAATACATGAATGATTGTGTAGATGGAGGGAACACAAGATGGAAGAAGGAAAATGCAGAGGTGGCAACAGAAAGCATCCCATCGAAGCCGATGGATTTTGAGTCAAACCGAACGTTCTTCTCACCTCGTTGAATGCATAGCCGTCATCTTCTTCCTCCGGGCCGATGATCTGAGCCTTTCCGCCCTTTGAGCAGCGAAGCGCGCACACACACACACACACACACACACACACACACACACGCAGAATTCAAGAGACAGGAAGGCACTCAGTCACACGCTCGAGGACACTGACAAGCACATCTGCCATTTTCATCCATATGCTGCGCATGCAGGGCTCAGTGTGGGGGGGGGGGGACTTGAAGGTAGTGGTGATAAATGATCTTCTCAGTCTCAGCCGCTCGTCTCGTACATTTTAAACAGCTATGCAAGTCACGGTGAGAGAGATGGAGAGGAACAGACGAAGAGGACAGAACAGCGCTGCATCTCAAAGTAGGGGGATCATTTTGTTTTTTCAGAATGACACGGTGAACAGTTCTAGTACTTTGTGCTGCATGTGAGGACCTCATCACTGCCAGGAGCGTCTATCTCAGAGTGAATGCAAGTGTGTGTGTGTGTGTGTGTCCTTCTCACCGAATCAGACAGGGTGTGTGTGTCGGAGTTCTGCCGTCGGTGGTGTGGGGTCCTGAAGGAGAATGAGGGAGAGGAGTGGGGACTCTCAAGGGCCTGGGGAGGGAGGGAGGGAGCACGAGGGGGACGGGATGAGTGGGACCATCACATACACAATCACACACATACGATCTCACCGGTTTATGAAAGGACAAAGCTGTGCAGCCTACCTCCATGTCTCCTTCGCTTGAGTCCATCGATAGCCGACCTGCCAAAGAGCACACAGCAGCTTCAAACCACTCTCACCTTGATTGTAATGACTTTAACACTATGAATCAGATCTCCATCTATTTCATCTCGTCTGTAGCGGAGATATTTCATTAAAAAGGTAAAAGATGAAGAGAAGCAAACCTTCTCCTGCTTGGACGTAGCTTGTGGTACATTCTGATCGCGTTCCCTCCTGGAGAAGCAGAATAAAGCCTCAGTTGATTTTGTGAGAAGGTCCTCAGATCATTTTTGATTTGACTTCCAAATGACTTGATCAGTGAATTTGAATATGCGCTCTTCTACCGTTTTTCGCCTGGTGTCTGACGTGATGCGCTTAAACATTTTTTTGCAAATCACAATACTATTTCCCACGCTCCATGGGGGCAAAAACAAAAAACATATCGAGAGGGGTTTTCAGTGAACAGATAAAAACATGTCGTGTCTCCTCACCTGATCTTGCTGAATCTTGAAGCGGACTTGGTGAGCTCTCCTCTTGGCACTTTCAATCCGCTCACCCAGCGACGGCGACGGGTTCCTCAACTGCTCCTCCATCAACCCCTGTTACGTGGTTATCAACAGCAGATTTTAGCTTTTAACTATTTATGCAACTAGCACGATGCAACAAGGGGTTACGTCTACATGAGGATGCAGGAGGATGCAGTCAGAGATCAGAACTGAACTGGGACAGCGTGTGTGTGCGTGCGTGTGTGTGTGTGTGTACCTGCAGTTCAGCTTCTTCCTGCTCCAGCATTTTCCTGAGTATCTGAGTGGCATGTTTCTGTACTTCTGGGTCCTAAAAGACACATTTACAACATTGTATATTACCGTGATCTTCGCTTCATATTGTCAATCTTAACTTTTTGTTGACAAGATGATGCCGGCTGTAAAGTGACATCATTTCATTCACCTGCAGTGGTTTGGGTCCAGTGATTCTTTGGGAAGGGGTGCTGCTCAGTCCAGACGGCAGCGGTGGAGGTGGAGGGGGCGGAGCCTCCCCACCCAGAGACGTCCTCTGATTGGGTGTGAGGTCAGTGGGGAGGGGCTCTAGGGGCAAGGAGGAGGCGAAAGGGGGCGGTCCTTGTAGTGTCAGAGCAGCGTACGGACCCGCTATGGGACGATAAATAAAATAAAATAAATAGCCGTAATGGAATCAGATAAATACCGAAATTTACCGAAAACACAATCACACTTGTGTCAAACTCACATTTGATGAGCTTTACAACCTCCTGGTGGGACATGGAGGACACCAGCGAGCCGTTCACCTGAGAGAGAGAGAGAGAGAACACGGAGAAGAGGACAATCAGCAACACTAAAAACAGGAAGAAACCAGCACATTTCAGATTCGGTGTCTGTGATGTAAAGCAGTAAAAACCTTTATGATTCGGTCCCCTTCCTGCACCCCGGCCTTGACTGCTGCTCCACCTGTAAAGACGAGTACGGGCACACCGTGAAGTGCTTGTAGAGTGAGAAGACACAACTTTAACTCACGTTGTGTGCACGTGTCTCACCTGGTCGGACATTCTGCACCAGCTTGACTCTCTCTCCACATACGGTGAAGCCGAAGCCGAGCTGGTCCTTCTGCACGACCACACATCTCTGGACAAGACCGGTACCTGGAAGAGGACAGGAGGATGTTGAGGGAGATGTTAAATGATATTTAGATATGGGGAGGAAAAAAAAAATCCACCGGCGTGGGAAGTCGCTGTTACCCGTACTCTCAGCGTGGATGTCCACCATTGGCTCCCTCTGCTGGGTGGCAGAGGATTTGCGCTCCGAGTCCCCGATGGTCAGACTGCTGAGCCTGGGTTTGAGAGACGAGAGAAAGGAGGCTTAGCATGAAACAATAAAGTATGGTAATGATTTAGAAGATGCTCCGAGGGTGTTGGTTGCACTGAGGGAGGGGGAGATCTGAAGGGAATACGTGACGAGAGGGAGGATCGAGATTAATACAAAGTTATGCAACATGTCAAAGAGAAAGAGGAGAGGAGGATGTGAGGAGGCAGAGGATTCAGAGGCTTCGAGCACATGGTGAGATGTGTGTGTGTGTGTGTGTGTGTCTAAAATGCATTAGAAGCAACAAGAAAGGAGTCAAAGGGAAAACTCACCAAGCAGCAAAAGGGCTGAAAGCGACGCATGACAGAAAGGAAGGAAAAAGGCAGATAAAAAGGGGGAAAAGAGAGAGAATAAATCCAGCATGAAGACCAATCTTTAATGAACAGGACAAACTGAGCAAGAGCTTCACATTATCCCCACGCCCGTCATACTCGTACAGATTGTAAACACTGAGCCTGGACTTCCAGGAATATATTTACTTCAGGGTGATTGGAACAAGGGCACACAGTGTAAGCACTTCGGTGATTTGGTATTATTCCAGAGGTCGACTGGTCAAGCGGCACTCTGCTTTGATGTCTGGCATGAGATGCTGAGTGAGACTCTGGCATAGCTTCCTTGTCTGTGGTGTCTTTGTTGATGTATCACGGTCCATCTTCCTCATCTGTGTCTGCTTTAAGCTTTACAATACTTTAACCCTGACAAGTGATCTAAAACAGAACAGAAGCCCGGCCAATATGGCAGAATTATCCCTACATCATTATCCCTTTAGTGAGGTTTATTAACCTGAAATAACACGAGCAGCCACTGAGAAATATGCTGCCACAGCTGTCCTACCTGAACGGGTGGGCGTTTTTCTTATTGGCTGCCCTGCTGTCACATGACACACACACAAACACAGGGGGTAGGGACGTGCACAACACACACACACACACACACACACACACACAGGAAAACAGTTGACAGCAGGAGAAACAGGAAAGACACATGATCAAGACAACGATGCGTCGGACAGACAATCACAGAAGCACAGTGCAGGGCGACAAGGTGAGTGTGGTGGTGATTGACAAGATGAAACACAAGAGCATCAGGTTTCAGCAGCGGCTCGGTTAAACAGAGCAGAGTCACGCGTGACATTCAACAAATAGACACTGAAACTGGCTTAAAACACAAGAGGCGGTAATCCTTATGACTCAATTCAGATTAATATAACTGGGAGTTAACCTAACTGGTCATGATGAAAGGTAAATGCATTATTTTGGAGGCCTGTAACTGTCTTCTCTCTCACCTATCATTGCCTGTGACTGAAATGTTTGGTTTAATTTGGTAGAAATGCGCTTACATAAGCCCAAATCCTATTGGCTGACAAAATATTATATCTTGCCTCTCCGCATTATGGGTCGACTGTTTCTGTAATACACACCAGTATATTTTAGTAAACAAAACAGTAGTCCCTTATGCCCAAAGACTAAATACAGGATGATAAGAAAATGTCTGTATCTCAGAAACTACAAGGAGCACAATGAAGCACTTAGTGTATTTGACATGTTGAATATCAAAGATATGCAAAAACATGAGGGAAATATTTGATAAACGTTTTTTTGACTATCAAAAAAGTGTTTTTTCATGTGATCTAAAAAACGTGTCTTGTTAAAATTATAAGTATGTCTGTACCAAACTTCATTTCTCTTTCTAAATATAGTATTTGGGTAAAATAAACACTTAAATTGACTGGTTAACAGTTTTGGTGTGTTCTCTAAGTTCTGTTCTCTTCAGGGTGAGTTGGTCGGCTAACAAACTAAAGTATACACACAATACTAACGTTACGTTTTAAGATATTAAATCCAACAGACACCCTTAACATTTTTGCCTTTCTTGATATCGAATAACTCCAGCGTGTGGGCGCTATAAATCGTCCGGGTTCTGCGCTGTGTTATTGCTGTCGAGTTCCGCCTTTTTTTTCTTCGTTCCGTCAACAAACTTTATTAACAACGTACAAATAAATAGCTTTTTTTTTATCATTTGTGAAATGGTTATTAGAACATAAACAAATGGTTTAATGTTTCTCAGTATGCAGCTGATGTTATGCACACAGTACTTTTGCACTCTTTATCGTTTATCACACAGCCTGTCTGACTAGTTTTTCCAGAGGCCACACTGGACCTCAACCGGATAAAGACATGTCAAAAGGCTGATCAGGGAGCAGTGCATTTCAAGGTGTATCCTTAATCACATGAAGTGTTTGCGTGCGAGGCTCGTACCTGTCGAGTGTAGAGGTGGGTTGGCGGAGACTCATGTCTGCAGCCTGTGAGACACTCCTCTGCAGATCGACACTGTCACTGGGCCTCCTTTATCATCATCATCATCATCATCACCTCTTTCCTCTTCAGTTTGCAGTCCACACAATGGAGCTCTCTGTTGTGCTTTGATCAGATCTTCAAGCTACTGGGACAGATGAGTGCTCCTCATGTTCCCATCCAAAACCACCACCAGTGGTTCCAGTTAGGCGAGTCAGCAGGATTTAAAAGAATAAAATGCTGCCAAAACGAACTCTCAAATCTCCTCAGTATCCCATTAGTGGTTCAAAATAAATACAATAAGAAAAGACTGCTGGTGGCTTGATGCAAGTGGCTCAGTCTGCTCCCTCAAAGGTCATCAATCATGAATGAATGGCTGATATGTCTCGCTATGCTGCAGGAGGGTCAACAACTCCCATGCATTTCAGTGTCCGAGTAAAGCCAACTGTAGGCTGGTAAAGTTCAATGCAAGTGCAACTCTCGCAGCATTATCTTGATTGATATGGATTGACACCTTTGCGAATGATATAGGACTAAACAAACGCTTAGACTTGTTTACATGTGTGGCTTTGACCAGCTGTGGTTGGCTGAATAATCCCATACAAGTTAAGCTTTAATGTCGCACGTATCTATCTTGTGACTTGCCTAATTAGCTGATTTAAGTGGGTGAGAACGACCATCTGAAAGCGGGCCTGCTATATATCCAGCTAGCGTTAGCTTCCTGAGGTTAGTTCTACGGAAGGGCCGCGTTCAACCCGCGGCATCGCGTTGGTCCTCAGGCCGACCGAAAGCGCCGTGGGTTCGGCTCTCATACGCGTCAAGGAGTCGGTCCCCCTCGGAGGGTAGCTAAGCTAACCAGCTACGTCTGCAAGACGAGACGCCGGCATGACTCTAGCTGCATGCGGACAGATGGATGTTGAAGTGGTCGAGATAGTGGGCGTCCATGCAAATTCCAGCTCGATATGTCCCGTTTTCCTGCAAATCCAAACACTAAAGCTGCATGTTAGCCAGCTAGCTAGAAGGCAGTACGATTCCAGTAAAGCTCAGGTTTTTTTTGTTTAACCCCCCAAAACAAGTCACAGTGGTACAATCCGGGTCTGCTTCTCTCTCTCGTGGTGTGCCAGAAGACTCGGAAGTTATCGTTGCATGCATCTGCTGCCTTTTTAAAAAGCCCAGTTCTTGTAAATAGTGATCTCTGCTGTGTTGTTATCCTGCTGTCTTGACTGGCTGCTGATACACCACCATGTTCTCAAAGATCACACGTTCAAACGGAGCACAACGGCGCCCTCGTCTGGATGGACTGTGGTACTGCACGCGGTTTGCTCCACCGCAGTGCCGATGCCACTGGTTGTTGTGGATCCTTGGCTTCTGCAGCAGGAAATACATTTATCATAAAAATAAATACATTACACAAAATGTATGAGGAGCGCACGATGGATAACTAGCAATGTATAATTGTTTATAAAAGACAAAGTCTGGTATCTGTTTTTAAATGTTACCAAATATGGCAAAATATTCAGACTACTCAAGTAATCCTTGTTTATGTTGTGCATCAAACACTGTTAAAATATAATATGGTTTATGTACCTTTTATATGAGTCTTATTCTCGTTAGACAATATCATCATCAATATAATAACGTTTTGAACTATAAAAAACCCTCCAAACATGAGGTTAGGGGCCAGTAACCCAAAAATATTTTATTTTTATTTTTCAGCAAAAAATTCAACCATCTTCAAATGGCAGAATATAATTTAACCACAAAGCAACCACAACATATTTATTGCATTATTTATTTACTGCAATTAACGCTTTGCAATGCTACTTTGTATGTTATAAGTCTGATTGCACAGAAAAATGCTCTACTTTGGTTCACTTCCAGTTTTACAGATTTTAATAGAGCTGTGACAATGTATGATTATCACTATATTACCTATTGCGACAATACATTATCCGTAATGTGATGAATGTAAGTTTAAAACAACTGTTAATTGCTGCAAACTTCTTGCAAGCTAAAAAAAATGGGAGGGCCACCACATCGCACATCTTCAGAGACGGTTTATTTCAGTCACTGGCGGAATGTGACACACTCGAGATGAGGAATAGACGACCTTGCTGAGGTTTGGACAGCGAATTCAACACTTTACCAAATATGGCCAGCGCGGGGCGTGGGACGCTCTCTGCTGTGAGGTAGGAGAGCAGGGGATGCGTCTCCAAGCACGCACGGCTACAACAGGAACTTTAAGCTGAAGACAAAAAGCAGAGAAACGGGTAAGTTTAACCTTTACACTTCTATTTGTTTGTTTGTTTCCCCTCACAGAGAGTTGTTGTAGTGTTTATCATGGTGTGTTATTTGGAACAGAGACAAAGATCACTGATTACAATAGCGCAGCGCTGGGCGTGGTATGTCCGCTATTTGGCACGGAAAACCTCTGCAATGAGGCAGTTTTCACCCTTAAAAGTAAATCTCATCGCTTTCATTATAAGGCTGCTGTGTGTCTGCCTGCAGCCGGGATTCTCTAAAAGGGGGACACAAAAGAATGCATAAATATTTCAGGTATGCAGCCAGTTTTAATTAAGAGGCTTTATCTGGTCACATCAACTCATTTCAAAGCAGTGCAACTTATCCACTATAACACAAACAGTGATAACAGTTACTCTAAACAGTAACTCTAAATTTATGCATAGTGTGTGTGGTGTGTGTGAGGCCACACACACCACACACACACACACACCTACATCCTTCTCAGAATGCTACAGCAGGTTTTAGCTCATTCATTAACCGACCATCTCTAGTAACAAGTGTCCAAGCATGACCAGTATATGATTAAACTCGCAGATTTCACCAGAAGATATAATGCATTAAACCTAATATATATATTTTTTAAGTTAAACCTATGAACTGAGATCTGCAGCTGAAGTGAGCTGCATTTCTAACTGTAATAACAGGCTTTCTAACGTGATCAAGGGCTCATTCGGCTCGCCTGTTTGTCTCCCTACAGACGTGCCATTAGCTCACCAGAGCTGCTTCCTGTCTGCGCGAGTCATTGCACAGAACAGGAAGCTAATCATCGGAGTTGATGGCCTAAAGACTAATTGGGTTCAGAGTTAGCGTTAGCAGAATGAAGCAGCATGTTCTTCTCCACGTTTCTAGGTTAAGTTAAAAGTTCAACAACCTGTAAGCATCTGCATAAAACAAAAACATTATTAGTGTGTCAGATGTCCAATGCTGCATGTTTTAACAAAAGCTGGCAGGGCCATGTGACAAAAGGTACGCTGCCTGGCTTCAATATATTCTGTGAAAGCAAAGATAATTGGTACCACATGTAAGAAAAGAGCCCCGCCCTCCTCCTCCCAAAGGTCAGTGCATTAAACGTGTAAATGGAAGGAGGATCTCACCCCATGTTGCTCTTCATGAGCCCCCCCCCACGCAAAGTTATGTTTCTTATCTCATAAATGCCTGGGAATTGTGAGAGCAAAAGATTGAAACAGATAAAAAGGGTTTTCTTATATCGGAACAAAGCATGTTTCTGTCTCGAGGTCAGGGAACTGATCAGTCAACAGTCACGTCTGTGCACGAATGTGGAGATTTATCCTCGTGCTGCTCGCTCTACCTTATTCTGCTTGACATTTATTAAAGGAGATAAACATCATCATCACTGAGGACTAAATGAAAAAGCAGGCCGGTCCTCACTAGCAACAAGAAGAGAACTTCATTCTGTCATTTATATTTGTAAATGATGAGCAGATCTCAGGCCTGTTTAACTCTAGTTAAACTGTGGTTGTACATCTGTTTCAATAGTGTCATTATATGTTGTACAGATTGTACAGCTCTGAGGCAAAACCCTTCATTAAAAAAAAACACATCAACAGTTTGGACACTAGAGGGCACCGATGTTAAATAGTTTTGTACATTCTGCAGTTAGAAATGGACAACTCCTACTTCTGTTTCAGACCGAGGGACTTTCCAGCGCCTTGAAGTTTTATCGGAAACGCTTCCACTTCCCGTAAATCCTCCTTTGCACAGGTCACAGCTCGAACACGTTCCTCACACATTCCTCTGTTACGCAACACAAGTTTGAGCCTCAACGTGCCAGTCAAGGACGAGATATAGTCAAGTCATGATCAAATCAGCAGCGTGGATGTTGCAGTTTCTCACCATTTGACGGTTTTGTTTGTCATTTCCTCATTACATTAGGTTTTAATTAGCTCACAGACATATAAAGTATGTTTAACATTTAGCAAAACATGTGACATCAATATAGCATGTGTTTGACGATAATTACAACTGGAATGCGAAACTGAGCATGTCTTCATTATGGGCTGTTCAGACATGCATGCATCATAAAGTTAGGGCTTTAATAAGAGAGCAGGAAAAAAAGTAGAATTCTCTACTTATAATATAAAGCACCAAAGGATTTTTTCAACAATATCTATAACGGTATTTTGCATCTACATAAATAAAACTTTACTTCAATTTAAAGTGATTCTCTTCTTTTTTTCTGCAGAATATGTGACAAACGTCGACAGAGCGTGTGACAAGCGGCCAACACCAGATCTCCCATTAAAGACTCATCTTACGCCCTCGCCGGACTACAGAAAGCCACTTCCAACTCCCAGCTGAGTGTGACATCCCACAATGCCGCTGATCGTGTTGCCCACCTCCCAGCTGCTATGGGTGCGCGTAGCCGCCCTGCTGTTCACCTGCGTGGCGTTCAGCGTGGCGGCGCACGGAGCCTCGCTGTGGGGGGGCATGGCCAACTGGTGCATCTTCTGCTGGGCGTTCAGCTTCGCCTGCATGCTGCTGGTGCTGCTGGTGGAGGTGTTCGGCCTCCAGAGCCGGGCCCCCGTGTCCTGGACCAACTTCCCCATCACCATCGCCTGCTACGCCTCCCTCCTCTGCCTCTCCGCCTCCGTCATTTTTCCGCTCTTTTTCCTGAAGGACCAGCGCCCCAGCGGCGATATTCGCGACTATCGCATCGCCGCCACCGTCTTCTCCTGCCTGGCGGCGGTAGCCTACATGGGGGAGGTGAGCCTGACCAAAGCGAGGCCAGGAGAGGTGGCGGGTTACATGGCCACGGCTCCCGGCCTGCTGAAGGTGTGCCAGACCTTCGTGGCCTGCATCATCTTCATCCTGGTCAGCGAGCCCGTGTCGTACAACCACCACGCGGCTCTCAAGTGGTGCATGGCGGTGTACTGCATCTGCTTCATCCTCTCCATGGCCGTGGTGGTGCTGTGCGTGGGCGAGTGCACCGGCTGCCTGCCCATCCCTTTCTCCAAGTTCCTGTCGGCGTACGGGCTCCTGGCAGTGATCATGTACTTGACGGCCACCATCATCTGGCCCGTGTTCCAGTTTGACAAACAGTACCAGCGCAGCAGGCGAGCGTCGTCAGAACTGATCACCGTGGCGGTGCTCACTGCCCTCAACTTCCTGCTTTACCTCGCCGACCTGGCCTACACCGCCAGACTAGTGTTTGTCAGTGCCTGAGGGGCAAAGAGATGAAGGAGGGGAGATGCATTAAGCGTTGAAGCGGGGAAATACAGATGCTAAGAGGTTGAATGGCTTTGCAGAAAACTATAGCTGTTGTTGAATTTCTGACAAAAAAAAAACAAACCAATATATGACTAATTGTAGAATGTTGAAACGAGATTTCCCATTGATACGAGGAAAGAAAAGTCCCAAACTCCCTTACAGTGTGTATGTATGTGTGTATATCTGCAGTGTTTTACCTCTGATGTGAACGGACCTGTACTAAAGACAAGTTTAACGTGAACAACGTAAAAGTCATCCGTTAATGCTGTTAAAATCCAATGAGGTCAACACACTGGAACAGCAGAAGAGGTGTTGGATTGTATTTACTGTATGTGAGACACACAGGCACCCTGGTTGCCGATGAGGAAGCCCTCTGCTTGACCTATGATATACATTGTGTTTCATATTTATTCTCGTTTTTATCTATCTAAGATCTTCTGCGTGTTTTGCTACATTTTGTAAAATGAAAAATCAGTTTGATCAAATCTTAAGTAAAGAGGTCAAAATGAAACACCATATGGTTTACATTTACTACCTTCTCATTTGCAAGTGCCTTCATCATTTCAAGTGTTGATTGTGAAATTGAATGTTATTTAGCTCACAAAGTCTTTTGTTAATAAGGGTTTGGGGGGGAGGTGGAAATACATTAGCTTTCCCTTTGTCTTCATAAAGTATCAGTATTGAAGCATTTGAAAGAATGTAATGTGAGCAAATAAAGTTTTCACTTTAACCAATGAACATATATATTTTTTTGTGTCACAATGTGCTGTGACTTTGGTTGTTTTGTGGTTTTCTTAATGCAGCGATGAAGATGACCGTTGCAACATGCCTTTGTTCCTCTCTCTATCACTTTGAAGCATACTTGCAGTGAGGTTTTGTAGAAGGATTCAGGGAACTGTCTTTCTGCAATTTCCTCTTTAATGACAGTGCAAACAAATAAGAGAGTAGACATTCTCAATCACTAGTTTTGGCCCTTTATACAACTGTTAGATGGATGCCAAAAAGTAGATGTTAGAAGTTTATCCAGTTTATCCAAAGTGATCCAGAGAATGTTAACTTTAATTACAGATAAAACAATCTCTTTGTCATGTCCGAGGGGCAGATCTGAGACTCAAGCGCAGACAGACACTGGAGATGAGGTGAAGTTGAAAAATAAGGTTTCTTTACTTAAAAAGTCATAAACAAAAACTGAAAGCGACTCCAACGGAGCGGGCATAAATCCAAACAGGAAACAAAAAATCCAAAGTCACAAAAAGGCAAAGGTACAAACCAGGAGCAAACACGAGGGAGACACAAGACTGGCACAGACAGGGGAACGAACAAGGACGATCTGACAACCAGAACAGGGAAAGCAGGGGAGTATATATGTGTGGGGTGATGAGAAGATTGAACATCTCAACATCGAATAGGGTGGTGGAGGGGGTCCGGAGGAGGGACGGCCCAACATCGAATAGGGTGGGAGGAGGGGGTCCGGAGGAGGGATGGCTGGATCCAACCCGCCACAGGGCTCTGGGGGACGGGCAGGTGGGCGGTCGGACGGGAAGGAGGGATCTGGACAAGGGATCTCGGGTGGACGACCTGACTGCCGGAGTTGCTCTGGACCCAGGCGCTCAGGCGGACGGCCCAACAGGCAAAAGGGCTCAGGGGGATGAAGTGATAAGACAGCCAAGTACAAATCAGAATCAGCCCTTTACTCAGCCCTCAGAGCCCTGACTCTTAAAAATGGAGGAGACAATTCATCATTAAAAAGGTCACACCTCTCTTTAAATAAAATGAAACCTTTAACCATTGAGATGATCATGTTTATTCATATGGAATATGTAATAAGTTGAATATCTTGCCTGAGTTTTAATCTTGAAAATGACACGTACCTGTACTTCAGATTATATATTGTACATACATGTCTGATTCACATTGTTTATATTTTATGATCCATATTGTTAACATGTATATATTTTTGGGATTTGCAGCTGTTTTTTCTTTGTATTTTCTAATTTGTGTTGCAACAGCAATTCGCCTCGTGATAAAATAAAAGTTCAATATTTTCTGATCTTTAACACAAAGTGTCTGATGTTGTTTCATGTATTGTCAACTGCAGCCACAAACCACAAATATTAAATAGTTTCAATATCTTTCATAGATAAGATCTTAATTAAATGTTCTAATCAAACTAGTGTATAGTGTTGGTTATATTTCTGTCTCCTGTTGAAACATTGTTCACTGTTCCCTGTTACAGAGCGAACCAGGAAACATCTTATAATCTATGTACAGCATCATGTTGTTAGACAATAGTTGTGGTTCTTTGTGGATTACAATGTATCACCAAGACAATATGAACAATGAATATATTTAAACCTGTTGAAAAATGATATTTGAGCAAATCAAGTTTTTACTTGGTAAAGTAAACTACCCTCCCCCACCACACACACACACACACACACACACACACACACACACACACACACACAGTAAGTGAAAGTGAAACTTAAATAAAAGCAGAGTCTGACCCCAACAGAAGAGAGACACATAGGACGTGTTCACGGATTTATCTTCTAAAAACACAAACAGTAAGTTAAAGTTACTTCTTTCAGTTATTATTAATTGTTAACGCTGCTCACTGTACATTAATGTACTTTTTGACATAACACATTATGGAAAGTTATAAACTAATAATTATGGTATTCCTGGAGTACTTGGTGAAGATGTGGAAAAGTTTTGAAATATCTTTTTTTCAAAAACCACCATCTTGAAAGAAGAAGATCGTTTGCAGACGTGACTGCTTCTTCAACAAAAAACCTCAACAATTATAGAAATGTGAAATGAAACTTTACTGTGTGATCACAAGAAAAAAGAGTTGCTGTTTATTAACGCAGCGTTAAAACTTCACCCCTCCTTTCTGGACAGAGAGAGAGAGAGAGAGGGAGAGGGAGAGGGAGAGAGAGAGAGAGAGAGAGAGAGAGAGAGAGAGAGAGAGAGACCGTCATTATTGGCTGTGGGGCATAAATGCTCTTTTCTGACCCCCAGAAACGCCCTGAACAGTTATATCAGACAAAAAGAGAAAATCCAGGCAGAGGGAAGAGTCTCTGCAGTTACTGACACCACCACACACTTCTAGTCATAAGTGATGATTGAGAGGGATTATTTTTGTCTATACATTGTTTTTTTAGGAAACTCCTGCATATCGTACACCATTATATTATACCTACCTTTAAAATTATAAAACTGTTGCTGGTGGGGGGTCATACACTTTGTTTGTGTGCGCTCTTTAAGTACAAAGTACAGGTGACTGTACTCTGCCAAAGATTGTAAAGGTTGATTTCACGAGTGCCATTAATCCAGTTAAACTGAACTTAATGTTCTTGATGCTCGTTGGCCTCTTTTAAAGTATTGACACCATTCTTCATTCTCTTATTATGCTTATGCAGCGATTTGATAAGAACCAGCAGATTTCTGACCAACAAGGTGTTTTTGTTGTGATTGAGCTCATGTGTATCTTCTTCTTCTTATACATGAAAACAGACAAAAAACAAAAGCACAGTATTATTGATGGACATTATTCTCTCTCAGTGTCAAACAGGAGAATTGTCATCCTGGGAAAATCTGGAACTGGGAAAAGCAGCGTGGCTAACACCATAGTTGGAGAGAAACTGTTCAAGATCGGCCAAACTGCCAACTCTGAAACAAATGAATGTCGAGCAGAAACTAAACCTGTCAATGGAAGAAACTTTGATCGACACTCCTGGTTTCTTCGACACAGATCGATCTGAGGAGGAGCTGAAGCCTGAAATAGTGAAGTGCATCACAGAGTGTGCTCCTGGGCCTCATGCTTTTCTCATCGTGTTTAAAGTGGACAGATTCACAGATCAGGAGCAGGCTGTCATCACTAAGATAAACCAATACTTCTCTGAAGAAGTTTTCAAATATGCGACAGTTCTCTTTACTCATGGTGAACAGCTCGAGGAAGAACAGACCATTGAGGACTATTTCTGTGATAATAAGCTTGTGAGTGATCTGGTGGAGAAGTGCGGAGGCCGCTGCCACGTCATTGATAATAAATACTGGAAGAACAACCAGCAGGATGAATACAGGAGCAACCAGTTCCAAGTGGAGGAGCTACTCAACACAATAGAAAAGATGATTGAGGCAAACAAAGGAAGCTGCTACACCAATGAGATGCTACAAGCAGTGGAGGCAGAAATAAAACAGGAGGAGGAACGCATTAGACCGTCATCAGGAGACATGTCAGAGGAAGAGATCACAGAGAAGGCTAAATACACAGTGTTTGAGAGGCTTTTGATCAATTTGGCAGGTATCACAACAGGTGCATTGTTAGGAGCTATTTTTGGTGTAATAGTGATGGTCAAAATAGTTCACTTTTCTTTAAAGACAGTGCTTGCTTTAGCTAAAAATGCAATAGAAACAGCAGCAGCAGCAGGAACAGCAGGAACAGCAGGAATAGCAGCAGCAGCAGGAACAGCAGCAGCAGCAGGAACAGCAGCAGGAACAGCAGGAACAGCAGGAACAGCAGGAACAGCAGGAACAGCAGGAACAGCAGCAGCAGCAGGAACAGCAGCAGGAACAGCAGGAACAGCAGGAACAGCAGGAACAGCAGGAACAGCAGCAGGAACAGCAGGAACAGCAGGAACAGCAGGAACAGCAGCAATCGCTCTTACAGTGGGATGTGCTGCAGTGGGAGGTGTTGCAGGATATTTTGCAGCTCAGGAAGCAGAGACACCATTTGAAGCAGCAGAGAAGACATTCGAGGTTGTCAAGAGTGGAAGCAAATCTATTTTAGATTTCATAAAATATTGTTTGAGTGAGTGTGTGGAGTTAAAACCTATGATGAGCTCTGACTCTTGAAGACGGGGAGTATAATTACTGGTCATATCTCCCAATAAATTGCATGAAAATCTTGTCCTAAACAATATTTAACCACTGAAATTGATATGTTTATTCAAAAGTAATATGTAATACGTTGTATGTATTGTTTGAGTTTCAAAGTCACTTATTCCTGTTTCACCAGCGAACCACAGAGTGCTTTAACCACAAAGATAAAACATCTTTAAAAGCATAAATTAAGTCTTAAAAATGGTTGAAATCAAACTAGTGTACACTGTTGGCTGTATTTCTGTCTCCTGTTGAAACATTGTTCAGTTTCCTGTTACAGAGCGAACCAGGAAATGTCACTTAATGTACAAAATGATTTTGTTGAACAATATTTGTGGTTGTTTGTGGATTACAATGTATCACCAAGACAAATATGAACAACGAATAAACTGAAACCTGTTGAAAAATGATATTTGAGCAAATAAAGTTTTTACTTGGTAAAGTAAACTACACACACACACACACACACACACACACACACACGTCTGTTAGTAAGTAACTTCATTCAGTTATTATTATTTGTTAACTGCTCACTGTACATTACTCTATGACATATATGATACTGGAAAGTCATATTTGATGATAAAATATCATAAATGATCACATTTGAACAATTATAATCAAACCAGTAACCGAGCATGCAGCCTCCTGTGTGAGAGGACGAGTCACATGTTTGGTATTTGTGACTCGTCGACCATCAACATAATCTGGCCAGTAACATTTCAGCAGAGTATCCATGTCATGTATATCTGAGAAGACTGTTGCTGAAAGCTTTGTCAGCTGCTATAAACTATTGATCAACATGTTCTGTTTTATTCGCTAAATCTTTATCATTCTAAAAATGTTGAATTCAAATGTAAAAATATAATTTAAAAAAATAATGCATTAGACTCAAGTCCTCTCTGGTAGTTTTTCCTCCCCTTCTCCGTTTACACTCGCTGTAAGACTTTTACTCTGAAAAAGACTCTTGCTTGTCAACTATAATTGACCTGATAAACACGTTGAGTCTTTACGTCTCATTTAGGTTCATGTCTTTACTTTCTACAGGAGATGTGCACTATTAAGTAAATTGGATGTGTTACTGTGAGCCTAAACTAAACAAACTGCTAGTGCCTCACCTTCCCACTAGAGAGCAGTGTAGTGTAATGATTCGGGGTGATGAGTTCACCTGGCCTTTAGGTCTGACTTTGAATTATTAGCTTCCACACTACTAATGAGAAAACAATGACTTTGACATGCTGCTAATACATTATAACATTTAATTTAAATACAGTATTCTACCAACAATAACACCATATAGCTGAGGAGACCCATGGCCACATTTACATGAATGAAGTAACAGCTAATTGAGTTCTTCATTCATGTTAATGTTTATGTGAACTGTTAATATGTGACACTACGGTAAAAGCTGCTGCAATCTATTTCGACCACACAAATATGGAACAAGTATTCCATGTGTGGGACTTGGTATTTGATGAGGTTGTGCTTTTAGTCCGAGTCGGCAAAAACAACTACATCTAAAAGTAAGACGACTGAACATTGAACAAAAAGCTTCAGTTTGACATCACTGCACAGAAATCAAGGTGTCTTACTTAACTGGGTCACATGTTAAGAACTATAAAAGAACATTAGTCAGAAGTTGGAAATCACCTTCATGTATCAGCACCTTGTTGACCTGTTGTCAGTGTTTGGTATGTGACGTACTGTAGGGGTGTGGAGGATGAACAAAAACAAAAACATCTTAACATGCCTCAGCTGCTGTGTAATATGCAACAGAGCCGGTGCTTTTCTTTAATGCGTACACTTGTATAAAAACAGAAGTGCACGCTGTGATGTGCTCGTACCAAGAAACAAGTCAAACAGGTGTTGAAAGAAAGTGAAAGGATAAAGAAAAGCATCCTCCAGATCCGAGCCATTTCTTAACTCTGCACTGATTTCCATTTCCTGAAAGCATGAGTGGTAAGTTATTCATTTTTCACACATTTTTTAAATTGTTTTCAGTGTTTTTGTCACCAATAACGTGTGTTTTAAGATGTTTCAGTTTGTTCATATTCATATTGTTTTTTAATTCGAGTTTAGTTTAAAAGAATCATCTCAGACGGTTGCCTTTTGGAGTTACATTAAAGCTCAGGTCTAATTTGAAAAGTACCTGCATTTCATACAATCTGGCTACATTGCATATGTAAAAGAGCAATTTGCATTACAGCAATAAAAGATGAATTAATTTGGCTGCTCAACATGTATTTTTTTCATTTAACTATTACGTGACAATAACAATGCAGTTGTGAAGTGATTGGCTTGTAATGGCTGAGTTAAAAGATATTTGAAGTCCCTGTTCAAGTTAGCGTACCCAAAATATGACCTGTTTGACTGATGAATATAACTTATTTTTTCCATAAATTTGTGTAAAAACTAAGCAATGCATAATCAAAAAACTATTTTTAAGTTTCAACATTATTTTTTTTGCATATTTCAAACACATCGAGGAAAAACGGTCGATTTTAGGAAAAACTCCAGAAGGACTGAGTGTTGAATCTCAACATATCACCTGAAATAAGTCAGGTACTAAAAAGTGGCATCAAATGTCAGATTCCTGCATGACCTTTTCTTTTTGATGAGATAGTTCTTTAATTTGTAAATTTTGTAGAGCTACAACTAACAAGTACTTCCATTCTCCATTAATCTGACACACATTTCTTCAACCAAATAATACATTATTTAGCAGCACAAAATGTGTATGTACATGCATGCTTAAGCGTATGTTGGTATGTTTTCAGCTTATTACGGGAGCCTTCATTCCCAGTTTACATTGTTACGCTGGAGTGGAGTCAAAGGGCTAACTACAACACTACTATCTAGTGGCTGGGGGTTTAAAACAGCACAACATTAACCAATGTCTGCCACTAATCTTTGCATGTAAACTATCAGTTAAAAATCAGTAGTATTTTTGTCAATGGATACATTATTACAACGCATAATATCATAAAATACTCAAGTGTATCAATATTTTCTTTCAGAGTTCTTGCTGAATACTTACCATCAACATATGAAATGATTTTATGTTTAATTTGTTATATCTGATGTGTGACTCATTGTACCATTCATTTGCTTGCTTTCCTGTCGTATTGTCTTAGCTCTGTATGTAACATAAGTAAAAGCCTCTATCCTTCGGTATACCAAAGTTTACTAAGATGATTATCTATTTTGGACCTCCATAATCTAAAGCAACATTTGATTCTGTTTTCATGGATATTTCCTTTACTATAAAATGTATTAATATACAACAATAAATCAGAAAATGATTCACCTGTTTCCTGTTTTTTTATGAAACAATTTTCATTCCACAAAGTCAGGGTTTTATATCATTAAAGTGGAACAAAGAAGGAGACTAATAGATTAATAGATTAATGAAAAATAAAATGAAGGCTGGAATATCTTCGCTTCATCATGCACATTTCAATTTATAAACATGATTGGAGATAAAATACATGATTTTTTAATTGAACTATTGCATTGTTTTATTAAAACTGAAATAAATCTCTTTTTCAAACTTTCAAAGCAACATTATGTGCATGTTTGCACATCTTTGTGTGTATTTAAAGGTTCTCTATCCAATACTCATTAATAATAGCATTAATATAGCAGCAAACAACTATTTGCTCTATAAAGGTATAGTGGAGAATTGTCTACCTGAGAAGAGAATGAATTCTCCCTGTGTGTGTTATCTTCTGAGCTTCTCTGTGCTGTTTTGAGATAGCTGGGCCGGCCGCACACGCCTTTTAGTTCATGTTGGTGCACGTGAATGTGCCCCACTGACTCATGGCCGCCACTTGGCACTGTGCTCATATACCGGCTGTTGCAGATGATAACGACGCCTTGACTGACAGCATCATTGTGCGAGCGTAGAACCCCCCCCCCCCCCTCTGGTTCCCCCTCAGGTTAACACTGTTAGCTCTTTCAGTTGTTTGCACTGTTAGCATCAGCATGATAATAGCAGTGCGGAGGCAATACAAACACAATGTTTCAGTATTAAGTCAGAGTGTTGACTCTACAGAATAAACCCTAAACCAAGGATCACTTTTCAGGGTGAAATGTATTCATTTCCTGGACATAAAATAATCTATAACCCTTGTTATATGCTTATGCTGCAGTATATTGATGCCTGTATGTACCTGAATGAGAACAAGTCTAATGTACTTTGATTGTTCCTTCAGGCCGCAGCTGAGAAACAAGTCGGACAGGTCAAAAGAAACGAAGCAAGAGTGAAGTTACAGCAAGAGAAGGAGAGAAAAGAGTCCCAGGCGAGACGCCTCGCGGATCTGAGTCCTTTTTTTCACAGATTTCTACGTTTTCACAGCATGGACAGTAAGTTGGGCTTATTTTTTCAAATGTTGAGCGCCATATACTTATATTCAAATTAACATTGTTCACAATTCTGTGTGTATTTGGGTCTCAAACCTCACACCTAATGCTACAAGGTTAAAATATATTTCAGTTAGTTCTATTATACTTTAGCTGGAAAGGATATCATTTTCACTTTGATGAAATAAGCTCTGATGCTACTTTAAACCTTATTAATCAAGATTCCTCCAAACAGGATTTGTGGATTATAATGTCATGTAAAATGATTTCTTAGTCTTGCGTCATTAAAAAAAGGTATGACAGTATCCATGAGTTCATTCTCAGAACAATGAAGTTAAAATGTTTAAAATGTGCACCTGTCAGCTTTATCTCTCACAGTCCCTAATAATGAATTCATTTTGAAACCTGATTTTTTTTTTTTGACATGTGATTTTTAAAAGGAGCTGTATTTAACGTTCTGAATATCAATACAGCAGCAAACAAATATTTGCTTTGTAAAGACACAGTAGAGTAATGTCTACATGAGCAGAGAATGAAGTTGCTCTCACTGTGAGCCGCCTGCCATGTTAAGAGCCGTTGAGAGGCAATCGAAATACTTCCTATATCGGGAATTGCATATTTAACTAGTGTTTTCTATTCTCTACCAACAACTAGGTGCTTTCACACCTAAATCTTTGCACTAGTGTTTAGTAAGTTAATTACAATTTTAATATTATTATATTTTATTGTATATATTGTGCATTTTTAATATTTAGTATTTTTTACTCTGTTATTTTTATTGTTTTACCTGTACCATAAATGCTGCTGTAGCCAAAAAAAATTCCCTTGTGGGATTAATAGAGTAACTATCTATTATCTATCTATTATCTAACCAGTTTGGTTCGGTTATAACAAATTCAGGTGCGGGTGTCTTCCCTAATTACCAGGTCAAAAACTGTTTGTCAATTAAAAAGAAACCGGACCAGAACTAAAATACTACATTCTTCCATTGATCCGGACCAAATGATCCAAACTACAGGTCTGTAGTTTGTCTCTTCAAAGCAAGAGACAAATGTACCGATTTATTAATACTAAGTTACTTTTCTCTTCTAGTGTCGAACACATTGAGGATTGTCCTACTGGGGAAAACAGGAGTTGGAAAGAGCAGCCTTGCCAACAACATATTTGGAGAGGCCAAATTCAAAATAAACAATTTGAATGACTTGAAATCACATTGTACTACAGCCGAAACCAAATCTGTCAATGGAAGAAGCATCACTCTGATCGACACTCCTGGCTTCTTTGACCCAGGCAGGTCTGAGGAGAAGATGAACCCTGAGCTAGTGAGGTGCATCACAGAGTGCGCTCCTGGGCCTCACGCTCTCCTCATCGTGCTTAAAGTGGAGAAGTTCACAGAGCAGGAGAAGGCTGTCGTCACACAAATCTGTGAAGACTTCTCTGAAAACGCTCTAAAATATGCTGTGATCGTCTTCACTCATGGTGACCAGCTCCCAGAGGGAATGAAAATGGAGAAGTACGTCAAGCAGAGTACTTCTCCAGAAGTGCGGGGGCCGATGCCACGTCGTTGACAATAAATACTGGAAGAACAACAACGAGGACTACAGAAGTAACCAGTTCCAGGTGGCAGAGCTGCTCGACACCATAGACGAGATAGTGACAGAAAACAATGGAGGATTCTACACCGATGAAAAGCTCCAAGAAGTGGAGGAAGACATTCAGAAAGAGGAAGAGCTCATGAGACGATCCTCAGGAAACAAGTCACAGGAAGAGATCAGGAAGCAGGCTAGGAGCAACGTCTTTAAGAAGCAGGCGGACGATGCAGCTCCAACATGGATTAGAGTTTTGTTGAGGGTCGCAGTCACAGCTGGATTAGTTGCAATTGTCGCTGTGTTGATCAATTTAACATCTGCGAAGGTGTCAAAGGAAGCACCACCATTTAATTATCAGCACCAGAACTGGCAGAAGTGGTGGTAGAACAAGCTGGGACAGCTTTAGGCGTGTCTCCACCAGAGACCCCTCCAACTACAGTAGGAGGGGTAGGTAGTAATACAAAATATTGAAGTTATCATGGAAAAATGGTCTGCTTTGTGTGAAAGAGTGTACAATCCTTGGAATCAATTTGAATGAACACTGAAGCAGAATCAAATCAAAAGCAGCAGGGGTCTTCAGTTGACGTTGACATAAATTGTTGCAATCCTACAACGCGTATATCAAATTATTGTTATCATTCTGCTTCCATTTGTCCATTCAGACCTCTTACCTTATAGAGGTCCTTGTGTCTGTGATTTAAACTTTGTGCTGGTTCCCGTCAACTGAAAAGAGAACCCCTTTGGTTAATTTTCTTAAAATACAATGTAAAGAAAAGAGGAGCAAACAATATTTAGAAAATGTATCCATTTAACTAATGATGTTGAATATAAATGTGGTTGTTGGGTCATGAATCCAGACTTTGTGGTGTTTTAAAGGAGCGAGTCACCTTATTTAGAGAAGCAGTTCAGCTCACTCTTCTTCTGAAGTAACACGCAAACTGTACAAACTGTTGTAAAATGTATTCTGTAGCTCTGGAGGAGCTTTTCAAAATAACATTGATTACGTCAGAACACTGTTTATTTGAATCTGTCTCTTGTGAGTCCACCAACTTAATGGAAGTGAAATATTAAATCACAGGTGTACCTTTAATGGTGATTATTTTCTATTTACTATTCTAATTGCCATTTGTGTTACTTTGTTTCAATTTGTCATAAATCTACTACATAACATTAAAACAGCTGATTGATCACATGTCTTATCGGCTTCTTTTTTTCATATAACCATTCATGCTGTTAAAGTCTAAGGCTGACTATACTTGTACTTTCTTACTGTCAATAAATTATATTACAAGACTAAAACAAACAATGAATCGATATTAGTATTATCTATATTGATCTTGGTATTATCTGTATTTGTAAGTACTGTTTGTGTAGCCACAGCTAGCCTATATTCCTCTTTTCCTCTGTGCCATAGATCTCCAAATAGCTTTTTGTCAGACCAAGGAGACACGTGCAATGTTAATGTTTATTCTGAAGCAGTTTTGAATCTGTATTTGATTCCCAAAAACAGAAAACAACCGTCATTTTTTTACATTTACAAGAAATAAGAACTCTGGCCTCAGGCCACAGGTTGAACACAAAGGCCTTTTTGTTTTCAGTCTGTTTACTGGTAGTTGAGTACGGATGCTGCCAATAAAAACAGATTAAATTCCTTCCAACTTATTTTGTCTCCCTCAGAGACAAAACACTCCACCCTAAAAAGGTATGAAAAGGTGCAGCTGCCATCCTCCCTCTTTGACACGAAATGTTTAAAGATGAGTATTCCTTCTATCATGTATGATATTCTTGATGCCTTTAACAAAACACCTAATGCTGCAGGATAGTATTGTTTTCACTATACAGTATAAATGTAACATGCACTCATGCATCACTGAGTTTTTAATCATATTTATGGAGCTTTGATGGCAGTGAATGTAGCCGTGTTTGTGAGTGACACACATCACGTAGCTGCATTTATCTGTTAACAATCATTGTGATTGTTTCTTGTACACGTGGCATTATTAATGTGAGTCTGGTTATACAGCCTATACGATACTCTCCAGCTGAATATGCCAGTAATAAACCAACTAAAATAACATTCTTTTCAAGCTGTATACCTTCCAAACCACAGTCACCACCCTGAACAGCTGACCTGCCAAGCATCACATGAAGTTCCTCTTCAACCTGCTCATCTGGAAACTGTCATTAATGAATTCGTGACCTTTTGTTTTGACTTATGTAATGCCCTATTTACTGGCATACAAAAAAAAAAATGTCCTCCCTGTTTGAGGCTTGTGGGAAAGTTTCTGTTGAGCGGGTAGAAAATGAAAGTAAAGTCATACCACAGCAAGAGAAAAGGAGGAAAAACATCCAGCAGGGACATCCAGAAGTGCGGGGGACGACGGTGATTTCATTTGTTTCAACATGGATGGTGAGTTGAGATATCACTGCAGTGGTGGAGAAAGCATCTTCAGATTAGTGTGTGTAGTAAAAGTTGCAACATTACACTGTAAGAGTCTTGTGTTGAAAATGTTACGTAGGATAGGATGAAAACATACTGTTACTTGAGTCACAATATCTGTCAGACACATGTGGTGGAGTAAGAAATGCAATACTATACTCTAATATTTAGTACTAATAGTGATCTTAAGTTCATGTATCTCAAATTTGTGCTCAGTACAGTACTTGAGTAAATGGCCTTTGACATTCCAGCACTGCATCAGTGTCAACACTGGGCAACATCCTGGACTTGATTCTTTAAAACATACTTTAAAAGAAAGAAATGGAAACTTCAGTTCAAAACAAAGCTCTCTGGCTGACTTATCCGTAGAATACATGACCTGACCTGACACAATGTTTTAATTATCAGGAGATACATGGGCCAGGCTCACAGTGTTGTGAACACTGAGATGAGCCCTTAACTTTTCCTCTGGGGCCATCATCAGGCCAGAAATATGATCTGTTCAATACTTCGGTTTATGAAAAAGAATACTTGCAAAACAAATGTTATTCCCATCAGCCTCAGCTGTTCTATGGAAGATTTAAAATGTCTCAGTAAAAACCAATCACACAACAACTGAGGCAAAAAACACATTGTTATGTATTTGTGTGTTTGTGTAACAACATAAAGCAAAAATAATTGTCCTTGTATGTACATATATGTATATGTATTTCATGTAATTATAACGCAGTAAATGCATACATGACGAAAGAAAGAAATATAACCAAATATATTGCATTTAACTTTTTAATTTAGGCATTTTAAATCCTCCTTAGTGCACTTTGTGATAGTGCTAATTAGAAAGATTTAGCATGCAAACTACAGTGACAATGATAAACATTACAGCTGCTGAACATCAGCATGTTAGCATAGTCACTGGTAACATGTTAGCATGCTGACAGTAGTTTTTTTTATCACTTTCTGAGTTTACAAACAATTGATCAATTAAATGAGAGAAGTTGCAACCCTATAAAACAACATGGCAGGTTAACAGAAGTAATAGTGAAATGTATTTGACTTATTCAGAGTCATTGTTCTCTTCTAGCGCTGACTCCATGGAGGATTGTAATACTGGGGAAAACTGGAGCTGGGAAGAGCAGCCTGGCTAACACCCTATTGGGGGCAGATGTGTTCAACATAAGCCATTCTTCCATCACCGACACGAGTCGTTCTCGTGCCGAAACCAAATCTGTCAACGGGAGAAGCATCAAATTGATCGACACTCGCAGTTTTTTTGACACAAGTGGGTCTGAGGCAATGCTCAAGGCTGAGATAGTGAGTTGCATCACCGAGTGCGCTCCTGGGCCTCACGCCTTTCTCATTGTGCTTAAAGTGGAGAAATTCACACAGCAAGAGAAGGACGTCATTGATAAAATATGCCAAGATTTCTCTGAGGAAGCTCTCAAATACACCACAGTCGTCTTCACTCATGGTGACGAGCTCTCGGAAGGAACGACAATCGAGGAGTTTGTGAGTGAGAATAGAGATCTGAGTGCTCTGGTGAAGAAGTGCGGAGGCCGCTGCCACGTGTTCGATACTAAATACTGGAAGAACAGCGGAGAGGACGACTACAGAAGTAACCAGTTGCAGGTGGCAAAGCTGCTCGACACACTGGGCGAGATGATCGAGGCAAACCACGGAAGCTGCTACACCAATGAGATGCTACGAGCAGTGAAACAAGAAATAAAGAGAGAGGAAGAGCTCATCAGGCAGTCATCAGGGAATATGTCACAGGAAGTGATGAGCAACAAAGCTAAAGATACTGTTTTTAACAGGTTACTGATCAGAGTTGCAAGTACTGCAACAGGTGCGTTGTTGGGAGCTTTGCTTGGTGTGGGAAAGATGGTCGCAGCAATTGTTTGCCAGGATGTTCCAGATGCAACATCCCTACTATCAAAAGTAAAAGAAGTGGCTGCAACGGCTGCTTTAAGTGGGGTAGTAACGGGCGTTGAGATAGGATACGATGCAGCGGAAGGAGCAGTAAGTCCAGGGGAAGCCATAAATAAGACACTGAAGGGTCTGTGGAAGTAATCTGGGGTTGGTGCAGATAAAAACAACACATAGAGCACTGACAATAGGAGGTTGATGTTTGTTATATAAAACACATAAAGCATGTTAATTCCAACTACAGGGACAGTGAGCTAATTGTTTTATGAATGGTTGAGACATTCAATGATTAGCTGGAAACAGTTGGAATCAGTGTGATTAGTGTTCAGGTTAAATAATGAGTATACATTTGAGAAAATATTGATGACCACATCTTATTAAGTTTGGAAGAATTGGAAGACAATCATTGTGAATTTGGGTATTGTTAGACTGCCATAGGACCACTTTTTTGAAAGATCATCTTATCTCATTATCTGTTTATTATTTTTTTTGAATTTCCATGACTTTGAGAGGCTGGATTACTCTTTATTTAGGCGTTTTTGCATTTTGTTTTAAGTGATTCAACAAGTAAACGGACGCATGTTAATACTTTTTTTTCAGTCTCTGTTTTGTTGTGCTGGCTATAATCAATAATACATAATTCCTTATGTTAATCAACATTAATTCTATCTGGGAAAGAGGAAGGACATTTATTTTGACACTGTGATGATTTAAGTATCTTTGAAAGGTTTTGACTCGTTATTTTACACTTTCCATGACTTTGGATGCTGAAAGATGCTTTTCTGTTTTTTCATTAATGTTCATTTTGTTATTAAAGGTATTGCTTGTTACAAGTTATATAACGATTAAACAGCTGTGTGCTTTTAAGTGTTTTCCAGTCTGTATTTTTTGTGCTACAATACATTGATGCATCTTAAAACATGTGCAGCTATCACTCTCCATCACCCACAACCTTCTATCCAAAACCCAGACTGAGCTCCAATCAGAATTTCAAAGATCACAAGAAAAGACAGCAGCTGAAGTTACTGAAGGCGAGCAGAATGTCTAACTACATTATCTTTTTATTAGTTTTATCATTCACAAACTCTAAATACTAAAGAGATGTCTAACCAATTTGCCAACGTAAAATGCTGTGATTAACAAATGATCATTGGAACATGGTCACATGCGGTGGAGAGAGAGAGAGAGAGAGAGAGAGAGAGAGAGAGAGAGAGAGAGAGAGAGA
>NW_022280041.1:2950434-3024114 GCF_004355925.1 Anarrhichthys ocellatus | reverse complement strand
AGAGAGAGAGAGAGAGAGAGAGAGAGAGAGAGAGAGAGAGAGAGAGACATAATGTCCTTAGAATAAACTGCAATACAAAGCTGTGGAAATATCACATAAATAAACAATGTGCCCAATTTCAGACTGTTGTGGGAAAAAAAACTTCTATGGATAATAGAAAATCGATGATATATTACATAATATATATTATCATAATATCCAAGTCCCTGAGGAGAAACGAAACTACTTTCTCTGCGCGTAAATCCCTGAGGAGAAACGAAACTACTTTCTCTGCGCGTAAATCCCTGAGAAGAAACGAAACTACTTTCTCTGCGCGTAAATCCCTGAGAAGAAACGAAACTACTTTCTCTGCGCGTAAATCCCTGAGAAGAAACGAAACTACTTTCTCTGCGCGTAAATCAACAATGGCCGAGCAGCAGCCGGAGCATGGCGTCGACCTGGACAAGAACCAGTTCGGCTGTTCAGTGTGTCTGGACCTGCTCAAGGAGCCGGTCACCATTCCCTGTGGACACAGTTACTGCAAAAGCTGTATCGAGGATTGCTGGGACCAGGAGGAGAAGAAGGGACTGTACAGCTGTCCTCAGTGCCGGGAGACATTCAGTCCGAGGCCGCTTCTGAAGAGGAACACCATGCTGGCTGAGGTAGCTATGGAAGGTGTAGAGGTGGTGGTAGGAACTGTTTAAGGGTGTGAAAGTGTAGGTGGAGAATTACTTTGAGACCACAGAGGTTGTTTTCCCCACTGTGATCTATTAAATTGTTATTGAATCAAATGACTGAATCCTGTTTAATACTGTGGAGTCACTGAAAGAAGTACAGTGTGTCTAAAGCAGGGGTCGGTAACCTTTTTTGATGTGAAGTGACTGTTTTTAAATATTTGAATGCTAACATAAAGGTTAATGATGACGCCACATCAAAATTAATAAACACCTCCAAATTATATTCCACCTATACAGGCAACGTGAATGAAAGAGTGCACTCTACAAGAAGGCTGCCATTCGTATGAAATGAGTAATCCATACTGATACAAATTCTATGACGAGGGAAATGAGTACCAGCCAAAGGAGTGCCGGAAATGACTCAGTATCTTTGCACTTATGGTTTCCCTCATCTCAAAGTCAGTGCTTTGTTTTTTTAATGGGTTTAAATAAGGTCTGTTTTGTTCGACAAAATATATGCCAGTAAATATCCCTCTTGTGAACTTTGAAGCTTTTACTTGTCTTGAAAAAGGTGGGTGCTAACAAGTGGCAAAATGAGACTATAAAAACGTCACCATGCATATCCTCCACCTTTTACAGCTTCATTGTGTTTACTTGAACTCGTGAGACCGTGGTGTAGGTCTTTTATAGCCTGATATTAGCTGTTTACGTCTGGTGATTGCATCCACGCTTCAAAAATCATGAAAAGGTGGTTCATTTTGTTTGCCATATAGGTTATTCTCTGCAATAATCCACTTGAATTCGTTGATGATTGTTAATTATTTTTGTGTTAATAATGTGAATCTGCAAAGTAACAAGAAACTAAAGTTTTAAAATGAATGTAGTGGAGTAATAAGTACAAAATTTGTGCACTTGTGAACATTTTCCATCGTGAGAATAACTAATTTAGAGGATTGTGAAATCTTCTGTCGTCATTCTGCTTCTGTCCTGTGTTTCCTGTAATGAACAGTGTTCATCACCTTTCTTTCCCATCATCCACAGCTGGTGGAGAAGCTGAAGAAGAGCAGCACCCAGCAGCCCTCTCCTTCTCTGGCCTGTGCCGGCCCAGAAGACGTCGTCTGTGATTTCTGCTGCGGGACCAGACGAAACAAAGCCACCGTGTCTTGCCTGACCTGCTTGGCATAAGAGCCACAATACGGTGTCATCTGCATCAGAGAGGGCTGAGGAACAGGTAGAGGCAAAAACACAACTAGTGAACAGGAAACTTTAGACTGTTTAGTAAAACCCTGAAAGATCTGCTTGTTACTGCTGTGTGTTAGTCAAATCTTTATGACAACTAGTCCTCAGTTTTAATTGAAAACACGTAATAATTGTAGTAACAAAACCATTCCCAAATTAAAAACAATCATTTGATGTTGCTCCAACAATTGCAGGAACAGCTGATTGAGAGTCAAAAGAAAGTCCAGCAGAGATTCCAGGAGAGAGAACAGGAGCTGAAGGAGCTGCAACAAGCTCTGAAGGATTTCAAGGTGTTGAAATTAGACTTCATATTTAAACCTGAGTCTGCATTGAGCACTACAGAAGAAGTCTTGTCTGGGTTTTGAAGTCTGTTTTTAAAACTGGGACTACGACGACATGTGGATGGAGCCTTTCATTTTCTAGTCATTAAAAACCTCCACAGATTCAAGTGTTAAAACATTGATTCAGTCTGTCGTTACAAAGGATGTATTAAAAAACGTAACGCGTGAAAACAATCAGAACTTTGCCACAGAGAACGTATTTATTAAAAGGAAAAGTCATTGCTTTTGTTTGTGTGAACAGAGTTCTACCCAGCCTGCAAGGAAGACCTGTGATAAGATCTTTGATGAGATGATCTCGTCCATGAATAAAAAACGCAGTTTGACGAAGCAGCTGATCAACGCCCAGGAAGAGACGGCGGCCGCTCAGGCCGAAGAGCTGCAGCTGCAGCTGGAGGAGGAGATCAGCAAGATGAAGAGGAGAGACGCCGAACTGGAACAGCTGTCTCATACGCCCGACCACATCCATTTCATTCAGGTACCAATTTGGTGCAGAGCGACTTCATCCATCTGTTTTTTTTTTGTCTTTCTATCCGTTGTAATGTCAATTCTACATTCCTGAATAAATCAGTGCTGCACAGCCAAATCATTCAGGACTGTAACTACAGAAGTGAAACTCAGAGGTCAAAGGTGCCATCTGCTGGCCATATTTGACGGTGCAACACGTGAATTTATATGCATGTGTTTTTTTACAGACGGTAAATATTATACTCTGAACTATTTTAATGTTTCTTCTGGTCTCCGGCTTATTGATTTCCCTCCAGACCTTCCAGTCCCTCTCCACCTCCTGTGAATCTCCAGACCTGCCACCTGTTTCTGTCTTTTATCCTCAACGTTCAACGTTCACACCTGTGACTGACTGCGTGTCTAAACTGAGGGATGACATAGAGAGCCTTCTGGAGGACACGTGGCCCAGGATCTCTGCCACAGGTACCTGAGAGAAATATATAAATCCAGATGCATACAGTGGTTTTATTCAGGTCCAGTAGTATTTACAATCTGTTTTTCTGTCAGTGTCTACGATAGATGTTGTGCCGCCTGCGCCAAAGACCAGAGAGGAGTTTTTACGCTGTGAGTACATTTAGCTCTATGCAGTTCCACAATATACCAGTGCATTAATGATGAACTGAATATTTAAAGGTTGATATTGATGTTTTTTTTCCTGCTTTTGTTCCTCAGTCAGATTGCCGTCCTCTGACCCTGGCTCAGAACTCTGTCTCCCCATATTTGTCCATTTCACAAGAACACCGGCGGGTCACAAGTAGCTACTGTAAGGATAACAGTCAGGGTTATACTAGTGGTTATAATGGAGGTTATTATAATGATTATGATTCCACACCCAAGCACGTTATCATGCAGGTGTTGTGCAGTGAGGGTTTGTCAGAGCGGTGTTACTGGGAGGTCAGTTGGACTGGTTCTACTTGGTCCGTGGCAGTGTCCTACAGCAGCAGGACAAATAACTTACAGTTTGGAAATGATACCAAGTCGTGGAGTTTAGAGTGCTTCCCAAATGGTTACTCTTTCAGGCACAACAACGGTAGCAAAGCGGTGTCAGGCCCTCGATCCTCCAGCGTCGGAGTGTACCTGGATTATAAATTAGGTACTCTGTCCTTTTATAACATCTCCGACACGATGACGCTGCTCCACAGAGAACACGTTGAGTTCACTCAGCCTCTCTATCCCGGCCTTGGGCTGAATAATAATGGATCCCAGTACAATCTCAGAAACTATTTTGCAGAACTGATAAAGCTATGGTGAGCAAATGTATATTGGAGGATGGTTAATGTGCCCCTGTTGATCAGGCAGTAGTTGGCTGTCCAATATACACCATATGATAAATGAGAGGATGTGATTTTACAAGAAGTCTAAAATAACTATAGAATCCTGCCTTGTCATAATTTAAGGTCCTGCAGCATGTCAAAAGGCAAGTGTATTTACATAGCATACTTATTTAGTTGTTTTCCGTATTCTGAGCCAGTGGATGCATGTGAACTTGGAACAGAAGAGGCACCAGAATGGAGCCTTGGGGAACTCCGCATGTTATATTTGTCCACTCAGATGTGTAGGTACCTATAAACACAAAGTAGTCCCTGCCCTTTAATGTAGGATTTAAACCAGTTTAGTGATGTGCCAGAAAGTCCCCCCCCCCCCCCCCCCCCTCCAGTTTTTACGCACACAACTGGGGGATATTGAGCTACTTGTTTTGTGAATCTGTGAAGCATTAAATAAGTTGGAAACCAGGATTTAGCGATCAAGCTTATTTCCTAATAATTCCTGTTGGTTCAGAGTGTCGGTGTGATTTATGTTCTATCAATACAAGGTAAACAATTAATATACATTTGAGAACATATTGTTGACGACATGTTGTTAGATTTGGAATCATTCCTGAGGAAAATCAAAATGTAATTGTAATAGAGAGAGTTTGAAGACATTCATTGTGAATCAGGATATCAGACTGTTATGGGATGACTTTTTTTTGGAAGATGAAAGTGATTAATAATCTGAAATGACGACTTTATTTTACACTTTCCACGTTTTTATTTTAATACTTTACTCTTTATTGAAGTGTTTTTTGCATTTTGTTTGACGTGTTTCAACAACAGATTATACATTCTGTTTATTCTCTATATCTCTGTTCATTCCTCTTATACATAACTCTGCACGTAGCCGCTTGTTGTACTTCTGCATTTCGTTGTCTCACTATTGTACTCTGTTTAATGAGAATAAAGTTGAACCTAATCTAATCCAACTTTTTCTTTTCAGTCTCTTTTTGTTGTTGTGGCGGCTACAATAAATTCATGACTGTGACTTATGAGACTTAATTCATTCCCACTGTGTCTATCAAACAATGAGGCCACTTTTATACTTTTTTTTTTTTTCACCTAATGTGGAAAATGTCCCTGAACAAATCCTGAAACAGAAAGCCCCAAAAAACTGCTACGCTTCTGCAACGCGTTGAAAACATATTTCATACTTTTACAACTCTTTATAATTTATAATTCATTTAAATCATGCCCCTGTCTAATACGGTAATTCTGGAGCTGCTCTGTATGTGCAGAAGTGTGTCTGTCATAACTGCTATATACAAACAATGCAATGTACAAAGAAACCTCATATTAAGAGTTTAGGAGATGTATTTTTAATCATCTTTTGGTGGAAGTGATTAAAGGAATGAATGAAAGTAGCGTAGCTTACCTTTAATTCATCTGTACTGCATTGTGGTTTAAACTATAATGTATAATGCAGAAATTCTGCACTAAAAAAAATAAGTGCCCCTCTTTACTCTAACCGGTCCCACGTTAGCTAACACCATCAAACAGGTAACAGTGCTGACAATTCGCTTTCCATTGAAACTAAAGATTATATTGTGCATTTTTATTCTGTTCAGAGACGATATGCATTTCTTAAAATATGTTTGTAATAGCTGGTCGATTTATTCACTAAAAATCTGTTTTCTTAGCTTCCAATTTATTTGCTGGTTCCCTGAACACATGCGTAAGAGTCTCTGTTTAATTCCAACCACAAATATCACACGTTACATAACGTCAGCAGCGTGTTGCTCTCTGAAGCCCCGCCCCCAGTGGGAGAAAGCAGGCGGACCTACTTCGTATAAAATCGAAAGCCAAACTCACTCCGGGTCTTCCTCGGCACGTGAGACACTTCAAACTCACCAGAAATGGCCGAGCAGCAGCCGGAGCATGGCGTCGACCTGGACCAGGATCAGTTCTGCTGTTCAGTGTGTCTGGACCTGCTCAAGGAGCCGGTCACCATTCCCTGTGGACACAGTTACTGCAAAAACTGCATCGAGGATTGCTGGGACCAGGAGGTGAAGAAGGGACTGTACAGCTGTCCTCAGTGCCGGGAGACATTCAGTCCGAGGCCGCTTCTGAAGAGGAACACCATGCTGGCTGAGGTCAAATCTAGGTCAAAACCTATGCAGCCAGTATCTGTGGATTAATCATGATAAATACACATATGTCTGCAGACCTAAAGCACTAATGCACATATCAAACATATTCAGCCCTATTAAATACTGTGGAGTGAAAGTGTCCAAATATAATGCAAAATGTTTGCATTGCAATTACAACTGAGCTCTGAAGTGGTCCTGCCTATAAATAAGTGCAGTTAAAAACTATATAAATATAGCATATTCCAAAATAATAATAACCAATTTAGAGGATCGTGAAATCTTCTGTCGTCATTCTGCTTCTGTCCTGTGTTTCCTGTAATGAACAGTGTTCATCACCTTTCTTTCCCATCATCCACAGCTGGTGGAGAAGCTGAAGAAGAGCAGCACCCAGAAGCCCTCTCCTTCTCTGGCCTGTGCCGGCCCAGAAGACGTCGTCTGTGATTTCTGCTGCGGGACCAGACGAAACAAAGCCACCGTGTCTTGCCTGACCTGCTTGGCATCTTACTGTCCAGCTCACCTCGAGCCTCACCACAGTGTTCCCGTGTTGAAGAAGCACCAGCTGGTCTCGGCTACAATCCCACTGCAGGGAAAGATGTGTGAGAAGCACAACAAGCTGATGGAGGTCTACTGTCAGACGGACAGGAAGTGCATCTGCTATCTGTGCGTTATAGATGAACATAGGAGCCACAATACGGTGTCATCTGCATCAGAGAGGGCTGAGGAACAGGTAGAGGCAAAAACACAACTAGTGAACAGGAAACTTTAGACTGTTTAGTAAAACCCTGAAAGATCTGCAGTGATCTGCTTGTTACTTTAATAATTGTAGTAACAAAACCATTCCCAAATGAAAAACGATCATTTGATGTTGCTCTAACAATTTTGTGCAGAAACAGCTGATTGAGAGTCAAAAGAAAGTCCAGCAGAGGTTCCAGGAGAGAGAACAGGAGCTGAAGGAGCTGCAACAAGCTCTGAAGGATTTCAAGGTGTGGAAATTGGACTTCATATTTAAACCTGAGTCTGCATTGGGACTACGACGACATGTGGATGGAGCCTTTTTAGTTTTCTACAGTCATTAAAAACCTCCACAGATTCAAGTGTTAAAACATTGATTCAGTCCGTCGTTACAAAGGATGTATTAAAATGTGTCAAAACAATCTGAACTTTGCCACAGGACTTCTACAATATGCCATTATTTTGTGTTTGCGTGAGCAGAGTTGTAGCCAGACTGCTGCGGAGAGATGTGATGGGATATTCAATGAGCTGATCTGCTCCATGAGGAGAAGACGCAGTTTGACGAAGCAGCTGATCAACGCCCAGCAAGAGACTGCGGCCGCTCAGGCCGAAGAGCTGCAGCTGCAGCTGGAGGAGGAGATCAGCAAGATGAAGAGGAGAGATGCCGAACTGGAACAGCTGTCTCATACGCCCGACCACATCCATTTCATTCAGGTACCACTTCGGTGCAGAGCAACTTTATCCATCTGTTCTTTAGTCTTTTTATCTGTTTTATCTGTTTTGAAGTGCCATCTGCTGGCCATATTTGACGGTGCAACACGTGACGTTATATGCATGTGTTTCTTTTACAGACGGTAAATATTATACTCTGAACTATTTTAATGTTTCTTCTGGTCTCCGGCTTATTGATTTCCCTCCAGACCTTCCAGTCCCTCTCCACCTCCTGTGAATCTCCAGACCTGCCACCTGTTTCTGTCTTTTATCCTCAACGTTCAACGTTCACACCTGTGACTGACTGCGTGTCTAAACTGAGGGATGACATAGAGAGCCTCCTGGAGGACACGTGGCCCAGGATCTTTAGCACAGGTACCTCAGAGAAATGTATAAATCCAGATGCATACAGTGGTTTTATTCAGGTCCAGTAGTATTTACAATCTGTTTTTCTGTCAGTGTCTACAATAGATGTTGTTCCACCTGCGCCAAAGACCAGAGAGGAGTTTTTACGCTGTGAGTACATTTAACTCTATGCAGTTTCACAATATACCAGTGCATTAATGATGAACTGGATGTTTAAAGGTTGATATTGACTTTTTTTTCCTGCTTTTGTTCCTCCGTCAGATTGCCGTCCTTTGACCCTGGATCAGAACTCCGTCTCCCAATATTTGTCCATTTCACAAGAACACCGGCGGGTGACATGTAAAACCTATGAGGGATTATCTCAAAGCAGTGACAATTATTATAGTAATTATTATACTGCATTCTCAGGCCGGAGGATTCCGATCATCAGGCAGGTGTTGTGCAGTGAGGGTTTGTCAGAGCGGTGTTACTGGGAGGTCGGATGGAGTGGTTGTACTTGGTCCGTGGCAGTGTCCTACAAAGACAGCAGCAGGACAAAGGACTTAGAGTTTGGAAATGATACCAAGTCGTGGAGTTTAGAGTGCTCCCCACATGGTTACTCTTTCCGACACAACAACGGAAGCAAAGCGGTGTCAGGCCCTCGATCCTCCAGCGTCGGAGTGTACCTGGATTATATATTAGGGACTCTGTCCTTTTATAACATCTCCGACACGATGACGCTGCTCCACAGAGAACACGTTGCGTTCACTGAGCCTCTCTATCCCGGCCTTGGGCTGAAGGACGCACGCGGTGGACATTACGCAGAACTGATCAAGTTCTGGTGATGGAATTTTGAGGTCCTGCTGAGTCATCTTTCTGCCAATTGTCTCTGGAGTTTTTCAGCGCCAACAAGAAGTTCTGCAAGAAATACTGGCCACTACTTTGATGAGAGATTTTTAGGGAGATTTAACGCATTGTATTTAGTGTGACCTCAGTGCATTCACAGAAAATGAACAGTCCCATTCACACATAGGCTTAAACCATTATTCATCACCTTAGTCTCTTTGTGTGCCATAATTATTTGTTATAATATTGGCCTTATTAGTGGTTCTTTGCCACCAGTATTTTTTGTTGAAGTCATTGTACTTTGTTGTCGCCTCAGAGTTTATAAGCTGCTGATGAATAGAAAGCAGCATATGCATATGGCCTCGGCAGGCCCAAGCTGGTGAGACTGAACAGGTGACATACCTGAACCAGTGTTTGCACTGAAGCTTGATTCTGGTGAAACAAAAGAGCTGATGGCTGCCTAACGGGGCTTTGACTCTCTCCCCGCTTTCAAGAAATATATGCAACTTGTCTGTTAAAATGAGTTAACATTGACGTTCTGCTCATGAAAAAACACCGTCCAATGGATTTTCATACTTTTGACAAAAAGGAATTTTTTTTTTCATGTAGAGCCCCATAGAACACATACAGTATAAATATTTCCTTATTTGGTGTAATAATGCTTTAGGGTCCAGTCTGTGCAAAGGGAAGGTGCCACTTCAATATATATAGAAATATATAAAATTAGGTATTTTTTTTTGCAAATACCCAATTATTTTCTCATACAGTAATAGTAATACTTATTGTTATTATTATTATACACATGGCTACAGCTGTGGGGTTTGTTGGACCACAACAATCTTCACTGTTACACGAGTTCATACACAATAAAGTTGTTTTCTCTTTCCTCTCAGGGTTTCCAGTAAAGAGATACTGCACGGTACCTCCCAGCTGTACAAAGTCATGAAGACATTTCATGTGATTCATATCTGCTGTGAGGCGCACTTCGTCCAGCAGGGTCAGACGGGCGACATTTGTCAACACAAAACAGACGTTTGGCTTCATTCGGCTCTCCTCGCGGGTTGAACTATGGCTGATGTTTATCGACACCCCGTTTTCTTCGAGTGCCCCGGTCTCCTCAAAGAGCAGGAGAAGAGGATAGAAACGTATTTCCGTGTTCACCGCAGATCAGGCGGAGGAGACTGCGCGCTGAGGAGGGACAACGATCGGATCTACAGCATTGCGTTCAAATACCCAAAAGGTTGGTCAGGCCTTAAGACATCGATATTAATTATGATATCATATTTTATATTATAATACCGTCAAAGTAGGGTAATAGTAATACTACGTTAAAATGTTGAACCGTTATTATCATTTGTGAGATTGGATCCAAAACAGAATTCCTGACTATTCCTTTCCCGAGAAAGCGAAACTTAAATCACTGTTGCCACAAATGAGGTTTGGAGTCGTCAAACTTCTTGAATAGTCTAAAGACAAATAAATATATTGTATCTTAACTGTAGAAAAGTCTAAGCAACAAAGCTAGTGTTGCCCTACATGAACACTTTCTCGCCATAAGTGACAGAAAAAGAGAGTCTATGTTGTTGTTGTTGTTGTTTTGTCTTTCAACTAAAGGTCACATTTCTATCTTTAGATCAGCAGGCGGTGCTGCAGAGATCTGAGCATGTTGTGGACGGTCTGGTGTTAACTGTCCGAGGCAGCCGGGAACCTCTCTCCTCCCAGGATTTCACCGCTCCAGTACAGGTTGGCACAACAATTAAATGAGGTCAATATCCGAGATCCACGCGCGCGCGTGCAGAGGTCCCGCATCTGCAACTCCTACATCCGAGCACCATATTACTTTTTCACTCACTTGTACTTTTTACTCCAATACCTCTCAGAGGTAACTATAGTACTTTTAACTGATCTACATCTCAGAGGGAGATACTTTTTTGTACTACAAACATATGATCTCACAGAATATGATGCATTAAACTAACCAAAAGTATATAAAGGAGTTAAAACATGCAACATACACATACATACAGCAATACTATATATCCTGAAACATCAGATATAATTGTAAAACACTGACAGGGAACATTTTTCTACCCGGGTACTTTTACTTATAGTACTTTAAGTACATTTTGCTGATAATAACATTCCTCACTAAGGTTTTGAATGCAAGAATTGTGTCTTACATTTTTAGTGGAATATCAATGTGGTATTAATACTTTTACTGCAGTAAAGGACTTTTTTTCATCCACTAATTTCTTGTCAGTGATTTCATTTTGGGAACTCACTTGGCAAACAGTTAATATACAAACAGTGGTTTAACCTTGTCTCCAGATCCTTATTCATAGTACAGAAAACTGCATTTTCTCTGTTTACTTCTGTAAACACAAGAGTATGATTAAATATGATCACATCATGTTTTAGTCAATTAAGATCAAGGAGTTTATGTGATCTGTTTGTCATAAGAGGTTTGACTAACGAACAAACGGTGTCTGTAATAGAATGATGGAGTGAATTTAAATCAATCTGAGCAACTTGCAATTTTGCTTGCGCGAGCAGATATCCGCTGTGCAAAGTGATGTGAAAGCGCTCGCAAAAGTAATATGTATGCGTGGCTGTCTGAGTTGCACCTGACCTCTACACACGCATGCCCTCAGTTTTGCTCGTGGATATTGACATTGATTTGCCGTCATATATTTCATTTCAGACGTATAAGATTGTAGATTCAAGAAAATGATTTACCATTTACCGTTACTGTTTTTATGTAGTTATATAACACCAGAGGTTGTATACTGCACCTTAATCACTCTGTATATTAAGGGTTTTTATCTAACAATCCATGTACAAGACGGCAGTTAACTGTTAATTAACTGATGTCTCCTTTGAACACAGAGCCCACAATGCATTCCTGACTCAACACCTTCAACAAGTGGCGAAGAATATGAACTACGACTTGATTGTCACCTCCTGCGTTATCTAAAGGAGTGCCCCAAGGCTGTGAAAGAACTAGAGGAAGCACTCAGCTCTGTGGCCTGCTCTGCCCAGCTGTACCCAGAGGAGGGGAGGGTTTTAGTTAGCCGGTTAGCTCAAGCTGGTGCTGCAGTTAGAAATTGGAAAGCCGAGGTAGACAAACTCTTTGATGGCTATATGTGCCACTGTGAGGTGGACCCTCACAAAGGTAAAGCTTTAATTAAGTCCTGCAGTTCGACCACAGATGGGGTGAAGGTGTACAGCGAGGATGGGATGGCCATTGTGGTTGGGGAGCGTTCTCAAGTGAAGGCCATGTTGATGGCTGTAGAGGACTCGCATGTTAAACGACGGTCAGGTTCCAGTGAGAAGCAAAAAAGCATTCGTCGACTGGGCGAGGCCAAGCTCCGCCTCCTCTGGAAAGAGATGGAGCCCAGTTTGCGACAAGATTTTCCAGAAGTGAAGGTCACGCAGGGAGCTGCAGGTCAGTTAGTTTTGGAAGGTTCTGTGGAGGAGATTCTTAAGGATGGAGATTCTATCTCTGAGCAGGAGAATCTTGTGTTCGAAAGGACCGTTTCTGACATGAGCCCACATCTTTTGGCCTTCTTGAGAAAGGCATACGGCGGTGCAGGGGTGCTGGGGGACTTTTTAGGGGTTGGTGGCAAGGTGGAAATAGAGTTACGAGACACGGAGGTACGTTTCTTATCTCTTTCCACTGATGATCTTGATGAAACTGTAAAGGCACTGCAAGGTGAGCTCAAGGAAGTCAAGATTGATGTTCCTAACTACTCTTCTGTGCCATCTGATCTTTGTGAAAATCTAAAGTCCAAGAGAAATAAGATGAACCAAGGGCAATACAGGGCTCAGGTTGTGTTTGGCCCAGACAGCACGGTGTCCCTACTGGGCCACACCAAAGAGGTCGAAGAGCTGAGGGAAGTTGTCATACAGTTTTTGGACGAGTCAAGTGTTCAAAGCATAGTCTATCTGCCTTACACAGAGTTAGCACAACAGTTGCCAGAATTGCTGCAGCGGCATGGTTTTGACTATTCAGGGGTTACCTTCCATCCCATAACATCTTCCTCCACACCCACAGTGGTGCTGAAAGGTCCATCTGGAAAAGTGAATGAGGTCAGAAACTGGCTAGGTCTATTTCTGGACTCACTTCTTGGGGATAGAGTCACCACTGACCAGTTAGGGACAGTAAGACATTCCAAAAGTCCCACTGGGAAAGATGAATTCCTAAATGTTGCGCGTGATCTTGCGCCCTTAAGTTTGAGTGAAGTAAACACAACAGTTGCTAGCTACAGCCAACCATGTGACCGGCCTCTCCAAGGGATAAGTAGCGGAAACGCTGCACCAAGTGATCCGGGGTTCCAAAGAGGAGCCACTGGTGGAGCTCCTGTCCATGTAGAGATCATTCAGGAAACCCTGGAGACCCAGCAGGTGAGAAATGTATTAAACTTGCTCATTGGAGGGTAAGAAAAACACATTTTTAGGATACGTCACAGGTGCTTGACATATCACTTTTATTTTCTCCTGTGGGTGTCAGCTGATTTATAGTGAGCTAACACCATGAGCAATAAGTTGAGAAATTTGTACGTTAGATCTTTAACATGAAATGGTGTTCAATGCCCACCACATCTCCTGCTCTCCTCCTAGGTGGATGCCCTGGTTTCACCCATGGTTGGCCATGATCCTCTCTCCACCTGTGTTGGAAACACTTTGTGTGAAATGGTTGGATCCCAGCTGACTGCAGGCTTTAGAAAGGAAGCAGGAGAAGGAACTATGCCTGGTGATGCAGTCCTGGTGGAGGTCTTCTCCGCACTTCCATCTAATGCAGTGTTCTTCCTCAGCCTCATTCCCTGGGATGAAGACCCAGATGGAACTGCAGTTCAGGTGCGGTAGTGGAGGAGTGTTTTCTGTTCTCTGCACCTTAATACAGTATTTATTTTTGTCTAGCCTTAAAAATAATTGAATTCTGACATTTTCCAGGTTCTGAAACTGGCCTTCAGTAACATCCTAACTACCTGTGAGAAAAGAGGGTTTGGATCAGTTGCTCTCCCTCTACTCGGTGCTGGGAATGCCCTGCAGTTTCCCGAGAGCGTGGTTGTCAGGGTTCTACAGGAGGAAGTTCTTGCGTTTCAACAGAACCAAGCCAGCAGAACACCGTTCCTGGTCCGCATCGTCATCCCCCCCACTGACGAAGAGTCCAGCGAGGTAATGGAAATGCATTGTGCCATAAACACGGACTATTCACGATGAAACTCAAGTGTTCAAGTTGCATGAAATATAGTAACAAAATGATAAATCTCCATAAACAGATATATCTGCATATGAATGCAATGATTTAGCTTAGAACATGGCTACTAGACGTCATCTCATGTCTCAAGTTGCTCATTGTAAACACTGAGCAGCGAACAGAAGAGGAAGTCTTGGCACGGATATCCGCTGGCTACACCGGAACCCTCAAACTGTTGTCCGTTTAACCCAGCGGCTAAATCGTCTTCAGACCAATAGCCAATGCGTTCCAAGATTGCAAAATGATTAAACATAAATCTTACAGTTGATCATTGAAGTAATAAACCAGTAGAAACAGTTGTATTTTCAAAGATTTGAGTTATGAACGTCAGCTAACATTTTAACAAACATCATATGAGTATATACTTGAATTGGTATTAAACCCTCTCCTTGTCTCTGCAGGCCTTCAGGTATGTCCAGGAAGCTTTCCAAGCCAAAATATTCCAACCAGACCAAGGTGGGCATAGATATTATATGACAGCAAAGAGTCAGAATTCAGTCCTGTGGCACCCGTTTTCCTGTTTTTCTTTCTCTAACTTTATTATTATTTATAAATAAATAAAATGATCTGCTGGCACTTCTCCCTGTGGACCTAATATCATTGTTGTCTTCATTTGGCAGATATTAGTAAGCATCCTTAAGTCTAATCTTAAAGCTAAAGCATTCCTTTAAAATCAGGAGACAAATGTACTAAACAGAGACATTATTCTCTTCTAGTGTCAACTACAAGGAGGATCGTCCTGCTGGGAAAAACCGGATCTGGGAAAAGCAACCTAGCTAACACCATATTTGGAGAGAAATTGTTCAAAACAGACCAGTCTCCCAACTCTGGAACAAGTGAATGTCAAGCTGAAACCAAATCTGTCAATGGAAGAAGCTTCACTCTGATCGACACTCCTGGTTTCTTTGATACAGGCAGGCCTGAGGAGAAGATGAAGGCTGAGATAGTGAAGTGCATCACAGAGTGCGCTCCTGGGCCTCATGCTTTTCTCATTGTGCTGAAAGTGGAGAAATTCACAGAGCACGAGCAGGCTGTCACCAATAAAATATGCCAATATTTCTCTGAAGATGTTTTGAAATATGCTGTGATCGTCTTCACACATGGCGACGGGCTGCCTAAAGGGATGAAAATTGAGGAGTTTGTGAGTCAGAATGAGAATCTGAGCGATCTGGTGAAGAAGTGCGGCGGCCGGTGCCACGTCGTTGATAATAAGCACTGGAAGAACAACCTGCAGAATAGCTACAGGAGCAACCCGGTCCGGGTGGAGGACCTGCTCAACACAATAGACAAGATGGTGATGGAAAACAACGGAGGCCACTACACCAACGAGGTGTTTCAAGAAGTGGAGAAAGAAATACAGATAGAGGAAGAGCACATAAAGCAAAACACGTCGTCGGGAAACGTGCCACAGGAAGAGATCAGAAAACAGGCAAAAACCAGAGTGTCTGACAGGGTCTTGATCCAACTGGCAGGCACAGCAACCGGAGTGGTGTTAGGAGCTTTGTGTGGCTTGACAGCGATGGTTGGACTAGTCATCATGGCTCTGCAGAACTGTGCAGGGTTGATGAAACTTGTGAAAATGGCTCCAGCAACAGCGGCGGCAGCAGCAGCAGCAGCAGGAGGAGGAGAAGTAGCAGGACTGGCAGTCGCTGGAGTGTCGTTGGGCGTGGCCGCTGCAATAGGAGGAGTAATAGGGGGTATTATTGGACAAGAGGCAGCTGAGAAAGCAGAAACACCAAGGGAGGCAGTCGAAATTGTAAAAAATGCTGTCATAAACAGAGGGAAAGCTGCTTTTAATTGGCAATGATTACATTCCATTCATCTGGAGTTGTGTTTTCTGGCCACCTCGCGAATGTTTGTCCAACGTTCACTCCATTTATCTCTGCTTTTGTCTCAACCATTCCGGGGGGGAGGGGGTATCTGTCTCTCTAGCTGCTGAAGGCTCCGTAAAGAGCCGGGGGGGGGGGGACTCCAGGGTCACGTGACATTTCTTTGTGGGTTTGACACTACAAGCAGACAATTAATCCCTTGTTAGTACAACAAAAATTGATTATTGCAGCTTTAACTGAAGTGGAAAAGATGTTTGGGGCTGATAACCACAGCATAATCAAAACAAGTTAAGCAGTGATTCTGAAAAAGGTGGAGGGAAATGTTCATTGTAAAGAGTCAAAACTCTGTGAATTATCTAAAAATCATTCTAATATAGGAACAGTGGGCTGATGCCATCTTTATATATCGGTAATGTGTGGAATACATGAGTATATAAATGATTAAAGCAATTGACGATGTTGAATTATCTGACAGTGGTGGTTTGAATGTGGACTCTCTTTTACCTGTTGGATTATAAATAACTATATACCACTGACCTGTTTCTCTTTATTATGCCATTATTTGTTAGAAATCTGTTTTTCAACAATAAAAGCACTGATTGCGAACACGTTTTCCTATTTGTCCATTTCTTATTACAATGTGAGTGAAAGTCTGTGTAGTTTACCCTGCACCTACAAACTCAGGTCAACAGGGAGCTCCCTAAAGCAAGACAAACGCTTCGTTTATTCGTTCCCATCCTGCAAAAACGAGGCACAAAGTGCAAACGCAATGGGTGGTGTTGTAATGTAAAAGCTTTTCTTTAAGCCTTGAAATATTTTGCATTAATATAATATTATAATTTACATTTGCCTCTAGGTTTCATATTTTCCTAGATGTTCTCATAACAACTGTCAGGCCTGAAAAGCATCCAACCTCCACAGACTTGTTCTTATTGTGTATAAATTGCTGTCTGCCCCTTTAACACAGTTTCTCTGAGCACACAGGTGATGTCAATTAAAGTTGGTGGACATTGAGCCTTGAACCTCACACACTGCTCTGAATAGCCTCACCGCTCCTGGTTGGTACCAGAGAGTCAGTTCCTTTTTTTCTGAGTATTTCAAACAAAATCAAACCCAGAAAAACTCTTTGTCTTTTCATGAGACTGGTTGACAGTGAAAATGGCTGGCAAACAACATCAGCAAGAGGAGCAGCATGGAGTCGACCTGGACCAGGATCAGTTCTGCTGTTCAGTGTGTCTGGACCTGCTAAAGGAACCAGTCGCCATTCCCTGTGGACACAGTTACTGCAGACACTGTATCGAGGATTTCTGGGACCAGGAGGTGAAGAAGGGACTGTACAGCTGTCCTCAGTGCCGGGAGACATTCAGTCCGAGGCCGCTTCTGAAGAGGAACACCATGCTGGCTGAGGTGAGGGCAGAAAACCTTTCTTCCTGTTCCTCAAAATGTAATAAAAAAAGGAGTATTATTAGTTGAAACGGTACACTTTCACATTTGTATTTTGATGCTTATTAAAAATGTCTCCTGATTTTTCAGCATTTCAATAACACCAGTAGACTTACTGCCTATAGGCAGACGTCTAGACTTACAACTCCTCTGGGTCAATGTTAGGCCAATATATTGGTTTAGATTATATGGCAGTATTGTAAACCAACGTTTGGTACAAAGTCAATTAGAAATGTTCTCCATTACATAGTTTGCCCAACGGAAAGCACTGATGAGTTCATCATTCAACTGTCAAATGTTGCATTCAGCACATATCTTAAATTATAGTTTAAAGAAGAAGTATTTTCACTGGTGGAGTGTTTAATTCATGTATCTATTGGTTTCTTGGTCATCAGTGACTGTCTTTCCCATCATCCACAGGTTGTGGAGAAGCTGAAGAAGAGCAGCACCCAGCAGCCCTCTCCTTCTCTGGCCTGTGCCGGCCCAGAAGACGTCGTCTGTGATTTCTGCTGCGGGACCAGACGAAACAAAGCCACCGTGTCTTGCCTGACCTGCTTGGCATCTTACTGTCCGGCTCACCTCGAGCCTCACCACAGTGTTCCCGTGTTGAAGAAGCACCAGCTGATCTCGGCTACAGTCCCACTGCAGGATAAGATGTGTGAGAAGCACAACAAGCTGATGGAGGTCTACTGTCAGACGGACAGGACGTGCATCTGCCATCTGTGCGTTATAGATGAACATAGGAGCCACAAAACCATTTCTGTTTCACTACAGAAAGCTGAGACGGAGGTAGACTGAGGGGTGTTTTTGTTTTAACGTAACGCATTCACTTATCTGTTCACATTGTTCCTTTTCAAAGTCCAGTACTCCAAAAGGGCACGAGGCCATAAAACATACTCATTAAGTCTTTTAATGTCATCTGTTGAGCTCGTACTGGCATGAAACGTTCATTATTTTAATGTGGTTTTAATTTTCTTTCTTTAACATGAACCGCTCCAGTCTCCAAGCGAATAATCTCGCTTTCTTCCTTCCAGAAAGGTCTGGTTTCCAGACAAAAGGAAGTCCAGGCGAGAGTCAAGCAGAGAGAGACAGAGCTGCAGATGCTGATCCAAGCTGAGGAGAACGTCAAGGTTTGAAATGGGTCATATCAATTCATAGATCTTGACTGATTGTGAAATGCCGCTGAGGATGATGTGGACAACATGTTGCCTGAGGACATGATTTAAAAATCAGCACTGCGGTCATGTTTCACAAGCCAATGAATGGGCATAACAATGTTAAGTTATATTTGGGTGCAGCTCGCAAGCTTCTTTTTTAACCCAGAGTTAATTTTGGACTTGCGGCCAATTTTCCACATCGATTAACAATTTTCCTGACGGAAAGTCATTTTTTATTTTGGCCCCTGGGAGGTCAAAGGTCAACACCAGCTTGTGAACGGTGCCCTTTTCAGCTGAAGTTTCATCATGTTGTTCAAATGTTTTTGAGCTTTTAAAATAAATAATTCTGATGCGTGCCAACAGAGTTGTGCCCAGACGGCGATGAAGGACTGTGACAAGATCTTCGCCGAGATAATCTCCTCCACGCAGAGAAGACGTAGAGAGGTGAAGCAGCTGATCGGTGATCAGGAGAAGACAGCCGTCGCTCAGGCTGAAGAGCAGCGGCTTGAGCTGGAGGAGGACATCAGCAAGCTGAAGAGGCGAGACGCTGAACTGGAACAGCTGTCGCATGTTGACGATCCCATCCACATGATTCAGGTAGCAGACACTTTTTAGTGTTGTCTTTTGACTTTTTGACATTTCTTCATGATTGAATGAACAGTTTCCAGTGCAGTCCAGCCAAATTACTGACAGTAATAAAATGGGACGGCTAAAAACAGTTCCACCGACTGGCCAAAGGAGACATTGGAACAGATGTTTTAAACCTGTTGTGATCAAAGAAATGGGATGTGTCATTCAAAAAAATCTTTATTTTCAGGTGAAAGTGTAAAACGACAAATTTTTTTTATAAAAAGACTGAACTTAAATACAAGCAAAATACAAGCAAAATACAAGCGTTAAAGGAAAACACTCTTTGTACAAGAACTGAGTCGTGACTCCATTAATTACTTTGGACAAAGTTTTAATATTCTGGCTGTTTCGACTGAAACTCTGTATTTGCATTGATATATTTTTAACGTATTGTTTTTCTGTCTTCAACTTCACCTCTGTCTCTTTTCCCCTCAGATTTTCCAGTCCCTCTCAACTTCCGGTGACTCTCCACACTTTTCGTTCGATGCTGCTCCTTTGCGTTCCTTCGGAGATGTGACTGAGTGCGTGTGTGAGCTGAGAGGTAAATTGGAGTCTGTCGTAAGGGACACATGGCCCAGGATCTCTGCCACAGGTATCACATGGAAATATATCAATTCTGACTCGTATATTGGCCATCTTCATGTCCAGTGGGTTATTTATGAAATGTTTCTTTCTCACAGTCTCTTATGTGGACTTCTCACTGTCACCAGCACCAAAAACCAGAGAGGAGTTTTTACGCTGTAAGAAATTCAGTCGAACATCTTTACTTTTCAATAAAATAATCATTAGCAGTGTAAATACTCACATAGTTTCTTCTGGCAGATTGCTGTCCCCTCACACTGGATGGGAACTCAAACTACCCCTATCTTCACCTGATAGACGACGACCTCAGGGTGAGGCCTTCACCCACCCCGTACTCTGCTCACCCAGACAGGTTTACCAAGTGGCCACAGGTGCTGTGCCGAGAGGCTTTGCCAGAGCGATGCTACTGGGTGGTGGAGTGGCATGCTCGCACTCTGTCTGCAGCGGTGGCATACAAAGACATCAACCGCACATCAGATGAGTCACAGTTTGGGAAAGATGACAAGTCCTGGAGTTTAGAGTGCACGGAAAATGGCTTGTTGTTCCGTCACAATAATGTAGAAACAAGGTTGTCAGGGCCTTGCTCCAAAAGGATTGGAGTGTATCTTGATTACAAAGCGGGCACTCTATGTTTTTATCATGTCCCTTACCCGATGGTGCTGCTCCACAAAGTCCAGACCACGTTCACCCAGCCTCTTTATCCAGGGCTTGGGCTGGAATATGAATGGTATGATATTGGCGTGTTTGCACAGCTGGCCAAGTTATGGTAGTAAAAGTTTGGAATATCAAGTTTTTGGTTTTTTTTGTTTGTTTTTTTTGTTCTTCAACAACGATTCCCTTCGATTGGAAAACTTGTCTTAAAATCTAAAAATGACACAACTAGTTAGTATATAGTTCCATTGGCGAACAATCTTCCTTCTTCATTTATCTGAAAGTAGTGTGCAGATCGCCACCAGGTGTGTCTGCAACTACCACTACTGTATTGTGTGACTGAATTGAATACAAACAAAAGTTGGGGAAACCCTTCCATCTAGGCACAAATGAGCTGTAAGGGGTCGTAAAACACTGTTCATCCAAACTCGAAAACAACCGGCGATGTATTCTAAAAATTGACTCATGGTCATCGTGTAAGACACGTCATAAAATCTTGCAAAAACAAAAAGTTGTTTGCCTTCATGGCAGCAGCTTAAGGGCGGTGAGGGACTCAACAGAGTGTGTACCGGGAGAGCTGTTAGCTGCTAGCTAAACACACCGTCCAAAGCATTGAAACTGTTTCCCGCCTGCTGTGTATCTGGTTAGGGATAGAGGTCTGCGATGCACTCTGCTTAATTATGACTAACAACCCCCCACACGATGTTTACAATGCAAAATGTCTGCAGAATCAGAAATGGTTTATTGCCAAGTACGTTACACATACAAGGAATTTGGCTGGACTCAAACAGTCTACGTGTAGGGTGAGAGGGTCTGCTACAATCCTTCTTGCTCGCTTTAGGGTCCTGGAAGTGAACAAGTCTTAGAGGGACAGGAGATTGCAGCCAATCACCCTCTCAGCAGAGCGAATTATACGCTGCAGTTTGCCCTCGTCCTTGGCAGTGGCTGCAGCGTACCAGACCGTGATGGAGGAGCAGAGGATGGACTCAACGATGGCTGTGTAGAAGTTCACCATCATTGTCTTTGGTAGGTTGAACTTCTTCAGCTGCCTCAGGAAGTACATCCTCTGCTCAGCCCTCTTTTTGTGATGGAGCTGATGTTCGGCTCCCACTTGAGGTCCTGGGTTATGGTGGATTCCAGGAAGCGGACGGACTCCACAGCGTCTTTAATTGTATTGTAATACTTTGAGTATGGTTTGTGATTTAAAAAATAAATTGTATTGCTTATATTGAAGATTGTACCTGGTTTATTTGCATGCAGGTAACGCTCATTTAAGAGGGCCTGTGTGGAGTCTTTCCCAAGTCTGCATTGGTGTTCTGGTTTCCAGTTAAAAAAAAACGCAGGTTAATTTATCATGAACACTGTAATGCTCATCCGACAAATAGCTGTTGGCCCATTTGTTTCAATGAAGGGAAAGGTCAAAGTTACAGCATACAATTATATCTCGGCCTCCAACTTTGTGAAAAATGCCCTTTCCTGTCTCACCGTGACATAGAGGTCCATAAAGAAACGGTTGGTGTAAAGAGCGGAGTCCTGAATTCAACCTCGCCCGACACCTTAGGGATGAACCAGAACGCCATCAGCAACTCGGGTCTTATAATAATACCTTTATTTTTGTAGCACCTTTTGAAACAGAGTTTACAAAGTGGTTAGACAGCCAAAGCAAGGCAATATACAGTAATGACAGGCAACTCAACAAAAGCAAGACAAACTAAGGTCAAATTGAAACCCTGATAAAACAGTACAATAAAACCAATTGATAGGATAAGACCAAGACAAACAATAAATATGGTGGTAATATCTGGGTGCCCATATACTTTTGGCCATGTTTGGTAGTTTACAAAATATTAATGACCGCTTTCATACAATCGGGGTGAATAGAATTATGGTGAGTTACTGTGAGGGGAAAATGGACTAACCCTTTAAGACGAAGCTACAGAGGTTGAATTCCTGTGGAGCTGTTGACAGACTGCCAGGGCAGAGACAGACCATGTAATGGGGACACACCTTCCCCTCTCACTACATGTTGCAGCAAGCATGACAAATCAATCACAGAGAGAAACAGAGGTTGGAGGGAAACTCGGGGAGAGGACAGGTTTAAAAGAAAAGGAAGAAAACTCAACATTAACACCAGTCAGACTTCTTTCCCAGACGTTGGTGTTGGTGTCGGGATTTACAGTCGATGACTTGAGGTGAGTTTGTCTTCCTGGCTCTCATTCATGAGTCTGTGTCGGTTTCTGTCAGCAACAACACTGCGGTTGCAACTGCCAACAAATCCATGCCAACAACTGTAGTTAATGTTGCTGTTGGAGGAGAAATTAGGAACTCCTGGTTTCTTTCTAAGGGATTACAGGAGTTTTTGTTCCGCAGTTTGTTGCTGTGTTTTTGTGACATTGTCAGGTTCAGCTGGCAGTTGTGATTTGATTATAATATGAACAATTTATGTATGCTTTCTTTGTAGGCAAATCAGGTGAGTTTTAGAAAGCATGTGCATGAGTCACACAATACACACAAACGCACCTTTTGAGTCAGTCAGGTTTTATAGTCTGTGTTGTGGTCACCGCAGGGAGCTCTGTTTGTACACATGATAATAAAAAAGCAAAGAGCTCAAACTTTGAATGCCTGTATTGTAAGAAAACAAAAGGAATGAACGGAGAACGGCAACTGAAAGACTCAACACGACAGTGACACTAAATAGTTGGTTAAAGCTGGTTTCTGATTTTGGGGCCGTTGCGTAATATGATTCTGAAAACACTGTCATGTGGTGTTTTCTGTTTGTCTCTCTGTTCCTCTGAAAGTTGGAGAAAGTGATTTTATCTAAGGGTATTTCTTTTGAAATATTCCAAGTGCATCTGCGTTAGAAGAAGAAAACTATAAATGAATACCTGTTCATAACCAGCATAAAAATCCTATATATTTCAAGAACAATCTAAACTTTTACTTATGATTTCCTGGCAATGTCAATGTATATTTGTTAATCTTTCTGTAAAAAATGGCCACATATAATCTTCAGCTCACCACAATTATTACTGTATTAGACAGAGGAGTTGAGGCAATTGTATTATTATTATCATGCTTGCTTTTTTATTTTTGGATACAGCACTTTATTATTTGCTAATTTAACTATTAGGTGGATTTCACGATCAAATTGTATTGTGTTTTGTTTTTCTCTAAAGCTTAAATGTGGCTTATTTATTAATAGAACTTTAATTTTGTGTTGATTTTGGCGGTCCCTGTGCACAAAAGTAGAAGTGTTTCTGAGCACCAGAGTCCCTTTAAACCTCTCATTTTATTGCAACATGGGTCTGACAGTCTGCCCCTCTAAGTCCTGTTTCTGGTTCTTCCGTGCCACCCTTTCCCCCTCAAACGAGCCCAGCAATATAGCATGGGCTTCAAGCAGCGAGGTGTCGTGTGTTGGCTTTTTTAGTGGGGACCGGCGGAGCTCTGCTCCTGGACGTACGAGGAGCCGCTGAGCTCTCCTCTGAGCCCTTGAATTCCCGGTGAACCAGCATGACCTCATCTGTTTTCATGCTGAATCAAACCCGATGGCACCGATGACAAGCATTACCAATAACATTTCTTTATGGATGCTGATGGTCTTGTTTACTTATGAAGGTCTTACAATAGAGGCTTCAGTATTAAGTTGCGACTGTTTCATAACCAGTTACAAGTTCCTCACAGTGACTTTTACTTCAAATGGTGTGTTGTAAAACCAAAGAAAAACCAAAAGAAAACCCTCAAAACACACCTGCCTAAGTGCTAATTATGTAAAAGTATGAATAATGACCTTACTTTTTTCATTTGGAAATGTTTTTCTAAATTCTAAAGAAAGAAGAGACCTAAGGTCCCACCCCAAACATGTGACCCACATATGGGCTATAGGGGCAGCATCAAAACTCAACAAATCGTCTGCTGGTCAAGACGCAATCATTCCATCTCTGCTGTATTTGTATCTGTAAATCACTTGGTGTGCACTCACTTACCACCACAGCCAACTACACACTGATTTACTCTGTACTAATCCATAATCACTGCACAAGTTGAAAAGAAATATCAAAGAAGTGCGGTTAGCAGATGTGGGTGTGAATCATTGAACGTGTGCACACGCTGACGCTGCATCGGTGAGTGTCAGCCTAAAGGGTGCGCTCTTAAACTAATAGTCAAGATATGTCCAACAAGTGATGACATGTCATCTGAAACCCTTTTTCCAGTAACATGGCTATAGTCCATGCATAGGTTTCCTGGTAGGAGCCTACAAGATAAATACAATTTATCTGTTGCACAAACTGTATAATGCGTAGTGATTGACTGCTGAGAGCTAACCCAGATTTCTGAGCTGAGCACATTACTCCTCTTATTAAAGATTTGTATTGGCTTCCAGTTATTCATGCATATTTTAAAGTACTGCTAGTTTATGAATCTCTTAAAGAATCAGACTGGGGATATTTGTATTGCTGTTATTGTTATTAACAAGTCCTCTAAAAAGACCACAAGCAACTTGTAAATCTGTTGCAGTGATAGCTGTTCAAAAATGTCTCACATATACATACTTTCATTTTCTAAATACTACCAACTCATTTCCTCAGACAGCTGGGCATTGTAGCATGTAGCTGTTTTAGAAACAAACATGATGAAGTTGCATTAACGGGAGTTATTATGCTCCGTATTATGCTCCGCTCATGTCTGGTCTCGTTGTTCAGGAATTAAGAAGCACTGTTAAAACCTGTTACACTTGCGCCACACACTCCCACACTTTCTGTCAGAAATACATAGTTGTCTCGTCAAATTGAGGCCTGTGCCAGAAAAAACATGGTGTAGAATTTAGAAGTAAGACTTTTATTAGTCACAAAATATGACTAATCAAATTTGTTGAAGTACCTTTTGTAATCTGGCATGTTAGTGCAGAGTATGAAATATGATACGGTGTTTGGTAAACGGCCCTGGAAACACTGTAACATAGTGATCATTCCTTTTTGTTAAAGCACCCTTTTGTGGTTTGCTTTGTTAGCATTGATATCGTCTGTTAACAGCAAAAAAACAAGAGTAAAAACAATCGCTAATATTGTTATATTTTCTGTATTTTTACTTAAAAGGTAAAAATAAATGTCGTAAGGAAAAAACATTCACCAATATTCTCTCTTTGACAGGTAACAAAATGGACCCGACTCACAATTCAACACACACGAATAGCAACGCTGGCACCAATACGGGCGCCCTCATCCTGAGCCTTGTCTTTCTCTTGGGCTTCCCTGGCAACCTCTTCATCATCTGGAGCGTCCTGGCACGTGCCCGACGGCATTCGGTCACCACCCTCCTCATCCTCAACCTGGCTATCGCTGACGGCTCTCTGATGGCCCTCACCCCGTTCTTTGTCGTCTACCTGATTTTGAAGAAGTGGGTGTTTGGGAGGGCGATGTGCAAGATCCTCTTCTACCTTTGTTTGGTCAACATGTACGCGTCCATCCAGCTCATCATGCTGATGAGCATCTACAGGCTGGTGGCAGTGCTGTGGCCGCAGCGGGTCAGCATCATCACCGGCCGCAAGACAGTGTTGCGTGTGCTGGCGGTGCTGTGGGTGATGGTGATGGTCGCCTCCATTCCTGCTGTGATCTTCAGAGATGTGAAGAATGGGACTAACGTGTGTGAACCGGCCCATGTTCACCCCACCAGCGATGTAAGTGAAGGAAAACCTGATCATCTTCATATTATCAATAACCAAGGCTGCACAATCCTCTAAATGTGCAAAGGATGCTTTCAGATGCTGTTAGAACGGTCGCCCGAAACTGGTGGCATTTCAAGGATCAGGAAATACGCTTTTCTTCCTTCTTGCCGAGAGTTAAAGGAGAAGATACATACCATGTCTGTACACAAAATATGAAGCTAGAGCCATGCGATGATTGGGTTAGCTTAGCATTAAGACTGGAACCTCTAGCCTGTGAATGAGTCAAACAGGCAAGATAAATATACACTTCTTTGCTAAACTAAGCTAATCTCCATTGTAGATACAAGGTTTTGCCGTTGTTGTCACTGACTGACAATGTTATAAGGGTACAAAGCTAAATTGGAGTACTCTTTATGGGGTCATCCAAATATGCAACACAGTCTCACTTCAGTTCGTGAAATAGTCACAACAAGCAATCTATTGGTCTCGTGTACAGGGACACACATTGTTTTTTCAAAACCCCCTTTCTTTCGGACATTACTTTACAGAGCAAAAGTTAGCAAAAAACATGGATGGGCTTTAAATAACCAACAAAACCAACTCTGGTCTTGTGGTTGAAAGTCCTGTGTTGGTTGGAGCCATCCGCCTCCCCTCCCACTCACCAACAGTGGTCTTTCTCAATATTTACTTCTACATCATAGCTCTGACTGTTGTCACATGGATGCATTGGATTTGTGTGCCCACCACGAAAAAAGATTCCTAGTTGACTTTCCATTGTCATAGTTTTTGTCCTGAACGACAACGTATTCACAAAACCAATAGATTGTATTTCACGACATGCCATGAAATTGAGCTAAAATATGAACCTGTTACCTGTTATCTCTGACTCTACCTCAATAAAACTGATTCTACATGCAACAGAGAAAAGCTTCCAAGCCCTTGTAACTGAAGCAAACAAAAAAAATGTAATAAACTCCCTAAATCAACTTATCGTGTCTCTTAAAGCAGAGAGTTGAGCTTTGCAATATTAAAAGATTTCAATCCCTTTGGCATCTCTGGATGTTTAGCTGGTAGCCAGCATGCAATTTAATGTAAAGCAGAATGTTCGAATGTTACATTTTATTGTCTCATCTTATCTTCCATGCACAGGTGGTCCTCCAGTACATGCTGGAGCTTGTGATCGGGTTTTTGATTCCATACGTGGTCATTGTAGTCAGCTACATCTGCATCTTACGGCGGCTCCGACAGACCAAGTTCCGCCGTCGCATTCGTAGCGAGAAGCTCATCCTGGCCATCGTGTTGACCTTCTGCCTCTTTTGGTTGCCCTACCACCTCATCAACATGGTGCAAGTATGTCATACATCCTTCTTCAGTCTTTAAATGTATTCAACGTGTGTCCAGGTTTAAATAGCATCACGTTTTCACAGTTATTCACTGATCATTCTTTTCATTGTCCTCAGGTTACGTCGGCTCTATATCCAGAAGGAAATTCAGTAAAAAAAATGTAAGTGATGACACAACAACTTGCGTTCCTCTTATTTAATAAAGCTAATGTTAAAAAATCAAACACAAACCAACTATCCGTGTTATCATGCGTTACATGGTGTACAGCTGGGAGTTGTTTCAGACTCAAATTGAGCCATTTGATGCATCACTTGCAATGCAATATTTTGGAACCTTTGTATTTATCTTTGAGCGTTAGACTTGAAGATTGACACCACTCTTGGGTGTGTGCGTTAAGTTTGCAGCAAGGGCCCGGAGGCGATTACCTTAGCTTAGCATACTGGGAGCAGGTGGGAACCACTATAGCGTGGCCTACTTATAATACAATATTTGTACCCTGTGGCATTGCTACTTTTACAAGTGGTACATTATGCATATAGTCTGTGACCCTTTTATTGACATTCTGATGAAAATCAAAGTCAGTCATTTGTCTCTAATTAAATGCTCTCCTCCTTTCTCCACCCGCAGCCTGGATAAAATATGGCACCATAGCCGACCTGTCACCTCGGCCATAGCCTTCATCAGCAGCTGTGCCAACCCAGTGCTCTACTTCTTCGCAGGAAAGTCGTACATCCGGCGAGAAGGGCTGGCGTTCATGGCTCGCTTGTTCGAGGGCACGGGGCTGGACTCGGCTACCAGGAAGAGCCGGCAGCACAGCCAGAACAGCCGCGACAAAGACAAAGACGCAGATGCCGTCATGCTAAAGGACAAAGATCAAGACTCTGTTGCCAACTCGAACTCTAATACCAAACCAGTGAAGAATGGTAAGTAGAGGACACAAGATTCTGCAGGCTGGAAGCTGGTGTTGTTCCCCCAGGGGGGTCAAATTAAGCCACTGAGGCCTTTAAATCGCCGTCCAGTGGCAAAAACGTCATCTGGGTTCAACGTGCATGGCTGGTTCCCGCCAATCAAGAAAACGTAAATCCTTCTTCCGAATGACATAAAGTTTGAAAGGGATGTCACTGGACATACTGATCCTGGAACAGCTGGCAGCCTGATGCATCCTAAATTGGCAATATTAATTTGCTTGCTCCGCTCTGAACTATTTCATACGGAAGAACTGTGGAGTATTATCCAGGACCCAGGCGGTGCCTTATGAATCTTTTTTTGCAAGATTTTTCTCTGTCATTTTGTTAATGCAATGTTTTATTTGTCAACTTGCCTGACTAAAGCACTGAAATGAAAAGTGAAAATTGATATACCTCAGTGACGAGTACAAATTGAGAGCGCGGGTTCGACGGAGGCACTTGACTTTTTTTAATAATATTCGCACTGATATGTTTGCTTTGCTTCTCTCTCACATCTGTTGGTTTGTTTTAAAAGCTGCATGAATCATGTTTTTTGGCCACACGAGGGCAGTGGATCAAGCTGTAAAAACAATTTCGCCATACCATGGCCATATAAAGTTGATACGGTGAACGTGTTGGTGACAAACAGAGAGCATTATTTGCATTCATTTGGACTCGTGTGTCTGGCCACCTGATGAATGTAAATCCAATATTCACTCTCCTTTCAGCTCTGCGTAGAGCTGATGGGAACTGCAGAGTTGGATGACGGTTTTGTCACGATGACGGTTTGTCATTTGATTTATCGTCGATACGAAAATATTGATTAGTGCAGCTTTGAAGAGAAGACCCTAAACTGGCATGTTTTGATATCTTACTGTGAGCATGCTCAGTAAAAAAGATGAAATATGGAAATATACAAAATGAAGTGAAGCTTCTTTTTTTTTTTCCTCAGACTCTGAGACATGTTCCAACTTTGTTATGCAATTCGTGTCATGTGGAATGAGGAATACGCTGCAAATCTGAAGTCTGGTGCAAGCGGGCAGACAGACAACAGAGATAAGATGCAACACTCGTGTATCAACAAGATCCTGACAGTTTACAGGAATACCCCCCCCTCACTTATTCATACGCTCTCCTGTGCTCCTCCCAAAAATGATACCATCAGTTTCACAACACTGTGTGGCTCTCTATCATACACACAATGTTCTCTTCCTTGATGCAATACCAAATGTCTTTGCCAATAAGCTGTATTTTGGTGCAGTGTCAACATTTTTTTCCATAAAATATCAGTATTCAGTGCACTGATCTGCAATAATACAATGAAATGTGTAAGAGGAACAACGGCGACGTCGCAACCAAGTGAGCTACAGCTGGCTTCCTGTGGTCATTGGGTTTCCCCTAACATGAACCCTCTTACTCAAGACATGTACTTTTATTTGTATTAATCTCCACACCCAGTCCTCAAAGCAAAGAGGGAAGCCCCGGAGTCGACAGTAGATCAGGCAAGCTGCAAAATGAATGGACACTGGTAACCTTTTCGGAGTGGAGTTACTGTTGTCGCCTTAAAAAAAAAGAGATCAGCAGTTAAAGGTCAGTATGTAAATTTATTAAAACATCCTAAAAGCAAAACGTGTATAATTTCCAAAGTTCCATCTGGAGATCACAGAGTTTGACAAAAACATTTACATTTCAGCAGTTGGATTCCTGAATTTTTATAAAATGTAAAAAATGAAGATTTCATTTGTGAATTATATTTTGTTTTGTAACACAACGACTGCAGCTTCCTGTGGAACGTGTGTTTAGAGATTAGATGAGTTTGATGGTGTTTAAAAAAGTTTGCACTTGTGTGCGTGCTCTTCAGTCTTTTCCACTTCTTAGTCATTGTGTGAAACAGAACTATTACATAAGTTTTAATAACTGACCAGATTTATTCAACATGTGTTGTGCTCCTTCATAAGATCAAAGCATTCTCTGGTTTATTTGGACAGCCAGAGAACATGCAACGAGGTGCTGGCTGGTTTTAAGAAACATGGGATGTTTTTAATTTGAGCATTTCAGCAAGTTCTGATGAGACCTTAAAAAATAAAGAAAGAAAATGCATCTGCTTTCCCCTTTTTTCTTGGACTTATTGGAGCTGAAAATGGCAAAAAAAAGCACAACATGCAATAAATTGAATATAATCTGTCTTTCAGCACACTTAATAAAACCCTAATATCTGCGAAGAGGCAGCTCATGGCCTTTCACCCCTCTTATTATGATTACCACTTTCCACCCACATTCCAGAAACATCTTGTTTTGAGATACTGTCACAGATGAGAAAATGTATTGTGCAATATTTCGCAGCATTGACACACATTCACACCTCAAACACCTTAATTCAACATATCCTGTTTCCTGCCTCTTTTTGTCCGTTGAAAAGTTGTGTCAGTTTCACAGTTGTCGAAGCCAAACTGATATTTCTTCAGAGGCTTTCCTGATGGCATCCAATATCACCATCTCCGCCCAGTCGGCCTCCCCTCCTCTGTCCATCGGTGCCCAGGTCGGCATCGCCATCCTGACCCTGGCGTTTGTGCTGGGCTTCCCCGGGAACCTGTTTGTGGTGTGGTCGGTGCTCTGCTGGGTGAAGAAGCGCTCGGTGACCTGCTTGTTGGTGCTGAATCTGGCTCTGGCGGACGCCTCCGTGCTGCTCAGCGCCCCCCTGTTCCTGCGCTACCTGGCTGGAGGACGCGGCTGGGAGTTTGGCTCGGCGGCGTGCAAGCTGGTGCATTACCTGTCAAGTGTGAACATGTACGTGTCCATCTACCTCATCTGCCTGATGAGCATGGACCGCTGGCTGGCCGTGACCAAGCCCTTCCTGTCGCAGAGAATGAGAACCAAGCACTCCCTGCTGGCTCTGCTGCTGGTGGTCTGGGTGCTGGCGTTCCTCCTGTCACTGCCGATGCCTTTCTATCGCAGGTGAGGCGAAAAAGTCCTTTCTGGGTCTGTTATGCTGATGTTTTCATGGCTGCTGCAAAGGAGAGGGGAACTGAAGTCAAAAACTTTTACAATAATTGCCTCTCTTTATTTTGTGTTAAAGCTGTCATTTAAAGTGTTAACTTAGGTGTCCTTTGGAGATATTTACCGACAATTCAGATCTTTATGGATCATAGACGATAAGATAAGATATTTACAGTGTTACAGCTGAAAAAGATGACAGGGCAACAACAGGAGGCATCAGAAAACAAAGGTGTGATGTCGTTTAGCAGACAAACAGCCTGAAAAAGGAAGTTCATGAACAAGAACACTATTCGGTCGGGCTCTTGCAAATGTGAAGAGTTGCCAACACTTTGGGACAACAGGCTTCAGTAGAACATGCCCATATCTGTCTGTTGTGATTTTACCCTCTTCATTGCTAAGCTCTTCGACACAAATGCGAAAGCTGAGTGAGCAAACTGATGTAGGTGTGGTCGAACAAGATTACACTTTACTTCCAGGTCAAATTTAATTGAGGCTGTTCTGCTATTATAGGTGGAGTTTGCAAATGAAAAGGATGCAAACTATACTGATAGCTCTGCTATAAGTTTGGGCTAACAAATTCACTAATAATCATATTTTGTCATAGATCTGACTGAACTCAGTACATCTACATTCACTCACATTCACTTTCTATTCGTGTGTTTCTTCCTCCTCCACTGAAGTAATCTGAGAAAGCCAAACAACCTCACGTATTGTATGCCGTACCATTGGGACAGCGTGGGCCACCGGGTCTTCCAGTACCTCTTTGAGACCATCATGGGCTGCCTGTTGCCTTTCTCCCTCATCAACACCTGCTACTCCTCCGTCATCTGCCGTCTGAAAAGCGCCAAGTTCCAGCGCAGAGCACAAGGCAGCCGCCTCATCCTGCTGATCATCTGTGCCTTCACAGTATTCTGGCTGCCCTATCACATCGTCAACATCATAGAGGTGATAAAAAAGGATTGATTAGATGTGCAAACATGTGCAACTATTCAGATAATGTGGTGTTTTTTAGGTGAAATGCTACAATAACGTGTGGTGGGACCTTTATTTCTTTGAGCTTTGAACTGTCTTCTAACCTCCCTCTCCATCCTCCAGGTGGTGGGTCTGTTGCAGGGCAGCCAGTCAGTGATCACTGCGGCCCTTAAAGCCCGTCCCAACGTCACGGCCTTTGCGTACTTCAGCAGCTCTGTCAACCCCATTCTCTACGTGTTCGCTGGCAGCTCCCACATCCGCCAGGCCGGCCTCAGCTTCATGGGCAAGCTCTTCGAGGACACCAACTCGGAGAGCCGGAGCACGTCCATCTTCACCCGCAGCAGCCGCTCCACGGCGGACGAGAGCTCCGTCCTGAACACGCTGTCGACCAAACTGGGGAGGCCATTCAAAGGCAAGAGCAAGAACCGGAGCAGCAGTGTGGCGGGCAAAGAGGGCGACGAGCCTGAACTCAAGACTCTGACCGGTGTTCAGCAGAAAGAGTAGCGCTTAAGCTCCAAACTCAAGCTGTCTTCCCTGGACTATTTTTCTTAATTAAATGATTCAACACAGACTCATGGTCCCTGGAGGATGAATCATAATGACTTCACCACCAGAGGGTCAAAGTTTTCACTTATCCAATGACGTATAAAAAAAAAAAAAACATCTATTAAATAGATCTGGCACTTATTTTGTACACGCATTCATGTTCCCCAGAGGATGAATCCCAAAGGCTTCGGTGATCCAGACTTTTGCCGGAGCGCCACCACGAGGTTGCCATTTGTGGTTTTTGAGTGAAATGCCTCGGCAACTATCGGATTGATTGGCGTGAAATTTGGTGTACACATTAATGTTCATGACCAAATACCTGTAGCGCATTTAGCGACGTTCCCATCAGCCTCAGCTGTACTTTGTGTCTAGTGGTAATAATCGAGCATGCTAACACGCTAAAGTAAGATGGTGCATTTAGCTCAAAGCACCACTATTCCTAAGTATATAGCCTCACAGAGCTAGCATGCCATTGGAGAAGAAAGGACTGTTCACAAATAAAACCGTCACCCAGAAAACATTCTTACTTGTGTTTGCTTGTTTTTCTATTCAAAGCAGTGTACCAATCATCTGTTTGTATATTTTATGTCTCTTTTGTATTAAAAAGCATGCCAATTAATTACATAATGATAACCTATATTTGGATATGTAAATTATCAAATAGATTCTAGACGTGTTTTTACATTTCAAAAACAAAAGACATCATTTGTTAACTTAATAAAGCTTTCTAAATATTGAATTTCTGCTGCAGTGTATTTTGCACAAGAGGTCGAAACGAGCACATGATGTACATGGCTTGCAAAACAAATTGTCCTTTTCACTTACGCAATGTCCAGCCTCATGAACAGATCATTGCATATGAAACATTTCACCAACACATCCTTCCCTTCGCTCTTACCTGCATCATCTCTGACCACGATTTCACAACCCCTGACTTTAATAAACGGCCAAGTTGCAACCAAGAGGTTTGGTGCTGTTAGAAAATGTTAAATAAGAATGTTACACAACCACACACTCTCCTTGTACAGGACCTTGAAGAATCTCAAGCTCGAAGGTTCATTCTTGACCTTTATGACGACCCTCCACCTCTCATACATGAGGTGTTGCTGTGCATGTAGTTGTCTGTTGCGGGGGCTGATTGGAGGGTCATCAGCTGTATGAGCCACACCTGAGCTGGTGTGTGTGCCCTTAAACATTCCTTCATTCGGCGGCCTTGTCTCGGGGAGGAAGATCCTTTGTGTCACTGGCTTGACACAGTTGGTCTGTGTTTGAGTTCTGTTCTTTTGTACACACTGCCACACATCCACACATCCACTCCCAGGTCATTGCCTTAGGTAAGGGCACTGAAAACTTTTGGATTTCACAGGACACCAAACTATGCCTATAGTCAGCAGTATAGCAACAAGACACTTAGACTGTGTGGTGTCTTTGATGCTTTCTGCCAGACGGAGGGTTCACCATCCCCACCACATCTACAACTACTTGATTGCAATTTCATCCTGTGGTCACAAGATAACAATGAATAAACCCAATCCGTCTGCTGAGGAAACCCACGAGATGTGGTTTAAGGATTTTAATTTCGTCTTTTGTTACTTAATTTTCCATACTCTGCCACCTGGTGGACCTGTTTGAAAACCATGCGAGCCTCCTGTTTTCTAAAAGGGAATTAATCCTGTTTTGTTGAAGGCCTAAATGACCCTCTGGACTGCGTTTAAGCCCAGCAGAATAAAAGAGTTTGATATGGAGCTGAAGAGTTGTTGGCATAGTTGTACGTACAATGTGAAATGACGGAAAACAACATTTTTATGAGGTGATGTTGAAGTAAAAGTAATCTGTTGTAATGATACTTCATTGAATTTTCTAATTAGTTTGTGTCTGAAGGAGCAACAAAAGACAAAGTACAACCATGAAGGAAGAAGCAGCTGATCAGGAAAGAGTACTACGTCAAATAGATAAAATATTTAATAGTTTCTCAAACATTAGCAATGATTCGATCAGTGATCTACATTAAGAGAACTCAGATGTCAAGAACTACTGTTTGCCTCATTTCCTTGCTACTCTGTTTAATATTTATTTTTCTAGCTATATGTCTCACTGCTGAATTGATAACTTTACATGATTTGGGAGAACAAATGCACGATTGCAGGTCAAATATCATCGCTTTGTGTTATTCCTCTTTCAAGACTTTGCAGATTTGGAGTTATTACTCAGAAACGGAAGACTTGGAGATTAAATAAATGGTAAAAGATTATAAACCTGTAAAGCAATTAAGCTAATGGCTTTAGAGTGATGTCTTTGTTTATAATACGCAAGAAGATAAAGAGGCAAAGAGCAACCAGAAGAGAAGGTCTTTAATGAATAGGAATACAAAATAATTAGACTTTAATTGAACCTGTTATTATCTTAACATTTGCCTGTCCAACACACACACACATACACACACCTACACACCCACGCTCAGTTCTAACTGAAGTCGACTTCTACCACTGATGACAGGAAGCTGTTTGTGAACAGATAAATAGGACAAAAGTGTTGCGAAAAGTAGAGTACTCGTTGTGGCTTGTGTGACGTCGTTGAGCATCATTTTGGATTGAAGTGGTTAAACTGAAGTGTTGGAGAGTCAAAAGATTACAAATTTATTTTGCGTTGTTGGAATTTACACAAGCGTCAGTCCATTTAATTTGATGTCCTACATTTCCCAAGGTGCAACCAATTGCATCCGACCCCCTCACATCCTTCCTGCCCACGTCTGTCAATCTCAAAAGGTTTGTATCGCAGGGTTTCCGATGGCGTCATGATGAGATCAGACTCAAGACGTTCCTGCAGACCCACAAAAGACATCATACAACTGTTTTCAGGCCGATGAGCCCCCCCATGACGTGCTAGCCTACCTTGATGTGCTTTGACTCATGCTCAAAACTGCACAGACTTGTCTCAGACTCCTCTTCTCAGACTGTGTCTCTGATGTGCCAACCCTGGTTGCCCTGAAACCCCCACCTCTAGCTGTGTAGTTCCTTCAACAACATCTCATTCATTGTTTTAGTTTGTATAAATGACAGCTCCTTGGGATTTATTGAGCCAGACAAAAGAATCAACCAGTGATTAAATTATAAAAGACTTCAGGAAGTGACAAGGAACAAGCTGCCAGATCTGTGTATGGATGAGGCATAAAGCTCCCACAGCGATGCACCCACTTTGTATCCCTTGCTGTGTTTGCTAAAGACCCTCCCGCCACATATAACCGCTCATTAAGTATAATTTCCCCTGGTGACAGATGAGGCAGGGACAGGGATGGATGACCACTTAACTTGATGAATCCTTTAGTATTGAACCTGATGTTGGTCGTTACCAACAAAGACCTCACGGTCCAGACGCTCAGCAGAAAAGTAGTCCCTTTGTCCCAGCATGTCAAGTAGTCGCTCCCAGACATACAGAGACAAATCGACACAGGCTGAGAGCAGCGTGGAACGAAAATGTGTGGATAGCGAGGAGTCTGACACTGATGGTGACTGATGTTTGATTCATCTCTTTGTTATAGTGCCCAACAGCTCTCCCTAAAGTCAAGTTTTTGAACTGTGAACTTTCAAAACATCCAGCCGGGTGTTGCATAATCGTGCTGGATGGCCAGTTGTTGGATATGGGACGAATTCTCAGTTCATCGTTATCAAAGAAAAAGTCTTTTAGTTTGGTAGGTAGGAGTGTTTGGAGGTGAGTATCACTGACACCACACATACTTAGTAACTGATGGAAAACACCTGGGAGGTTCCAGGATCAGCATGAGGAGATGAGCTGTGTCACACCGAGACGACCCTGAAGGGGTTTTATTTTTTTGGACTGTGTGAAATATTTACTAATATAGGTCATATAAAGGCATCAGAATTCAATTGAAACCGTTTCACATCCAGCTCCAAGTTCCCCACGGTAACTTTAAAGTAAGAAGACGTCTCCACAAGGCACCTGTTTCCACCATTATTATCATCTGTCACTGATGCCCCTATAACACCTCCCTCTTACATTTAGCCTCTAAGTTCTTCCCCGGAGTCGTTATGCTTTCTCGCCTCGCAGGTTTCCATGGATCGTGGTTCTAACTGGACCATGTTTGTGCCCGACACCCACTAATACTATTCTTATCTTTCTATTGTACCCACTGCTGCTGTTTTAAGTAGTAGTAATCATTTTTCTGTTTTTTCTTCTGCCGTTATTGGTGCTTCTACTGCTCTCATGTGTATCATTTCTGTCCAAGGGATGGACCATGTTGTAATTTTTATTATGTTCATTCTATACACATGACATCTATTGATAAGTTTATCCATATCCAGTGCGAGGGTCCCAGGACAAGGATGCAAGAGAAGAGATCTGGGTCCTTGTTGAGGGTTTAAGGGGGATTCTGAAGAGGGCGACATGCTTTAGTGTCTGCTTGATTGATTTGGAATCTGCTGCATCATGTTTTTGGTTTTGGTGGAGAGTTCGTAGGGTTCCTTTTCGCCCCAACATCATCCACATCTGGTTTTACTTTTTCCATCTTTACCCCTTCTCATTCCTCGTCCTTTTCGGTCTCCATAAAGTGTCGCTGTACCGACTGAGACCTGGTCCACCCGCTCGCCACGATGCAGGCGACAGCTCGTTTCCTGTCAGAGTGCTAAAAAGGGAGAGCCAAGGGAGGAACCGTGTGATCGCTGCATTCTTGGAAAGTTCACATGCACAGTCATTCCACCTATATTTATTTTGTCATCAGACCCTTATACATCGCCCTTGTGATGCTCTCTTAATGTAACCTCACCGACAAAGTGAACTGCAAACGGAGTCATTATGACGGATGCTTCCAAGTTCACGGAGGTCACGAGCGAGTCAGTCGCCTTTCTTTGGCAATGCTGCAAGAGAATGTTTCCATACACAAACATCCTTCTGTTGCACAACTCTGGGTGTCTGAAGGGTCTCATAGAGGTAAATATATATAGAGTTCTATCCGATTTTGCCAATAATGACACGAGCATCACACAGTAATTATTTTAAGTAGAGTCTTCACTTTTTCATATCCCAAGACCTCTGCGTAGACGCCTACTTTAGTGATTCCTCTTCCCGTGTGGGTGTAACAAGTGACTTTGACCAAGGCACAATGGCATTGTGAACACGTAGAGTGCAGGTTTAATAATAGCTGGGTAATATGACGTACACTGCAAGAAGTTTCTTACCTTAAATAAGGAAGTCAGTATGGAGTCTAAACATTTTTCTTAGACCAAAGCGAAAACAGGTTGACATAACGTTGTCTTTTTTAATGCAGATTAAAAATGAAAGAGGCTACTTTTTTTTTGTTATTCTTTTTTTTCATGGGAGAATATTTATACTTTATTGATTTTGAAATGTGTCAACATCAACAACAACCCAAGCACTGCTACTGTTGTTTCTAAGTTGTACACATATTTTAAAACATAAAAACAGTATGTGTATGAGTTTACATGCGTGTAGATGTTAGGTATTTTAATGTACCTCACTATCTGTTGTTTACACAAATTGTTTAAAATTAGACAATTATTTGCTAGTTTTTGAATCGATATTGATTGACATCTTGAGAATGTCTTTCGAGAGACATTTAACTATAACGAAACTGTCTTTTTAGAACAACTGTTGAAGTCCACGCTGAAGAGTTGAAGGTAAGAAATGGCGCAGAGTACTGTTATCACACTTTATACTTCTTCCGCATCTATTAGTGAAAGCGGAGGAGGACCTGGAGTTTGCATATTGACATGTACACATGACTAGGTCATCTCCAGTCAACAATTTTGAGAAAACGTAGCTTGAGTCAGGAAACAAACTCTTCCGCCCAGCTGTTGCCTCATCTCAGGGCAATTGAAAATATGCAGCCATTCAGGATTAGTGCTGTATTTAAAAAAAAAAAAAAATGGAATAACATTTTTTGAAGTTCTTGTAATTTTTTTTCAAAATTATTCAAAAACATTTATCTGGAACAAATAGTAATAAAATACAATTCTGAATTTTTTTTATTTTTTTTAAATAATATTGACAACAGACATTGAAAAATAATGTAAAGATGAGTGTGTGTGAACCAATTTGTTTAAAGGTTTATTTCAAGTTGAAAAGATGTTATCTTCATCGTAAGTTGAGTCATGCTTTATTTCAAGTAACAGAATTTTTGGCATGAACTAAGACATCAGAATAAAACAAAATGACCTTTCGTGATATTATCTTCCATTTCTTTTAGTGTAAATAATGAAGAGGTGTGTGTGTGTGTGTGAGGGGAAGGGAAGGGAGGAAGGTGAGGTAAGATGGGAGGGGATGTCCCCTCCGTGAAGGTATAAATGTAAAGTGTCGCAGTGTGAAATCAAAGGAACATATTTCATCCATTGACAACAGCGTATTCATCTGGAATAGGAAAAACCTGGTGAGTACTGTAAACTTGTTTTCTTCTAAATAGCCTACTAATTAACTGTTTTCAGATGTCAGTATCATTTAAAGGCTTAATCATATTTAAAATGTGTATTATGGTTTAATATACTTTCAGTTATTGCTGTGAGTTTACTATTTCTTTTCACTGTTTGACTTCCCACTCATCAATGCATGCATATACATTAATTTAGATCAAAATATAACCAGATGCCGACTGATATATTCATTTATAGGTTATTACAATAATATGATAAATATATTACATCTTTTATATTTGCAACAATCTATAACAATGTATCTTTGTCTTACTTGAAAGAAATGCGTACAGGGAAATTTGTCTCGCAGATTATTAAAGAATTGCACATTTTCCATTCCTTGTGCAGGTGCCTCATAGATGAGCTCAGTAGAACAGAAGACACCCACATACGCATTCAAGACTTGCACTTCATCAGTAATTAGTCAAACGAGAAAGAGTTCATTGAACAGTATGAATCAGCATCAGTGAAATAAAACATGTATGAGCTTAAATAGACCAACAGGGTTACAGTGGAGACTAGATGTATTTAAAGCTGCGCTGATCAACAATTTACACGTCAGTCTTTTTACAGTTCTTGCTGCATACATGAAAATAATTCTATAAAGCCCTTTGTTGCTCCTGCGCAAAGTATGACAAATTGCCTCAACTGATGTCGAGTCAGTGTCGTTTGAGACTGAAGACTTCAAGTTTGAAAATGAACAAAAAACGAACACAGGACTTTCACCCTGCAGACCGTTGTTAGTGTCCTTCCTGCTACATAATAAACTGAATTATTTTACTTGACATAGTTTGTTTTAACCGAAACTACAATATTTTCCTAAACCCAACCATCCATTTCTGTTTCAAAAATAAACCTTAAAAACAAAGTTAACCTACAAAACCAACACTTTTCATGCACACGGAAGTTTATTTTGAAAATACACTGCATGTAACGAGTGGAAACCAACACGCCATCCATGACACATCAAAAATAGTTGAGGGGTACCTAGAGGGTAATAGTTTAAAGCTCAGGGCCACTGACCATGCAGCGGTATTTGACAAGTTGGGAGTATGAATGTGTTTTTATTTAAAACAACGAATGTGAATGGAATAAACCTTTTCGTTGCCTCTATGAGTTACCAAGAGACCCAACAACACTTCTGACTTTTGCGTGACCTATCAGTCCTGTCAAGATCGAACTAAAACCACCTCAGTTGAGATCAAGTGAGACCAATGTGACTTAGTAACAGTTAGTTAAAGACGTGGTCACTGTTAGAGGACCAAGGTGGCATCTCATCATTTCTGTAAAAACAAGTTTTCTCATATTTTGCTCGTTATATTGTCAGCCCTTTTTATCCATTCTGTCTCACAGGAATCAGTGAGACGTGCCGATGGGGCAGTTCACATCCAAACGTGATGGGTTCGCCCCGGGTGAAGTTAGAGATGGTAACCTCCAACTTCCTCCAACCATTGTTGTCTCGGACACGGATTCAAGGTTTGTGATGTTTACTGCCGTGTCCATTTTCACTTCCCAAAGTCATAAAGATAGTATTTTTAAGCCTGCAAAGCTTTTTCTGTCACGTCACAATACTTTCTCAGCATCTAGCAGCGTCTAGTGGCCATTAAAGGGACTGCAGCTCATGACAATTGCAAATTACCTTCAACATTTACTGCAATATTTGCTGTTATTTTTATTTTATATATATATATATATATACTTTTTTTTTTAATTAAACAACGCCTCTTATCCAACAGTGCATCAGAGCAGCAGGGCTCCAGGATGGAGCTGCGGCGATCTTCCGTCTACAGCACGATAGACCTGGTGCCACAGCTGGAGCATTATGCCAGCACACTGCCAAACCGCCAGTCCAGGAGCCGTCCATCTCTTGAGGTTCTCCGCAGGTCATTTGAGGTAGGTTTTCCAGCTCACAGGCAACTTGCATCATCTAACTTAGCAGACCATTGCTGTGAATACATTTCCACTCACACCACCATTATCATCAGGCTATTTTAAAATGTTTTTCACTGTATAAAATGTATTTTTCTCAGGAGTCGGAGGCGGATATCGAGGTCCCCAATACAGACTCAGGAGTTGGCAGTGCTCCAGACGGAGGGAATGAAGAATCACCAGCTAAGGGGAAAGGTCCTGTTAGATTTGGCTGGGTGACTGGAGTCATGGTGAGCAAACTTGTATTTGACTGTAGTCTACATAACACTTGACATATCTCAGCAAATATTTTACTGAGCTGTTTTTATCGTACTTTCGTCACAGGTTCGTTGCATGCTGAATATTTGGGGAGTCATCCTGTTCCTCCGCCTCTCGTGGATCACATCTCGGGCCGGCATTTGTGAGTTCATTCATCCCTCCATACATTAGTCCTTTTCCCTCCTCTGTTCTCTGGCTGTAACAGTCCATTGCGTCACGCTCGCCCTCTCATATGACTTTAGTTAGTTTACCTTTACGCATTATGTTGCATGAGAATAGTGTGCGCACATTGCTGGTAGAGTTTCATCTCAGGTAAAACCCTGAAGTTGTTTTTTCAGTGGTCAGTGATGACTATAACTGATTCACCACCTCTTTCATGTACATTACTTACAGTACTTTTTTTCCACCTTACAAAACGCTACAACCAAGAGACTGAACGGGCCTACCGGCCTACTTACATACTTATTGTTTTATGGCAATTATGCATGTAAAGTACATCCATCTGCTCATGCAGAGGCCAAAAAGTAGCAGTAACCGGCCTTTCTTTGGCAAAGATGGAGAAACATGCCATGAAACCTCAAACCTGATAGTAATGATGCATAACTTCATTTGTCTCATCTCAGTGTTGACCTGGCTTATTGTCCTGATGTCTGTGATGGTGACCTCAGTAACTGCCCTCTCCATCTCTGCCATCGCCACCAACGGGAGGGTGACCTCAGGTCAGTCACTTGCTGTGTCTCAAAGTCCGGGCAACGTCGTGCACTCGAAGAGTGCTAAGGCTTGAAAACATTCGACACGACGATGCTTGCAGTAATGTGTTGGTTTTATCCAGTGTATGAACATTGGTTCATGTGTTAAATGTGTGATGCACTTCTATTTTTCTCAATTAAAAATAACTAATTGGACCTTCAAAAATTGGAAACTTGTATTTGAACTAAAACATATTGAATACAAAGGAACAAAATGAATATGTAAATTTATAACATAATAAATTATTGATTAGTATTTTTTCCTGCCTCATTTAAAACTACTGATCTACAGTAATCTATGATAACCTTGTTTCTGTGTAACTTTTTTTTTTTTGATCGAACATAATTTTCAGGTGGGGCGTATTTCATGATCTCCCGCTCTCTGGGCCCTGAAATTGGAGGTCCAATTGGGGTTGTGTTTTCCTTCGCCAACGCCCTGGCCTGTGCACTCAACACCGTTGGCTTTGCAGAGGTGGTCCGTGATTTAATGCAGGTAATTATGGCTCGAAAAATTGATGCGTGATAGTTCAATTTACGTAACCCTTGAGGGTTCAGATATTTGACAAGGCAAGAATCCCATGACACCTTTCTTATGTTTTCAGTTTACCATTTTAGCTCTCTAAGCTAGAAACATAGCTTTCTTACTCGCCATCTTCCGTCTTTTCTTTTCTGCCATGTTTACCTAATCAACTAAGGTAAACGTTTTCATCGACTAGTAATCAGGTCAAGTAAGATGTTCAAAATTGCAGCGACATCTAGTGTTTAAAGAGGTGCAGTGTGAATACAGTACAATTTATTGGAAATAATATGCTGTTGCTGTTGGACCACTAGTCGTAGTTTGGCCACCATGTATAGGAGAATTTCACAACCTGAAATAAATAAATGAGTATTGTAATATGAGCATGATCCCCACAAGGTTTACCCAAACTTGAATCTATATACATTTCATGTTTGGTTTCTTGTGTTTATGTGAATGATTTGGTTGTTTTAATGTAGGAGTTTGGTGTTGTCATGGTCGATTCGATCAATGACGTGCGCATTGTGGGCGTGATCACGGTGACTGTTCTTCTGCTCGTTTCATTGGCTGGAATGGAATGGGAGTCCAAGGTGAGCACATCCTGACACATCTCGATTTATTCGCTGACTACCTTTTACTCATATGTTTTTTCTTTTTTTTTTCTCCTTCTCTCTCATTTGTCTCTGTCTTCTCAGGCTCAGATTTTGTTCTTTATAGTTATCTTGGTTTCATTTGGCAACTTCTTGGTGGGCACATTCTTACCCGCCACTCAAGAGAAACAAGCCCAGGGCATCTTTGGATACCGTAGTATGTTCAGGCTTCTCGGGACACACTGCCATTTAATAGAACATGTCATCCTAAGTTTAGTGTATATCTTTAAGTTTATCAGAGAGCAGTAGAGTGTTTTTCTTTCTGCTTGTCACCAGGTGATATCCTCATATCGAACCTGATGCCAGACTGGAGAAGACCTGAGGACGACTTTTTCCAGATGTTTGCCATTTTCTTCCCGTCTGCCATTGGCATCCTGTCTGGGGCCAACATCTCTGGAGACCTCAAAGTATGAAGAAAAAGAATAAAGATACTTTTTTTTTACATCACAGGCACCAACAAAATATTGACCTGTGTACGATTTCCTTTTGCAGGACCCTGCTACTGCTATCCCCAAAGGCACCCTCATGGCCATTTTCTGGACTACAATCAGCTATATAATTATCCCTGTAACTGTTGGTAAGCTACTCATTCAACAGTGCTTTCATTTTGAATTGCTTTGCTTCTCATTTGGTTTGATTTAATTGTCTGAACTGGTGGGGATTATATGAGGTGCCTGGTAGTTTGGGAGGAGAGACAGAAGACATGGGGCCTGAGGATTTAACACTCATATTAAGGGCAGGCGGCCATGGCTCATGGGGTAGAGGGGGTCGTCTGGTAGGTTGGTGGTTTGATCCCTGGCTGCTATATGTGTCCTGTGCCGAAGTGTCTTTGAGCAAGACACAGAACCCGTAATTGCTGCCCAGGCGCTTCAGCCCACTGCTCCTAATATGCTGGGATGGGTAAAATACAGAGGTCAACTTTTCTTAACTCATAATGGTGCCAATATAAAGTCCAGTTGGTGTTTAGTCTACAAAGAATCATCCAAGATGTGAAAGAGCTATAAGTAATCATTGGAGTTGTGAAAAGAGGGCTTTATCGTTTTCCTTTTTTTGGCAGCCGACTCCTCTTAGATGTCAAAGTATCCAGAAACAAAACAAAAAGGTGTCAAGTTCTCCGTCTAACATTGCATCAGGACTATAATGTTTACATCTTCATCCTCCTCCAGGGTCATGTGTGTTGCGGGACGCCTCCGGGAACATGAGTGACATTCTGCCTGGAAACATCACCGACGGCTGCGTGGGTCTGGGATGTAACCTGGGCTGGAACTTCACAAAGTGCATCCAGTCGCAGTCTTGTGAATACGGTCTGGCCAACAATACAAAGGTATCAAGTTCACAGAATCAAAATATAATTTTAACTTTTTTTAAATCAAAAACTCTGGTTTGAGACTGGCTTTGTAAAATAAGCCAGTTTTCAATCTCTGTTCACAAATAGTTATATAAAATATGATAATGTTAATCCTATTCCAACCAGGTACTGGGCCAAGTTTCAGGTTTCTCCTACCTCATCACTGCCGGTGTCTTTGCAGCCAGCTTGTCGTCTGCCCTCGGCTTCCTCGTCTCCGCCCCTAAAGTCTTTCAGGTGAGAAACCGAAATTGTTCTAAATTGCACTTTTACGTACAAAAATATGCAATTCTGTCATCGAAGATAACAATGAAACAAAATAATGAGCTTATATTGTCTGCCTTCTCTGCCAGTGTCTATGCAGAGACGAGATCTACCCGTACATTGGATTCTTTGCAAAGGGTTATGGGAAAAATGAGGAGCCCCTCCGGGCCTATGTACTCTGCTACCTCGTCGCTGTGGCTTTCGTTCTCATTGGTGGGTGCAATCTAATACTGCTGCTTTTTTACGTTATAGTTTTTATTAATTCACATATTTGTTTATATATGCCAATAAGGTGTTTTTGTTGTTGTTATAATGATTAAATATTGAAGTAAGGAGAAATTTCGTAAGTTTGATGACCTTCATCTGGCTCTGGATGTGCAATGCGTTTTTTTGATTTCTCCCTCCTTCATCGTTACAGCTGAGCTGAACACCATCGCGGCCTTGATCTCCAACTTCTTCCTGTGTTCCTACAGCCTCATCAACTTCAGCTGCTTTTACGCTTCAATCACCAACTCCCCCGGTGAGCTACCGGTTTGTCATGGCCTTCCAAAACGACCGATGGGAACTGTCCAGTGGCCGCTATGGCCGAGATTTAGGTTACGGAAACATTGCTGTCGTGGTTAAAAGAAACCAACATGCTGCAAATTCCGGTCGCAATTTGCAGCATGCAAGCTAGCGTGCACGCTTTCATCACTATTCCGACCCACAATCCTCTGCGCAGCCGAAAGAGCAATTAAATGCATACTGCATGCAACAGTACGCACTTTGTAATTGGCAGCAGCAGCAGGACGTACTAAAAGTATAAAGAATCTCAATCCCTCCCTTACACAATGAAATATAAAAAAAGAATCGTCAACGTCTTGGACAGAGTCAGGTCATGTGAGAGGTCACCTTGCGCCACTCGAAAGTCATATTTCATATTGTTGCCCCCCCCCCCTTTAGGTTGGAGGCCGTCGTTTCACTACTACAGTAAGTGGACAGCTTTGTTTGGAGCTGTGGTCTCTGTGGTGCTGATGATCATGTTCACCTGGTGGGCGGCGCTCACCACCTTCGGCATCATCTTCTTGCTCTTTGGATACGTCAACTACAAAAAGCCCCGTAAGTTCAAAACACACTGTATGGTCTAAAAAGCAACAACCGCTCTCTCTGCTCTTCCTTAAACACCTCACTTGTGTGTGTGTGTGTGTCTTTTCGGTGTCCTCAGAGGTGAACTGGGGTTCGTCAGTGCAGGCCGGTACATACAACATGGCTTTGTCGTACTCCGTTTCTTTGTCTGGTGTCGAGGATCACGTCAAGAATTTTAGGTGAGTGTTATGTCATGCATCAGTAATCCTCCTCTCACGCGTCAGCATACAGTCTTCTGTCTGTGGCATTTGTCTCATCCATCTTTGAACTGGAGTCTGATCTGTGTTCCGTCAGACCACAATGCCTCGTCCTGACTGGGCCACCAAACCAGCGACCGGCACTGGTGGACTTCGTCGGCTCCTTCACCAAACACATAAGCCTCATGATCTGTGGAGACATAATCATGGTCAGTGATATATGAGAGATGATACATATCCTTTATGTTAATCATGTTATCATGTTAGGTCATGTTAGCTTGTTTTTACGTCTTTCATTATTATATCATGTAAAAGACGTAATTGAATTCCCGACCCCTCTAGGAGCACGACAGGCAGACTCGGCCGCAGGACGCCACAGATTTGTTGGTGAAGTGGATGAACAGGAGGAAGGTGCGCTCCTTTTACACTCCGTTCACTGCCGACAGCCTCAGAGTTGGAGCCCGACACTTGCTACAGGTGAAACGTCTGCATGTGTTTAAATCCGTGGGGAACAAAGCACTTTAACTGAGTTTATCCGACTTCAAATTCGGATCACGATGACGACAAGTTCCATCATCTCATCTTCGCGGTTCTGTCTTTTTACTATTTAGACGTCTTCTCATTTGTTTTGCAGGACACGCCTTCTATTGGGTGCAAAGTATTACAAACATTTGATCATCCTGGGAATACCTGCATAATATCTTTTGTGTTTTTATTTGTATTTAATTTTTTAAGGCTTCTGGTCTTGGCAAGCTGAAGCCCAATACTCTGGTCCTGGGCTTCAAGGCAAACTGGAGGGACAGTTCACCTCAAAGTATTGAAGATTATATCAACACTATATAGTAAGTGTTAAAGTTAAATAAAGCAGTTGACTCTCTCGGTTTTTAGTGGCATTGAAAGATTACACAGCTCTCTACAGTGTGAGGAAATATTGCACTATTTGAAAATTCATTGTTGCTAAACTAAAATCCAGCCTCTATAACGTGCAGTAAGATTCATTTTGTTATTAATTTGCATCCCCATTTCCATTTTAAAACTCCCATTTTCACTTCCTTCTCTCTTTTCTCCAGCGATACCTTTGACGCCAACTACTGTTTGTGTATCTTGAGGATGATGGACGGGCTGGATGTCTCTGACCAGTTAGATTTTGAAGGTTTCAAATCCAGACTTTGTAATCTCTTCGTCTTTTATTTCCTCTGCATGCTTTCCTACAACATAACATATTAGTAGAATATTAAACAAAACAAAACAAAGACGATGATGGGGAATGTATTGCCTGTCCTCCAGTGAACCAGGGCTTTGAGCCGGATGAATCTGTTGAAAATGACGACCAGCAATCTCCTGGGAGGGAATCGGGTGAGCATAGTATTTACATATGATTTACATTATTATTTTTTGATATTACAGCAGTCATTCCTACGTGATTCAAACACAGTAATAATAAAGTACACACCCCTTCCCTTCCTCAGTTACTCATTAACTTCCTTACTGACATGCTCCCTCGGTCGGTCACACATACCTGACGTCATCACCCTCTACATTTAGCGATGTACTGAAAGAGCCCTAAAAACCCACTGCGCACGACCTGCTCGGCACCAATTAGCAGACAGACAATGCTAGAGGCTGGCTTGTGAACATAGACTCAGAGTCATCATGAATATTGCCCCCCCCCCCCCCCCGCCTCACTCTTCCTCCTCTTTCTGTTATAGCGGACGACATCTCCGATGGAGGCGACAGTGATCAGAACAAGACGGTGTTTCAGAACGACCAGAGGAAGAAGACCATCGACGTCTACTGGATAGCTGATGACGGAGGTGAGTTCTGACAAAGCAAGCACGGCACACGAGTCGACTTGTTGTTAATATGTGTGATAACCGATCCGCTTCTTCTCTTTGAAAGGTCTGACTCTGCTGGTTCCTTACCTGCTCACCAGGAGGAAACGCTGGCACCGCAGTAAGATCAGGGTCTTCATCGTAGGAGATGAGCAAAACATGGAGGAAGGCCGCAACGAGTAGGTGTTCATGTGATGTTGGAAAAAAAGTAAAACTTCATATCTTGTGTGTCGAATTTTGGAATAAATCACCTGTTGGTCTGCAGTCCAGTGAGGACTTTGATCTTCATTTATACTGTATCTTTTTCAAATCATTTAAATTCTATTTTTTATTTATATTATTACGTTTTTTCATGCAGGTTGATTGCTGCAGATTGTAATCTGGTAGATTTCTGGGGTATTTTGTGCAATCCATTGAAAGAGGGCACTATCATGTACATTATAGATCAGAGTGTGTTGTGTTTGTGTGCTGATACTTTGACTGTCTCTTCTTTTAGGATGATCGCTCTGCTGAAGAGGTTTCGCTTGGATTTTAACAACGTCACAGTCATGACGGACAGTGAGAGGCATCCAAACGCCAAAAAGTATTTCCATAAAACCCTCGCTGTCATAACATTCACTGAACATTTGCACTGATACAGGAGGGGATCGATCTGTAATAAAAGGCTTTCACCCTCACTGTTTTAGGTTTAGCTTTATTTTAAACAATCAAATTACAAAAAATGAAAGGCACCATGTGCAGTATCTTATTTGTTTTGACTCTGGCAACAAAAAGTGTTGCTTTTCAAGATGACAATCATGGATTGCTCCGCTCCCAAACAAATGCTATAGTCACATAAAAAATGTTATATACTACAGACTGCAGTTTGTAATTTCAATACATTTTATCTCTATCCTTCATCGCTTGCTCACTTCTGTCCGTTTGCTCTTGCCGCCTCTAAGCCTCGGTAGGTTTGTGGACAGTGTCGCCCCCTTCAGGCTACACGATGAACAGCAGGAAGGCGTCTCAGTTCAGGAACTGAGACAAAGTGCCCCATGGAAAATATCGGACAAAGAGTTTGAGGCCTTCAAACTTAAGGTGTGTGTGTGTGTGTGTGTGTGTGTGTGTGTGTGTGTGTGTGTACATTCAGGTCAGCAAACATACTGTCGCTGTTGTCATTGGTGTCAATATACAGTATTTATGTATACTATATTTATATATGAATAATATACGTTTACATAATAGCTACTTTCTATTCTTTGCCTTTATTTGTTCAACTTTGTTGTCCTTGTTCTCCTGTAAATTGGGAGCAATGAAGAAAATATAATCTGATTCTGCTCGGTGTGCTCTTCCAAATGTCTCAAATGAATTTCCCCTCCTTCACAGTCTAAGAGAAAAGTGAGGCTGAATGAGATCATCCGGAGGAATTCTCAACATGCTGCTCTCGTGCTTGTGTGAGTACACAGTTCACATGAACAGTTCAGTTATGATCAACGAGGATATCAAGACTCATTACATTTCCTGCAAATTCTGCATATTTAATATAAATGACATGTTGGGACTCTGCCCCTCTGACTTCAAACTGGTCAGTATTTTTGATATTAGTAGATATTTTGGAGGAAAATTATTTAAAAAGATAAGATACAATTTAGCGTTTATAAGCGCTACATTAACATGTATTAAAAGTTTTATAGAACACTATAATGCAGCTGTGAGCAGATATAAGGACAGCATTTGTTACATGGAAGACATATTTTACATGTATAAACAAGTATGTGTGCTTACAACTACATTATAGTGTGTTATAAACATTTACTAAATGCTGAATAGGGTTAAACGCTTGTATTTGTTTTGTTTATTTCATCCAACCTATATTCAGCTCGAATAATCCCATTGACATTTTTAATCTCTTTGACGCGGGGTAAAAGTGTCACCACATAAATACACGGACGAACAGCAAATAGTCAAAAGCAAGAACATTCAGTGCTCAGATGATGCTTAGAGCACTAATTTGCCTTTTGCAACATTTTCAACACATAAGAGTCTTCATTCTTGTTGTGCAGTGTTGTTATGCTCATGTAAATGTGATGGTTCTTTCCTCAGGAGCCTTCCTGTGCCACACAGAGACTGCACCAGTGCTCTGTACATGGCCTGGCTGGATACTCTGACCTGTGGCCTCCACTGCCCCGCGGTGTTGATACGAGGAAACCAGCAGAACGTGCTCACTTTCTACTGCCAATGAATCCGGATTTTATTAAGGGATGGACACTAAATTATGCCACACAAACTTAATAAGTAAGAAACAAAAAAATATTCGCACAATTGGTACCAGCGGAGGGTTAAAATTAAAAACCTCTATAATATTTGAACATAAAGAAAATGTGTAGAGCGCGAGAGCTCTTATAGGCAATGGTGGAAGATAACACCAATGCAGATACTTGCATTCAAGATTATCTTCAGGATGTCGATGCCATCGTAGTCGGCCACACTCGGCTACAGCTGCCAGTGAAAGCAAAGGGAGAGGAAGAGTGGAGGACCCCTGTGATGCTTACAGGCAAGAGCCACAACCTGGAACAGAAAACGATACAAGACGCACACAGACCCAAAGAGAAAGTCTTTGAACTAGTAGTCTGAGATCAGCTACAGACTGATTGTGTCATGTATTACAGCCCTATAGAAGTATCTGAATTTGGTATCTCTAGCCGTTTATCAAGGTTTTTCCCTTTAATTTGTCACTCGTCTTTGTATATATAGATGCTGTATATAGTGTTTCTGCTCATGCAATTTAAAAACTAATGAAGTGAAGGTCTCCGAAAATTACAAGAAATACATCAATTATTGAAAGAAACTCAAGAATAAGGAATGAACGTTCACATAGGATGTTTCCAAGAATAACTCCCTTTTTACTATATTATAAAGTATATATATAAATGTAATATTTGAAAAAAGAGAACTATCCTTGTAGCCTGGATGAAGAGTTCATTGAATGGTATTATCGTTATCTCTGGTAGAACCCTGGTCGTATAGTTTCCAAGTGCTGTTAGAGTTTGAATAGGTGTCCCACAGGGGTCTGTTCTTGGTCCTCTTTGTTTTGAGAAATGAGCTTCTCAAAGCTTGCTTGTTTCTGTAAGAGAAGTGCTATTTACTAACTGAAGAGATGATGAGTATAATTGCTATATATTAGCAAGTATAATAAGTAAAGTAGTATATGAAATCATTTATTTCAATTAGTGCACATTAAAATGGAAAAGTATAGTATCCATGACGTGTGCACTGCAATGTTTCAATGCATCATGTGCACATTTTCGTGCAATAGGACACCTGTCAGTCATGATGCAAGACGATGACTCATTAATACCCAAAATCTCAGTTGAACGTAAACTAGTGAATGTCTACTATATAGGAGTATCGGTGAATAAAATGCTTGATGATTTCAAACACAGAAATGGTCTGTTAATTCAGAATATTCCGTTTCATTCGATATTCTCAGATTTTCCTTCCATAAAGTAAATTTTCCATTAAATTGTTTAATTATTTGTATTATTTGTGAGGCTATTGAATGCAAATGTGAGACTTGAGGCCCTTTTCACAGCAGCCATGTGCCAGCAGGGTGAACAGGTGTAACTGATTGTGTCACCGTCATTCCAGTGAGCCAGCACAACACCAGGGCTCCGGCCTCCCTGAATGCAACACCTGTGTTTACCCTTTAATGAAATGTCAAAATAGCTGCTGTGAAAAGGGCCAATTGAATGAAACTGAAGAATATGAATTTGAAGAATGAGAAGTTTGAATGATAGCAAGATTTTCCCATCACATGTTTGGAAGTTTGTATTTAAAATGTTATCTTATTATGTGTCTGAATATTAAACAAAGATCATTTATTGTAATTTAATTGGGAGAGATGTAACATGAATGTAACTTGGGTAATAAATAACATTATAATATAACTTCGTCAACACAGTTACTGAGCCATTTAAATGCATAACACTTGATAATTGTTGTTTATTTGTGCGGACCAGACTTCAACTCTTGATGTTACTGAGGAAAAATCTTTTGGATTAAACTTGATCTCTGGCCAATGACTTATTCATGTCTTTAACTGAAAAAACATTGAAAAGTAAATTGACTGCAGGTTGACTTAAAGTTTATATAGCAATAATTTGGGTAGTTTTGAAAAACCGTTTTGCAATTGAATGTTTGCATTTTTAAATCTTTATCCTGTTTCTAAACCTTGCATGCTTATAAAATAATCGAATAGATTAAGATAAGAATTATCTTGCTTGGAACTAAGAGGCCAAACCATGTATGATCATGATCATTTAACTCATGGGGAAGCTGTTAGTTTTTTTTAAGAGCCATGCAGTGTCTAAATAGAGCACAGCTATGAATTTATGAGTGGTCTTGATCTTGTTTTTTTCAAGTTTAGTCTTCAGGTTTTGTCAAATATAAATAAAATACAGATGGTGAAACATGTACGCAGCCCTCTGTCAGCATCAGGAGATGAATACCATACACTGTCTGATGTCCACTGGGATACAAAACCATGAACAAAAAGCCACCAGACCATGAGTATGTCCATGGTAGTGTGATTCAGATAAGAGAAAGAGGGGGGGAAAGACGAGGACTCTTTGTGTTCACTGCAAACCACAGTGTGCACTAATTTGCCTTTTGCAACATCACGTGCGTCTTCATTCGTCACGTAAGAGTCTTCATTCTTGTCGTGCAGTGTTGTTATGCTCATGTAAATGTGATGTTTTTTCCCCCATGAAAAACAGGTCAGGTATCAGGTCAGTGTTCCTTCTGCCCGTGTCGCCTCTACGAGTACCACTTTGTTAAAGAGAGCTCTGTAGACTTGTATACATGGCTCTCTATCAAAGGGTGAATTAAATATTAAGCCTAAAGTGGAAAAAACAAAAAAAACATCTAAATTCTTTGCTTGTTTCCCGCTCCACACACAAAAAGTCACCTGCCATCAGGAACTATAGGACTCGGGGAAATGATATTGCCACACTTACAATATTAGGAGCTCAAAAAGAGACAGAACGTGTGTTAAACATGGCAAAAAAAAGAAAGAAATTGAATTGTTGGCAAAACAATATTTGTGTATTTTCAGAACAGTTTACACAAATGTAAAGTATTCTCCTCATGAGTAGATTTCTTTGGAATGATGCCGTTCTTTCTGCATGTTGGACGGTCAACAGGGAAGTGTGTGTTCCTCTCTGTTTACCTGTTACATCATGTAAATGACTTGTCATCAATGGATCCTTTCTCCTCTCTAATGGACGTCTCCGACTTCTGTATTTCAATATTCAAATGTTGGCGTTCAGGCGGCTAAAAGAGAGCACCTGCCTGGTTGATGTGTGAGTCTTCATCAGTACGTGAGGAGAGACACCAGCGTGAAGCGTCTAAGAGGAAGACTCACAAGATGTAAGTTACGATTGTTTTCTGTCATTTTAATCTAGTGTTTATTGTGCAGAGGTGGACAGTGCAACATTGTCTTTCTTCAGTTCATACTTCACGTAATCTAACATCAAATCAGAATGAAACTTTGACTTTTTTATTTGACTTACAAAACAAATCTGCTTATTTCTTTATATTGTTGTATTAGTGAATACTAATTAGCAGCATATCTTACTCCTCCTATGACACTAAATATAACTTACAGTCGGGTTTGTTCACTCATAATACAGAAACTTGACCAGACTTTATGGTATGATTCATAACGACAGCACAACTGTAATTGCAACTTTGCAGTAAAATACGTAATTTTCTAGCTTTAACAAGTGGTGGACACAATAACATGAACACCTGAATATGAAATGCAATCAATTAGAATAAATGCTCACAGTGCAATGTATAGTGTTTCATGACATTGAGTCAGAAGTCCGTTGATTTGACTGATACGTTGTCGTGACCGACAGCATCTCACAAGGTGTTCCTCTTGTTGCTTGTATCACCTGTACATTGAAGAAAATGACAATAATTCTGATAATAGAAGCAAACACCAGAACATCACAAGCTCACACAGAAAGATTCATTTTAGTTTGTTGTATTATCTGTAAACTATTCAAATAAGTGACCTTGGATAATAAAAAGAAGAACATTATTGCATGCATATTGTTAGTTCTGTTTTGACTACAGTTTGCATATTTCCTTCCATTCCTCTTCCTTATCAGACTTAACTTTGTACACTGGAGGGAGTGGTCGTGTGTTTTATTATAACTGAACAAACAGATGGAGACAAGCTGTTAAAATCATTGTGTTTGGTTCACTGCACACTAAAATATCAGTTTCATCTAACAGAGCAAACATGCAGTGGAGTCTGTTTGTGCTCATTCTGATGGGTAAGTGGATCATCTGCTGCTGTTTTCATTTATTTTAGCTAGAATCACTTCAGCTAAAAACAATTGTACGTCTCACACTGCTTAAGTGCACTCAGAGCCCCATTTTAAATGAAGGGGCATGATGTAATTTTATAACATTCTTGCTATTCTCTCTCCTCCAGTACTGACCACATTTATTATCTCTGTTATCAGGTCAGTGTTCCTTCTGCCTGTGTCGCCTCTACGAGTACCACTTTGTTGAGCAGAACAAGAGCTGGGAGGAAGCCCAGACGCATTGCAGAGATGAGTTCACTGACCTGGCCAAAGTGTTTGATATGACAGATATGAAGAGACTCAGTGACTTAGCAAGGAATCAAGGTGGAGCCTGGATTGGACTGCGCAACCAAAGCAATGTCGACAGGAAGTGGCTCTGGTCTCTGCCAGGGGTGGAGTTCAATGCTAATGAGACAGAATGGGTTGGTGGTGAGCCGAATGATGTAAATCATCCTGAGAACTGTGTGATGATGAAGAATCACAAATGGATCGATGACCACTGTCATCGTAGATATCCATTTATCTGCTACGATGGTGAGAATATGTGGCTAACAATGTTATGTGTATAAAGAATATCAACCTGTCTAACAATAGTTTTCCATGTGGACATATACTTCATCTTTTTTTTGGAGGTATGGGGATAAAAAAAAAATCCACAAATGAATCCTTATCAGGGCTACTTTTATTTTTATTATGTTCTGCAAGAAATGATGTGATCCACCTTATTATCCCAAACACTTTCATCTAAATATCTGAACCTGCAGTGAAATCATGTTAATCTATCTCACATGTTTAATTCATATGTTTAAAGTGAGAATATAGGATTTTATGAGAGGAAATAACTAATGAAAATGTGTATTTCTTAAGTTTTTCTGTTCATTCCACAGAAAACAATCAAAACAAATACCATTTGATTAACGAATCGAAAACATGGCTAGAGGCTCAGAGCTACTGCAGAGAACGTCACACTGACCTGATCAGTGGACCCACACAGTTAAATGACGAAGAATTCAAGAAGATAGAGCTTTACAAATTTGTTTGGATCGGCCTGTTCAGAGACACCTGGAGGTGGTCAAATGGGAGTAGTTTCTCTTTCAGATCCTGGGATCCGGATCAATTTATTGATGAGGGCGACAAGAAATGTGCTATGACTGTGTCAAATGGAAAATGGAGCTCTGATGAATGCAGTAACACAAAACCCTTCTTCTGCTATGATGGTGAGTACTTATTTGCTACATGTACACGAGCTCCATCTGCTTTTACATGTTAATCCTGTTTATGTTAGAGACTTTGTTATGACGCTGCTAGCTCTAAAATAAAATGTCACTTAAAGGACCACTATGTAGGGTTTTGGCGTCATCTAGTGGTGAGGTTGAATCAGAGCCAGTGTCTGTGTAGTGGGAAGTGAGTGTTGAAGAAAGAGAGAGAGAAAGTCAACAGCGGGGAAGAAGAGAGTTAGTTGAGTGAATGTATGGAGGATGTTTCAGTTTGTGCAGAAATAAAAGCTGCAGCTCCTCAAGACCAACAGAGGTTTCCCGTGTTTTTGTTTTCCGTCCCTGGAGACCACAACAACGGTGTCCCCTCTGTGTTTACCGATCACGGTCGGGTAGTCAATGCAGGTTGGTTTTGTCCTTTCTGGTTTACCGTAGAAACATGGCGGCCGAATCCTTGAAGAGGACCCGCTCCGTATGCAGATATAAACGGCTCATTCTAAGCAGAACACAAAGATTACTATTTTCAGGTGATTATACACTAAAGAGAACATGCTTAATAACATGAAATCCCATTTCTTCCAATAGAGCCCCTTAAATGTTCCTTAAAAGTGGCGGAAGGCATTTAAAGATCATCAGCATCAGCACCAAACATTTAGGCAGTGATTTAAAGTGGCCATATTGCAGCGCAGTGCTCTCAACAATCAAGAGAACACCAACAAAGCTGCTGCTATGATCCTGTGTTTGTGTCTATCTCTACCATGACAGATAAACTGAACCTGATCAAGGAGAACAAGACCTGGGAGGATGCCTTGAATTACTGCAGAAGGAACAACAGTGACCTGGTCTCCATCACTAACCCTCGCCAGCAGGGATGGGTCGAAGAGAAAGCCAAACAGGCCAAGAGTCCCTACGTCTGGCTGGGACTGCGCTACAGCTGCCCTCTGGATTTATGGTTCTGGGTCAGTGATAACCTGGTCTGCTATAATAACTGGGCCCCAGGAAACAAGACGGAGGACTGTGACATCGCTGTGGCCATGAGCGCAGGAGATGAACACAAGTGGTTCTGGTGGTTGGAAGAGGAAACTCATAATTTCATCTGTGCTTGTAAGTTCAGCAATAACAAATAATTATAACTCACTAGCTGCAGACGTCATATTTCTAGAATTCTTTCTTCTCATTTTATTAAATGGCACAGTGCCACATGTCGGTATCATGGCCTAGACGGGAGGAAAATCAGTTTACAGATGAGATCAGTGCGGCTATAACAGAATGTCAATTATAACACACATTTCGTAATTAAATGTAACCCTGCGATATGGTTTTTTCTGTCTCCTTGTCCTGATTCAGGAACATCTGACTGACATCCTTCATCATGGCTGGATGAGAGATAACAAACAGTGATCGTCTGTTATTCAATGAGGAAGTGTTCAGATTTAAAGAGTGGGCTTTTTATGCGTCTCTTGAGGGTGTATTTTGCATCAGTGTGGTACAATAAGAGAAAATACATACACACACCTATATACTGCTTCGCTATAGTAAATATTTAATATACTGTATTTGGAATGTTTAGTTTTGGTTAAGATACGGGGATGTTTAAAATGTGTAAAACCATGTAATCATTTAATCATATTCATTTTGAGTTTTATGTAAACAGTTGATTTTTCTGCTGCTGATTAAAAATGTTAAACAACTGAGCAGTTCTCTGACATTTCTCACGTTTATCATTTAACTAAGAGAAGATTATTATAATGATATAATTATGCATGAAATGACCTGTTAAAGAAAGCAATGAGCAATATTTAACAAATGATAGAATTGATTTGCTGCTTAAATATAGTGAAGACAGGCTCCCTACGACGTGACGGCTCGTTCTATAACAGAAACACGATTCTTTATTGATTCCTTAAGGCGATTATACACTAATGAACACATAGTTATGGATATTATATTACATTTCCGCCCAGAAATCCCCCTAAATGTGACACACTGTTCCTTTTTGCCGTCCACAGGAGAAAACTGGTAACGTTTGCAATAGAATATTTACAAAAATCTGCATTTCATGCATTCTTATTTACAGGTGATGCACTAAATAAAACATAGTTAATAATACGATTGTCAATCTATCCCCTTAAATGCTACACACTGTTCCTTTAACAACGCCTTTCGAGTACATTTACTTTCACTTTGCACCACTCTTAAAGAGGCTCTGCCACATTCATCTTGGCTTAGTTCAGTAAACCTCCTCGAAACCGGGAAATAGAGTGGCACCCGGTTCCACTGCAGTCCGCTCCTGTACGTATTTTAATTATAAAGTCTATCAAGCGTTCACACCATGGAGGGTCCTTACCAGTATCCCGTCTTCTTCGAGGGTCCCGGTCTGGACGAAAAGCAAAAGAAGAAAATAGGAAAATACTTTACCGTGCGACGCAAATCCGGTGGTGGAGACTGCGGCTCGATAACAAACGTGCACGATCACGTTTACAGCATTGCTTTTAATAAGCGAGATGGTAAGAAGACGTGATTTTAAACCTTTATCTGTTCAATTGGGTCACTTGTCGATGATTTCTTAAAGTGTGTCGTCTTGTGCTGGTGAAAGTGAAAGTATGCTGCACTGCAAACATGTTGATCTCATTCGATTATATCTGGGGGGTAATGAAAGAGACCAACTGCTTATAGAGCCACATCCACACTCTTTGACTGTCAATTTGACTTTAGCATAGGCTACTGTACAGTATATTCACTGTCTTCATTTCAAAACATATTCTAGTTTCACATTCATCCTGTGGCGTACTAGAGCGCTCATCACGCTCTAGTACGCCACAGGATGAATCTTGAACTACGCCTGTTGATGCGGTATTTGCGGTTTCAGAGGATAAATAACAATCATCAACAAACGAATATAATGTCATTGCCTATCCTTTATTCCGGCTGATCACTGCACCGCACTGATAACTTCACCACCACTTGACAGGGTGCGGAACAAACGGCAGCCAAGTTAAAGTGATAGACTGCACACGCATTGTAAAGCGTGGATGGACACGCAGGGGCTCCTGGGCAGAGACAGTGGCCATTGTTTTCTGTCTCTTTGTAGTCATTTGGTGTATTTGCAGGAACCCTGCGTCTCTTTGTGGTTGTTTTGTGTCTCTCAACGGTTGTTTTGCAACTCGTTCTAGTTGTCTTGCGTTGCTTTTTGGTTATATAATGAGCATTTTTGCATCAATCTGAAGTTGCCTTTTGTCTCTTTGCAGTCGTTTTGTGTCTCTTTGTAATAATTTTGCTTCTCTTTTCTGATGTTTTGCTTGTCTTTGTGATTGTTTTGTATCTTTTGCATCACTTTATCGTTTTTTTCAGCTCTTTTGTATTTGTTTAGTTTTTGTCATAAGTAATAAATCCTTTTCTGTCTCAGCTCAGGAAAGAGTCCTGCAGAGATCTGAACATGTGTTGGAGTTTGACGGGGGTCCTCTGGTGCTGACTGTGCGAAGCACCCCGGGACCTTCCGCCGGCTCTCCCATCACATCCTCGACTACAAGACAGTCAGTTAGTCCAAAACTGGACTCAACATCATCACAGGTCAGTGTGGACAGTCTTCTAAAATAGTGTCTCGGAGCAACTGTTGCACAATACACTATGTAGGAAAAAAATGATGTCCAACTGGTTGTAAAAATATATGGTATTATCATTATAAAGCATCACAAGCACTTACTGAGTAAAGTTTGATTGGAATAATTGAAACTGACTTCATAGAAATGCTTTAGAGTATGTGTTCAATTGTTGTGCAAGTGTCTCAATCATTTAAAAAAAATGTGTGCATGTAATGAACATCAATTTGTCATATACTGAAAACCAAATTAATATATGTCTTTCCAACAGCAGACACAGCCGTCCAGTCTTAACCCAAGCCTGCTAACAAGTGGCGAAGAATATGAACTACGACTTGATTCTCACCTCCTACGTTATCTAAAGGAGTGCCCCAAGGCTGTGAAAGAACTAGAGGAAGCACTCAGCTCTGTGGCCTGCTCTGCCCAGCTGTACCCAGAGGAGCGGAGGGTTTTAGTTAGCCGGTTAGCTCAAGCTGGTGCTGCAGTTAGAAATTGGAAAGCCGAGGTAGACAAACTCTTTGATGGCTATATGTGCCACTGTGAGGTGGACCCTCACAAAGGTAAAGCTTTAATTAAGTCCTGCAGCTCTCGTCAGACCACAGATGGGGTAAAGGTGTACAGCGAGGATGGGATGGCCATTGTGGTTGGGGAGCGTTCTCAAGTGAAGGCCATGTTGATGGCTGTAGAGGACTCGCATGTTAAACGACGGTCAGGTTCCAGTGAGAAGCAAAAAAGCATTCGTCGACTGGGCGAGGCCAAGCTCCGCCTCCTCTGGAAAGAGATGGAGCCCAGTTTGCGACAAGATTTTCCAGAAGTGAAGGTCACGCAGGGAGCTGCAGGTCAGTTAGTTTTGGAAGGTTCTGTGGAGGAGATTCTTAAGGCTGGAGATTCTATCTCTGAGCAGGAGAATCTTGTGTTCGAAAGGACCGTTTCTGACATGAGCCCACATCTTTTGGCCTTCTTGAGAAAGGCATACGGCGGTGCAGGGGTGCTGGGGGACTTTTTAGGGGTTGGTGGCAAGGTGGAAATAGAGTTACGAGACACGGAGGTACGTTTCTTCACCGTGTCTGCTAATAAACTGGATGACACAGAAAAAAAACTGAAAGAAAAATTCAAGGAAGTCAAGATTGATGTTCCTAACTGCTCTTCTGTGCCGACTGATCTTCGTGAAAAGCTAAAGCCCAAGACAAATGAAATGAACCAAGGGCAATACAGGGCTCAGGTCGTGTTTGGCCCAGACAGCACGGTGTGCCTACTGGGCCACACCAAAGAGGTCGAAGAGCTAAATGAAGTTGTCATACAGTTTATTTTGGATGAGTCAAGCATAGAAGGCCAAGTCATTCTTCCTTACTCAGAGTTAGTACAACTCTTACCAGAATTCCTGCAGCTGCATGGGTTTGACTATTCAGGGGTTACCTTCCATCCTTCAACATCTTTCCCTGGGCCCATGGTGGTGCTGGAAGGTCCATCCGGAAAAGTGACCGAGATCAGGAACAAACTGGGCCCATTTCTGGACTCCCTTGTTCAGGATAGAATCACCATTGACCTACCAGGGGCAGTAAGGTATTTTGAAAGTTCCACTGGAAGAGTCAACATTTTAAGTGTTGCTCATTCTCAGAAGTGTCTCGTACAGCTTCAGGAACAAGCTCACGCTACAAGACAGATTTTGGCATCTGGTGCAGGATTGAGTGGAGTAAACACAACAGTTGCTAGCTACAGCCTTCGTGACGGGTTCCAGGTGCTGGTGTGTCAGGGTGACATCACCAAACAGGAAGCTGATGCCCTAGTGAACGCTGCCAACGAAGATCTGGACCACTGTGGTGGGGTCGCTGCTGCACTGAGTAAAGCGGGTGGCCCTCAGGTGCAGAAGGAGAGCAGAGATATAGTAAAGCGGACTGGAAAAGTTCCTACAGGTGATGTGGTAGTGACCACAGGGGGACACTTAAACTGTAAGATACTGCTGCATGCTGTTGGGCCTGTAGGAGGAAAATCAGGTGGCAGAGAGAGGATCTTACTGGAGACAACTGTCCAGTCTGCTCTAAATTTAGCAGAGGCAAAGGATTTAAGGTCTATAGCCCTGCCCTGTATCAGCTCAGGTGTGTTTGGTGTTCCCGTCGCTGTGTGCTCTGACGCTATTGTAACTGCTGTGAAAAAGTTTGGTAGTCAGGGAGGCCGAAGTCTGAGCAGAGTTATCCTGATTGATAACAGAGGAGAGGTGGTGAGGGCCATGCAGGAAGCATGTGACCGGCTTCTCCAAGGGATAAGTAGCGGAAATGCTGCACCAAGAGATCCGGGGTTCCAAAGAGGAGCCACTGGTGGAGCTCCTGAAGATGGTGTCCATGTAGAGATCATTCAGGGAACCCTGGAGACCCAGCAGGTGAGAAACTGAGCTAAATTGATTTGATTCTGGATGTTTCACAAGGTAATCTGCTGTTGGTGCTGGTACCATGCTCTGTTTGCATACATAATCTACTTTCTGTTTAGGAACATTTAAGTGTTAACATGGATGAAATTAGATTGCTGTATTCTCCTAGGTGGATTGCATAGTAACCCCTATGCTTGGCCATGATCCCACCTCAATCCGTGTTGGAAACGCTTTGTCAGTCATGGTTGGACCTCAGCTGACTGCAAATTTCCATAAGGAAGCAGGAGGACCAACATTGCCTGGCAACACAGTCCTGGTGGCGGGTTTGCCTACCCTTCAATCTAAAGGAGTGTTCTTCCTCAACCTTCTTCCCTGGGATAATAACCAACATGGAGTTGCCATCCAGGTGAATTTGTGTGTTGAATATGTCCTTGTAGGTTTTTGTGCAACCAGGTTTGTCTTTACTGCGTCTGTGTTTTGTTGTTCTTACTCCCTTAAAAACTAAGGGGTTTAGTAACCTTATAATCATTCAATCTTCCAGACTATGAGACAGGGCATCAGAAAAATTCTGGCTTCCTGTCATACCAGAGGCTTCAGTTCTGTTGCCTTCCCTGTGCTTGGGACCGGTTTTGTCCTGCATTTTCCTCACAGCGTGGCATCCAGGGTTTTACTGGAGGAGGTCCGTAAATTTGAACAGGACCGGGACACCAGAACATCTTTCCTGGTCCGTTTTGTCATCCACCCCAATGACAAAGATTCCAGCAAGGTAAAGATAATGCAGTGCCTTGTAACAAAAAAAATGGAGTGCAATAGTTTTTTTGTTTTGCATGTGGAACTGGAATTAAACTCGTCACTTCATCACTGCAGGCCTTCCAGTCTGCCCAGGAAACTCTGCATCTCAGAGGATTCACCAACGACGCTAACCCAGACCAAGGTTAGTGTGCATATTTTTATTTTTTAATGTCCGGTTGAGCAAGAGTTTGATACATTACTTGTTTCTTCAATCAATCAGTAAGATAATGATTAGCCATGTTTCCTGTTAATTGTCAAGCAAATTTTGAGCAAACTTTTGAAATGAGCAAATAAACTCTGCTACAGCGTAGTTTGATCAGAGGTTGGCACTTTAGGCAACACATGGCTCTAACCCCCCGGCAAAACCGGAAGTCTGGTTGCCCATCTACGAGAGAAAAATGGAGAGGTCGTCAAGAATATGTTCTATTTGGGCAAGTTTAATTGTACTTTCATGTCAGCTAGTTTTGGCCATGTTTCATGTCGTCATTAGACAAGCATTTGCACGTTATGAGTATATTCCGAGACAACGCCAACAACAGAAACAACTGATCAGTCATTGGAATTAAATGTTCGCTAACTCAGAATTAATTCTGCAAAGTCGTTTCCATATCCCATTTGGAGCGCCAACTCTTCTTCGACAAAAGCAAAATCCACCAAAACTTTTTTTTTTTTCTCATTTAAGGAAGTTTTATTAATTTTTTCCGTCTCCATGTAGCTTTTCTGATGTTATACTTTAAAAATATTTGAATGGAAACACTGTTTATTTAAGGCCACAAGGGAGCAGAAAACATTAAAGAGGCTCCCAAACACTGCCACCAACATATTAGCTTTTTTAAAGTTCTGGCTAACATGCTTTTTTTTACTTTTGTGTCTTTAGCTTCCTTTTACCGCCATGTCTCCGTAACTGATGGTGAGGTCACAGCCATGCTGGGTAGAGTCAAGCTCCAGATGGTCCGCGGTGACATCATTCAGGAGAGCACTGATGCCATTGTCAACACAACTAACTTCTCCAACAACCCATCTGGTAAGATTTGATTTTCTAAATATTTGGATTGACTTTTAATATACGTGTAGAGGACCACAGCACCACAAACTGGTGTTATTTTTGAGAGTTTTGTATACATTATATTTATATTTGAGAACCTACAGTAACTGTGTGTTCACAAACTTCACAGGTGTGTCTAAAGCCATTGTGACTACAGCAGGGCCCAGTGTCCAGGCACAGTTGGCACAAGGTAAGCCTTGAGAGGGAGCTAAATGTAAATGCTGCAAAAATACTTTGTAGAGTTTTGGGTTGTGAACATTACTGTCCAACAGTAAAGGATGGAAAGACAAATTAATTCACATTTACCTATTTTCTGGAGATTTTGTTTAAACTTGTGCTACATTTTAATCAACCAACATATTATACACAAATCCAATGTTTTACTGTTTTCATGGTCGTATATGCTTTTATGTCTTTTATCAGTGGGCATCCCAGCAGACTACATGTGCACCACAGGACCCGGGTTGCTTGGCTGTCAGGAAATCATTCATGCTAGCTTCAAGTGTGACACTCAGATTATTCGGAAGAACTGCAAAAAGATACTGAAGCAGTGTGAGAGCAAAGGCTACAGCTCAGTGGCCTTCCCAGCCATCAATACTGGTTTGTGCTGTGTGCGTGTGTGTGTGTTTATGTGTACTTTGTGCATTGAGGGCTACACCAGATTTGTCTTAACCACCCTAATGTAGTTGGAATTTCAGGGTTTACATCTAAGCTTGATTACAAATCTCACTTATAAGTATATATATATATATATAATAACACATGAAGTAAATGTATTCAGGTATAAATTAGTAATAGATCCGTAATTCTACAGATGCATTTCTGGTGGCCTTTAGTAGCATGAAAATACTTTTCTTCAATTATAGTAAATCTAAAATGATAAAAAAAAAGGTCATAATAACAATGTCAATGGCATCATTGGTGGTATCTGATCATTCTCTATTTATCCCATCAGGTGTGGCTGGTATGGACTCTGACAAAGCTTGTAAAGCCATGCTGGATGGCATGACCTCAGCTGTTAGTGACTTGAAACCAAATTCCCTCACACTGATCCGCATTGTCATCTTCCAGCAATCGGTCTTCCAGGCTTTCAGGTCAGATATAAATCTTACTCATACAATGGAACAGAAAGTTAAACTATTTTTTATCATGGGTTGCATTGTTTGTTGTAAACTTCCTGCCCTGTATTATGTTTTTTCAGAGCAGAGCTGGAGAACCGCTTTCGACAAACAGCTGCTCGCCACCTCAGTCTTAGAGGTTTGTGTTCATCTGTAAAGCTTGAAAAATGTTGTATTTTGTACCTAATTGTTATCAGTTTTTATCTACCAGGTTCGTGAACTTGGCATTCTAACTTTTGTTAATTAGCACTAAACGGAAAATACAGCAGAGGCTGATGAGCCATAGGTCTTAGTTATACTCCAATAGATGTTGAGGTGTTTCCGTCAGATGAAGACCAGCTAATGTGAATTTCATTAACTTCAATTAAATGACAGTTGTTGTGAAATTTCAGTCTGGATCCAAAAGAATGTACGGACCGACCTATTTGCCATTTGTTATAACTTCCAACTCTTTTATAAGGTGTATTATTAGGAAATGTGTCAGTTTAGCATACAGAACACTTGTTTTCTTGCACAAAACAAAGTAATTTTATCTTCACAACATATTGATATATATTGATAAATGGTAAGATTGGCACATAATATGATGGCTATAAGCCATGGGCAGATTATGAGACTCCTGGTCACAGACCCCACCAGCTCTCCTACCAGTGAGCAAGACACACAAACTGAATATTTGTTAATATCTCTTGTTGTTTTGTGTGTCTTTACAGTTGTTACATATCTCTCTGTGGTTTTGTGTCTCTTTGTAGCTGCTTTGTGTCTCTCTCTCCTCTTTTCGTTTCCCTTTGTATTTTATCTTATCTGGGCTCAAATAATTGATGAAATGAGGTGTCTCACTTCTTTTTGCTCTTTTTTTTTTTTTTTTTTTTTTTTTTTTAGAAAAAGCGAAACAAAAGCTCAAGAAGTGGCACGACAAGTATTCAAAAACCTCCACAACTTCAACACCTCAAGGCAAAACCTTCGCCTCCTCAAAGCCACCGCCAGCTGTAGTAAGTGTGATCAGTTGTAGTCCAGACAGCATCAGGACAGTGAAGAAAGAGTTGGAGGGGATCCTGCAGAAGCAGCTGGTAGAGAGAGAGGTGGATGTACATCATTTTTCCAGGCTTGATGGGATGGAGCTGGAGGCAGTGCAGGCCAAAGTCAAAGTCTTGGGTATAAGCCTGGAGTGCAGGAGGCGTCAAAGTTCTGAGGGTGTGAACGGCAACCGAGCAGGAAACGCAGCCCGAGCTGAAGCTAGAGATCGGTCAGGGTCAGGAAAGGAGGTCTATGTGCTGACAGGCCTAAAAGAGGACGTGTTGGGCGTCTTCGAGCTTATAAACAGAGCAATCCAAGAGGCATTTTGCGAAGACCTCCAAGACAAAGAAGAAGCCATGTTGGCTCTTACTGTGCAGTGGTCGATTCAGGATATAAATAAGGCCTGGCAAGAGCTGAACATGCATGACAACTACATGCTTGAGGAGGCTCACCTGGAGAAACAAGTGTTTGTAGAATTGACGGCACCAAACGGCATGATGTTGGAAGTCAACCTGAGAACACAAGCAGCCACCAATCTGCTAACAGGCGTCATGTACAAAGTGAAAAGGAGCAAGTCTGAAACGGGTATGTCACATTTTGTAGTTTTACTTTAGATTCATGTTAAAACCATCCTCTTTTTTTCATGTCTTTAAAACATTAATTCATGTGACTTCTACTTCAGCCGTAGAGTTGCCAACAGAATGGGAACCTATGCACGGAGAAGTGTTTAAAAAGATCCAGCTGCAACCTAACTCACCAGAGTACCAGACTGTAGCCCAGGGCTTCCTCAAAATGGCTAAATACAACATCCAAAAAGTGACTATAAGAACACAAAAGCACACGTTTCTCACATTAAAAACCTACAGTACAGAACAAGTAATTGATTGTTTTTCTGATCTCAGATTGAGCGGGTGCAAAACTACTACCTGTGGCATGCCTATACTGTGTGTAGGCAGCGTATATTTGCCAAAAATGGCCCAGCAGACCTTGGGGAGAAGACTCTCTACCATGGCACATCGGCAGAGTCATGCCACTGCATTGAAAGGGACAGATTTAACAGGAGCTACGCAGGACAACACGGTAAGCAATGTTGTCACATGCCAAACTAAGCCAACCGGTTTCTGTCTGCAGCTTCATGAGAGTGGTGTCGATCCTCTCGTCTACCTTGTGGCAACAAAGTGAATAGTGTGTTGAACTACTCCTTTAAGGGGAGACGCAGGTGAATAGGGTAAACCACTTCAACCAATACATATCACCATAAAACATCCCCAGTTGATTACTTACGTAGGTTAAGGTAATTCTTTTTTGTATTGCAAGTTTTCAGAAATTGTATGTTTGGATATGCAAATTATGTTATCAAGTATGTGCTAATTTGCATAAATCTCCAGAGCATAAATATGATACTAACCACGGGATTTTTTTGGATATCTCTTTATATCACACCATAAATGGAAATACTGTCAACGGCAATAAAAAACTACAATTTTCCATGTTTTTAGCAATAAAATGTCATATATATTAGACTATGAATTATATATCAACAAATCCCTCTGTGAAAACCTTAAGAATATAGGTATGAATGAAATGAAAGTCGGTGTATGTACGTGCTACTGAAGTGGAGATTTCTGGCTCAGAATCTGAGAAAAAAAACTCATTTAAAGATGTGTATTAAAACAAATTCCATACATTTTGCAGGACACTACAAGGAAATAAGGTTAAAAAAAAGTATTAGATATAACCAATAAAAAAAAGCTTTCTGTAATTGTAAGTTTAAATATGCAAATGAGGCATTATCTAATGCTACTTTTTGGTGAATTTAAGAGAGCTATAAAGACACAGATGGACAAAGTAGTAAAAAAAAAAAAAAAACACCTAAATTTGTATTTTGGATGTTGAAAAGTGTTTTTTCTTGTGTATTTCTATCACAGCTGCCATGTTTGGAAAGGGAGTTTACTTTGCTGTCAATGCACAGTATTCAGCAAGCAGATACAGCCCAGCAGACGCGTCAGGCTTGAAGAGGCTGTATGTGGCTCGTGTCCTGACCGGCCGTTACACGGTCGGTAATTCTTCCATGAAAGACACCCCTCCTCGAGGCTCAGACCAGACCGACTGCTTCGACAGTTTGGTGAACAACCAGCAGCAGCCCACCATGTTTGTGATCTTCCACGATGACCAGGCCTACCCAGAGTACCTCATCACCTTCAACTGAGTAAAACTGTAGAAAGTCACGGTTCAACACTGTGCTGTGGTGTCAGAACCATCCTGGTTAAATGCTACAAAAGTAGCGATACCTTAGAATGTGCCATCCAATTTCTACTTTCAGATAAAGTTTTCTTTTTTCTTTTTTATTTCCTGAGCATATTTTTGAATTGCACAGAGTTGAATTATAGCGTTCACCAACTGTATTGAACAGCCTTGTATTGAAGGACAAACCTGTACCGCAGAAACACACCGTGAGTTTATACTTTCCTTTTTTGGAAATCTTTTTACGATTTGCGTCAGTGATATGAATTGTTAAATTAGTCAAATGTTAGGGGAATGTAACTCATATTAAGCGGTGTGTAATAACCTTAATTTGGCAAAGATTGTTCTCAGGGTTATTGTATTGTCATTTATTTGATCTTATTGATTAATATAATATTTGAGGCAGACATATTGGTTTTCTTTTTATTGATTTAATATAAGTCTTTAGTTCTCTGCACTTTATTCATTCAACTCCAAGTGTTAATATTATGTAAAATATAACATAGCTGATGCACACATTTTAACAATCTATGCAAAAGTAGAATAAGCCTAAAACCCCTTATTCTCAACATTAAACGAGCAGGGATTAAACCATCTGCGCCAAGGTAATTGATTCATTACAAGTGGTCACACTGTATTTTGGAAGTACTGTTTTGATGCTAGACTTACAGTAATATGTAGTAAATATATTGCTAAAAATTCAATTGAAGAATTTCTCTGACTGTACAATGAGGATTTTGAAATCAAAGAATCCAAAGTAAATATATTTCAGACATTATTTGTATTTGAAAGGTGCAAGAGAATACAGCAGCAAAAGGAGCAGTGTCTGTGTTTTTGTAGCCGCGCCATTTTTTTGACAGTTTTAAAGAGCTTTTCTGAACAATGTAAATAAAATAAATTATGATTTATGTGGTACATTATGATTTACAAGTATCAGAAAATGGTGGTAGAAAAAAATTACAGAACATTGAACATGTATACCAAAAAAAACCTGTTGAAATAAAAAAATAAAACTATTAAATTAATGAAATTAAGTCTTATTGCTTTAAATGTTCTCTAACATAAATCAGTTAAGTGAGAATGAACATTTTGAACATGAAGTGTACAGCTGCAGAAAGTCACATTACATTTAGCAATCTTTTGACAATAATTATTAAAAGTTGGAAAAGCTGTAAATATTTTTCATGAACTTCAAACAGGGAAAATCAAAAATCCACTGAATGTGGAGTAGTGATTTGGATGACTACTGATCATCCTGTTTTCCCAAAGACGAACATTGACATGGTCTCCAACTTGTAGCTGCAAGATAGTGCTGTTAGATCTAGAGCGTGAATGATTTAGAGTACCATACCATGACACTATTTGGTTTCCATTTCGGTACAAACTGCCACTGGAGCTACCACTCCAGACGAAGGAGGTGAAAGTGAAATAATAGACTCCCTGCACTGGTGCTGTAAAATAACCTGCAACAATAGTAAAATAAAATCACTGTTCAACATGAGTTACCAAACAGTACTTGACAACTAATTCAAGAGCAAGTACACGGTGAATACTGACCTGTGACTGGGCTGTAATGCCCTCCAGTGTTGAACAGAACATGATTGTAGACCAGAGCGTAAAGAACATTCACAGGACCAATGGTGCCATGTATTGAGAATGTAGCAGAAAATGCAATCCGAGACCGCCCTGAGAGATGGAAACGCGAATACGTCATTATTCTGTCCTTCAAAATAAAACAGCATGTCAGATTAACTCTAACTCTAATTATAAAAAAAGTTTTCAAAAAAAATACAAATCATTTCTGCAAAATGAAATAACGTGCAACAACAAGTTTGATGTGAGCTCACAATAGACCGATTCAGCTCACAACAAGTGGTTTGTATGACAAACTATGGCTCTGCACAACCATTGTTTAGCATATTTGTATTACCTTGATACTCTGTACTGTTCTCAAGTGCAGAGAGTTTTCTCTTACTGGCCTCCAGCCTTTTGTTTGTTTCCTCCAGAGCTCTCGCGGTAGCTGCAAGCTTTTCTCCTAGAGCCCCCAGCTCCTTCAGCACCGTGTAGATGGGTGGATTACAGCTTGGCTGGGTTGCTGTTGAGGCCGTTGTCAAAATGGTTGGCGTTTCTAAATTCTGGAGAGCATCCTGCTCAACCCAGGCGTCTGCCAGGTCTTCATGTGAGAGTTCTGTGATCTGGGTCTGATTGTCCTCACCTCCAGTCTGGCACTCAGATAGACCAGCAAGCAAACACACAGCCATCATCACTGAGAAGTTCTCCATTCTTCAGCTTGGGAGGTCCTTTTTTCGATACTGAAATGACTGACAGCAAAAAGATGCGTGTTTATAAGAAAGTCCAGTTTAATAATTGTTTGGGTGAAGCAATGCATGAATCAAAGCTGCTGCAAAAACATCAGATAAGCTGCTAAACCTTACCCTATTTCCTCATGGCATCTTGACACTTGTTTTTTGGTCGTTATTTTTTTATTGAATTACAATTTAACAATCCGTTAACATCATAGTCTAGGCCCATGTTTTTGTGTGATTCTACCTTTACTTTTTATGTGCCTTCAATGTGTTGAAATCTGGAATAGAAGTTTTTTTCTTAAACAAAGTACATGTCAACAGTCTGACACTAGCCAGCTTCCCATCCAAATGCAGACCAATTATTAACTGAATTTAAAGAAAATCTGCAAAAGAGAAGGCAAATGAAAGCATGTTTCCATCCACTTCCGTTATGTAAATGTCAACTACAAGATCCCCTTTTTTATCTTTCTTGTACAAAAGACTGTAACATACTCTAGAATAAGATCATTATAATTTACTTGTTCAGAATTGTGCCCCTGATATTTGACTTCAAATGCATGACACTTAAAAAAAATAGCCCAGGTTAGTTTATTTTATGGTTTAAGGATATAAAACATATCACGGAAAATAATGTTATGAGGAATAATCATTAACATAAAGTACAGCATAAACATTGTGTTATCATAAATACACTTAAGACCGTTTCTGTCTGGCTCCTTGATGGATATTTGTTATACAGAAGTTATTTTCAAGTCAAGGTTAAACTTGTCAATGGTGGGAAAATATTTTATCTGGCTCTTTATTGGCTCCAATAAACATTAAAGTTCATCTCCATTTTCTTCCTTGGTGAACATTACAATGAAGTGAGAGCTGAGGTTCAGTTGAAACTGAATCTCTCTGACCCAGTAGCTATGAATAGCTGCTGTTGATGCAGTGAGGAACATTGAGTCTATTAGAGAGTTAGGAGGGACAGAAAGATTTGCGAAGGCAGCAAGAGTAGTTATGAGAAAGTAACTTCATCAAATCAAGATTTTGCTGGAGGTCATCAGTAATTAAAAATACCGCAGAAAGACCACTGTGGGTATTAGTTTGAAGAGAAAGTAAAGCCCAGCCACATGCATGGAGTTTACTAGGCATTACCTTCCAATGGAATGGGAAGAGAGATGGAGGAGAGACAAGGAGAGGAGGAAACGAGTGATTGAAGAAGGTGGCGAAGAAGGGATTGAACAGGACAACCGCGAACTGAGGAGGATCGTGGCGTACAATGACTCCAGGATGGGGCTGATGAGTGGGAGGGGTAAAAAACAGGGGTCGGAGGTCGGGATGAGTGGTGCTAGTCTGGAAGGAATTGGGCAGCATGTGAGAGAGGTAGCATTCTGGGATGAAGGACTTGGCGATAAAGTCCACACATACCGCATTGACACCTATCCTAAAGAGGTATTCATTGCCCTGAAGGAATTCTGGGATTCATCTCTTCTCACAGACCTCACTCTGACCACTGACAACGGGAACGGCTTTCACGTACACTCCCCTATTCTTGCTGCTGTCAGCTCCTTCATCCAAGAAAGACTGAGGGATGAAAGTGGAGTACGATCAGGCAACGATAATGATGTAGAAGTCCGAAGGCGGTCAGTGTCTCTGTCTCCTGAGGTTGATCATGTTGGGCTACAGGCAGTTTTGGAGTTTGCCTACACTGGAGCTGTGTTGTCTTTGAACAAAGACGGCATGTCCTCGATTATGGCTGCAGCTCAAGCTCTGGGCATTCCTAGAGTGCTGGATCTCTGCAACAAAGAAGAGCGGGTGAAAGAAGGTGGCAGTCCGAAGAAGGAAGAGCGAAAGATATCTGCCCTTGAACAGATGAAGATTACTCTCCAGTCCATCAATCAGTTGTGGGCAGACAGAGTTGGGTATGATGTGATATTGGATGTGGACGGTGCTGTATTCCATGGTTAGTATAGAGTCATGCAATTTGTAGGTATCTTGTTGATTGTTTGATATTGATCAACTGAGCTCTTCTTTTGTCTGTCTCCAGTCCACAGAGTTATCCTGGCAGCAAGCAGTGACTACTTCCGCAGCATGTTCACCTGCGGGATGAGGGAATCCAACCAGACATGCATTGCCCTTCCCTTCCTGTCACCTTCTGAGTTAGAGGCTCTGATTTGCTGCTCCTACAGTGGAACTCTTCCACTTAGCTGGGACTGTGTCTTCGAGATCTCCTGCACAGTGCTCCAGCTTCAGTTCCAGCATGCCCTCTCGCTTTGCCTCAAATTCATGAGTCAGGAAATGGAGGCAAGCTCTTGCCTGGATGTGGCATCATTTGCTGAAGCCTATGAGATGCCAGAGTTGCTCGAGGAAGCCAATGACTTTGTGCTGAAGAACTTCTGGGAGGTGTCAGCGACGTCAAAGTTTCAGGACCTACCAGCAGAGAAGCTTCTGGACATCCTCTGCTGTGATGATCTGTGCGTGCCCTCAGAGTTGGCTGTATTTCGAGCCGTAATCTGTTGGATTGAGGCTAATCCTAAAGAGAGGTCGGGCCAGGCTGGCGTACTGATGACCGGAGTCCGGTTCCCCCTCATGACCTTTCGAGAGTTCAGGGAGGTCAGGGCCATTACCCTACGCATGGAGAGCTTCGGAAACAAAGAGGCAGAACTCTATGGTTCAGCGCTCAAGGAATTTGGTTTCAACCTTCCAGAAACCCAGGATCAGTGCCGGGTCCGACGTCCCAAAGACGCCCTGGTTGTGGTCGGGGGAGACCAGCTGGACCCAGATGTGGGACAGCGCATACCAAGCAGGGAACTGTGGTTTGCAAACTCCTTACGCAGTGGTATAGGCTTGGTGAAGAAGATTGAGTGGAGGAGGCTGGGTGAGATGCCAGACAAGCCAAAGTTCAGGCATGGAATAGCAGCAATGGTGGGAAAGTTGTATGTGTTTGGAGGATGCTACTACTACTGCAAGGATGACATGATGAAATCTGCCTACAGGTAAAAGGACACAACTGGTGCACAAATATCCTCTTCTCACTTTGAATAACCTAGATTGTTCCACAGATGCACAGCTGGGATCTGAACATTTCCATCTTTACCTTTTTTCTTTCATCGCACACATAGTTATGACCCCGTACAGGACAGCTGGAAAAGGCTCGCTGACATGCAGGAGTTTAGAAGCAACTTCTCAGTGGTGGTACACGAAGAGCGTCTTTATGCCATTGGTGGAGATAAGGAGATCAACACCAACCTAGACAGCGTCGAGATGTACAACCCAGACACCGACTCCTGGAGGTAAGTTGAGTCATGTTATGCTTGAAGTAGAACATGATTCATCGGATCATCGTGTGTGTCCTAAATCCTACGGTATCAGGGCGTATCGATGCCGAGCTTTAGCACGCCCAGAATTACACATATCAGTGAATCTGTCACATTATTAAGAAGCAGAGTCGTATGTTATTTAAAATCGGTCAATGTTTATTGTATAATATTGAACAAAATATCAAGGATGAAAGCTGTGAGTTCACTTGTATGTTG
>NW_022280041.1:2926547-2950424 GCF_004355925.1 Anarrhichthys ocellatus | reverse complement strand
GGTCCTTGTTGTTTGTTTGTTTTTGGTATTGGAGAATTACTTTCCTTAAGTTCACACACCAGATTGGTGGGTGGTGGTAATGTACCCATTAAAAACAAAAGAATAAGAAGTAGGTCCCTGTCTCCTGTCTGAGACACCCATTTGGTTTTTGATTGACATCATGGTTTGTTTCTACGCTAATTTATTATCCATTGGTTATATGATGTCTGTCACATTTCCTATTGATATTTTACTGGCTAACCCGCTCACAAAATCCTCCCAGTTGGCTTGTTGGGACACGACTAGAACTGGGGTCCCCGAGGGCCTCGACACTGCTCACTCACCGACATCCGATGAGCCCCCTCAGCGAGGAGAGCCGGTATATAAGCTTCTGTGGAGGAAAACGTCCAAGAGACTGTAAATTTACAGATAAATGGAAATGGAGTTCAGGGCTTTGCTTCTGCTGACCCTGCTGGGGACTCTTGTTTGTGGAGCCGGCGTTTGGACAGAGAGGCGACATGGATATTGACGAGTGGCTGAGAGATAAAGTGGAATTAATAAAGAACTTTGAGGACAAACTTAAATGTGTGGAAAGACTGCAGAATGATGTTGGAGCTCTGGAGGCCGGGCTCAACGCGACTGTAGACGAGCTGACGGCACAGAAAGCTGAAGTGGACCAACTGAAGAAAGAGAATGAAGGTTATATATATATATATATATATATATATATATATATATATATTTCACTTTTATTTTTTTAAAACTTGTGCAGGCCTGAAAACAACACTGAATGCAACAGAGGAGGAGATCGATAGGCTGAAACAGAGTAGTGCTAAAGGTGAGATGATCAGCCTTTTACCATTTAGGTTTCTGTGTTACCAATCTTCAAATTTATACCAAACTATTACATCGTTCGTATTAATTTCTCCATGTAACTGTACACAGGTGCTCCTCAGATCGCGTTCTCGGCCTCTTTGGCAAACTTCGGGGAGATTTACAAAGGACCCTGCACAGACAAGTCCCTGATTTACAAAAGGGTCTTCTCTAACACCGGCAATGGTTATGACCAAAGTACAGGTACTGTAAAATCAATATTTATTTCCATTTTTTCTAATGGTTTGGCAAAGAAAACTGCTTCATCCGTCTCCCAGTGTTATTTTGAAGCAATTTGTTGAGATACGATTGCTGTTTTTTTCTGTGAAGTCTACTTGTAGACCTTAAATGTCCTAAGGGGGTAAAACTCACACATCAGCTTCTGGTATTTCAAACAAGAACAAACAAAGAAGAATTTGCTGATGCCGTTTGACTCGGGTCTCCAGTGTCTCCCAGTGCTGATTCTTTATTTCATATTAACAATGGGTTAAATGACCAAGTGTAATGTGAAACTCTAAGCAACACGAGTCAAATCTAAATTGATAGGGCCAGTCATTGGCTCCAACCGCTTAGTTGTTTGTAATTCGAGTAACTCATCTTTCATCTGCTTCTCTCTGCTCCGTTTACAGGAATCTTCACAGCGCCAGTGGGCGGTCTCTACTTCTTCACCTTCAGCACCTATGGCTACAACACTCACGTCATGGGGGCCATGTTAATGAAAAACGGTGCACGCCAGATTTCAACCTACGATGGCCCTTCAGCCGACAGCTCGGACAGCAGCAGTAACGCTGTCGCTCTGCAACTGGCTGCTGGTGATAAGGTGCACATGGAACTGTGGGATAACGCAGAGTGTTCGACAACTTGAATGGACACACGACCTTCAGTGGTTTTCTTGTCTTCCCTGTGTAAGTGATTAGACACAATGCATTGCACTGTGCTTTTACACCGAGGAGAGAGCGTGTGAAAATGACAAAGTATGATTATCCTCTCCTAAATTAAAATAAAAGCTCATTGATAAATCTGAAGAACTCATGCATGTTTGTTATTTGCGAAATAAATTTGAATGCAAAAATAAATGTGTGGGCCTTCTTCGGAAAGCTAGATACAAAAAACAAACTTCTTTCAGTGTCTCTCTTCCTGTATCTGGTGACCAAAGCAGCTCTCTGCAATGACTAACGTGTTCACTGGCCTCACACTAAAAGTATGACAGGAGGGAGCAGCTCCATCCTGTGTTCATAGTTTGTGATTGCGGTAGTTGGTGTAAATATATTTTTAGTCTGTTTTGTTACAGAAATAACTCTCATCCCATCCCAGGCTAGTACATTTCATCACAGGGCCTTTTGAACACGGTACACTTAGATTAAATACATGGCACCAAAAATGCTCTACATTAGATTGGTATCCTACCTTCTGCATGCCTAAAGGTTTACTTGATGTACTGTGTAAGATCAATTTACCTTCATCCAGATGTCAAACAATTGTGAGATGTGATATTGTTGACAATGGAAGAATGTTTTTTCTTCAAATTACAATAATACCATTGTTAATGCAATACGTGACGTTAAATGTAACATATAATGACATGTATATATGTCACTGTGCTTTACAAGCGGAGATCTGGTGGCAAACGCAGCACAGATGCTCGTATGTCATTGTTCGGCCCGGGCATGTTGCCCATGTTCTCCCATCTCTGTGTGGCGGGATCATACCGATGGACCGTCCCAGTGTCACTGTAGTCGTCCTCGCTGTATCCACCCAGCACGTAAAACTTCCCCTCCTGAACCGCGCCTCCTGCTCCCACATGTGGCACTGGCAGAGACGCGAAGGCAGTCCAGGAGTCAGCCACTGGATTGTACACCTCGCAATCTAGCTGGTCAACAATGCACACGCTGTCGTCCACGGTGACTCCACCTGCTACGTAGAGACGGTCGCCCAGGGTCTCCATGCAGTGACGAGCTCGGGGCTTCGCCATGTTTGCCAAATAAGAGCTTCCCGTCTCTGGGCGGTATAGAAACATAGATGCAAGACATTGGCAGTTGCTGCTCAGCCCTCCTGAGACAAAGATCCGGCCTTGTAAAACTTTTGCTACATGGCCGGCCAAAGGCAGATCCAAGGGCCACCTGAAGCTGAAGGAGAAGACATTTTTTAAGGCGAAACACTACAGGCAAAAAATGTGGGGCTATTTTGCCTCCATAACCAATCGTCTATCAGACTAATGCAGAGAAAACATTCAAAATACACATTGTTATTGCTATTTACCATAAAATATGTGAAAGTATATATTTTGTTCAGTCTGACGCATCATACTTAACATAATTGCACATTTATATCAAATGAAAGTATCAGGTTATAATGACTGTGCTGTAAAACTGTATCAATATGATTGGTTATTACCATTCAGCTGGTAGCCAAACAGCTGGCGAAAGAGCCAGTAATTGTGAAACAGCTAATGTAAGTTCTGCCTGAACATTACGCTCCATAAAGCTGTAAAGGTTTTTTGTTTTTTTTTATCTGTTATGTTAAATAGACAATTCATTGGATTGTCTTAGCACCAGCTGCATTGCATTCCCCTGATTACCCCTCAGCTGATTCAAATTGTCCGCACTATTTAAGGTTGAGTGTTAGTCAAAAATACTCTTGCTATTAAAACTTAAAGTTATTTTTATATTTCTGTCCTTTTCTCACCAGGGCACGCTCAACCGACTCCCCTCACCCAGGAGGCCGATGTTCGTGTCCCGTGTGAAAAACAAGTCAGCGGTAACTAATTTACACACGACATAAGAAATGACGGAACATAGTTAATTTAACCCAAACCGTGAGGTTTTCTATCCTAATCCTAGCCAAAACGTTGTGTGGCCTAAACCTTATGGAGTAGTATTGTTGCCGAAACCAAACGTTAAATTTTTCAACCTAAAACTAACATAAAATTGTTAAAGCTAACAATGTAGTTTTGTTGCCCAAACCCAACGTTAAATTGTTTATGGTCATTTTTGTCTTAGGCTAGGATTCTGTAACTTATTTACTTAGCATTAAGTATAATCTGATATCCGCATTTCCAATCACTCGATGTTGAAATTCTCAACAGGAGTCAGTAGACTCAATTTTGCAACTGCATCTGGTTTTATGTTTAGGTTTGTAAAGTGTTTAGCAAGCAATTCATAATGGCTGCTCAGCGAATCACTGCCTACACAACATGCAGATGTGTCGTACAAGCTACCTTGGTAAATGGTTGTCAGGGATATTTAGCAAGACTACACGCTTGATGCATATAGCAAATGCCCTTTATTTTGAAAAATCAATATCCTTTCCAACGTACCTCCAGGAGTTTCCAGTGGGGCAGTATCGTTCCACACTCTCAATATATTCAGGGTCACAATGTCCACCAATGGCATATATCTGTCCATCCAGCACCGCCACAGAGAAAGAGCATCTCTTTTCCTGCATTTCGGCCAGCCTCTCCCAGCTGTTTTGAAGGGGGTCATACCTAACAATATGTTCAAATGAGACAAATATGAGTAATTGAGACATGACTTTAAAACTGTAATCATCACCTCTCTCACCTGTAACTAGAACTCAGGGTGTCGCCGATGCCGTAGTACTTCTTCCCTCCAAACACGTATAGTTGTCCTTTGAGGACAGCCACCTCATGACTGTACCTCGCTGGCTCTGGCATCTCTCCCAACTTTCTCCACTCCATGGCCTTTTTTATCCCTATATGGTTCCTCAGGGAATTCACAAACCAGAGTTCTCTGCTGATGCTGCGGTTACCCAGGTCTTCAGAGATCTGGTCGCCTCCAATCAAGACCAGACTCTCTTTCGGGAGATAGATCCGGCAGTGACTCTCATTCGAGCAGTAATCCTCAAAAACTGCTTCATAGAGGTCCGCCAGGCTGCGATCGGACCACATATTCAGCGATTGGACCTCTTTGAATTCCTCGGACGTCATCAGGGGAAAGTGGATGGTTTTCATTAGTTCTTTAGCGAACTTCAACCTTTTTCGGGGTTTTGCTTGGATCCATGCTGCCACTGCTTTGAACATAACAAGCTCAGATGGAACACAGAGCGAGCGACTATTTAAGTACTTCAAGAGCTTTTTGACTGGCAGGTCCTTGAACTTTGAGAAACGAGACACTTTTTGGAATTGCCGCTGAACAAAATCATCTGCGACTTCAAGAAGCTGCACCATCTCGTAGGCCTCCGCAAAAGATGCCACATCCAGACAGGAGTGAGGATTTATTTCTTGATGCAGAAAGTTGAGGCACAAGGAGAGGGCAGGCTGGTACTGGAGCTGGAGAGCAATGCTGGTGATCTCGAAGACACAGCTCCAGCTGATGGGGATACTCCCATCATAGGAGCAGTCAATCAGAGCCTCCAGCTCTGATGCCAAAAGGAAGGGAAGGGTCACGAAAGGCTGATGGGACTCCTTCATCCCCGAGGTGAACATGCCACGGAAGTAGTCGCTGCACACAGCCAGGATGACTCTGTGGACTGAAGGGAGGATGATAATGAGTACAGCCGATGTCATGAAAAATGTGTTGGCAATGGAATTGGCATTTTGCATTAACCATACAGATGAGTTAGCACGCCTTAAACATTTAATTACAACTGTTAGCAGAATCAAAACGTCTGGTTGTTGCATGTTCGGCTGTCCGAATCGATCAACAGCTGACTCAAATTTTACAGAATTCCTTCAGGATTTCAATCGTTTCAGAGCAACAGGTGTTTCAGTTTAACGTGTGACCGTGTTGACCAGTGACTATCAGCCGAGTGCCTCCTCAGTTGGTTATAGTAACTTACGTAAAGTGGTTGGCGTGGATAAAAAACACAGACGAGTTCTGTTCGTGTTTTAAACTCACTAAAAGCACACAGATATGGAAAGTCAAACTGGTTTGGTTGCATTGGTGATCTTTAGTTGGATGGTTAATGCCCTTGCATAGATTGACAAGCTGAGTGTGTACACTTGCGTACGTCATCGTTGTTCTACTCACCATAAAGCGATCCTCCGAGAGCTTCCAGAATGACATCACAGCCCACTCTTTCCATCCTCAACTGTTTGATGGACTGAAGACTGATCTTCATTTGTTCTGCAGCCGAGATCTTGTCGTCTTTCCCCTGCCCTCCAGTTTTTGTGTACTTTTCCTCTTCCTCTTTGCAGAGATCCAGCACCCTAGGGGCGCCCAGCGTTTGAGCTGCAGCCTTAATCTGGTGCCATGTGGTCTGGTTCAAACATAATATGAGTCCAGTGTAGGCGAAATCCACAACTGCCTTCAATCCAACCTGATCCACCTCTGGACCCAGAGACACTGTCCAACTGTGGACTCCAACACTTGCATCTTTTCTCTCATTAACTCTCTCATTATCTACACTACTTCTACGGAGTCTTTCTCGGATACGGAGGCTGACAGCAGCAAGGACAAGGGAGTGTACGTGGAAACTCTTCCCTTCCTTTGTGCTCAAAGTAAGGTCAGTGAGAAGGGAGGAGTCCCTGAACTCTGTCAAGGTGCGGAATACGTCAGTGCGATAATCATCGTTGCAGTAAATCTTTACTGTGTCTTCGTCATTGCCATCTGCTTCTTCGTCCGTCGAATGGTCTGCTTCCTCATCATCTGTAAACTCTTCCTCTTCCCTTTGAAGCTCATTGCGATCAATTTGAGACCCTTCTTCTTGAGTTGTCCGAGATTCTACAATGGCTTTTTTCTCATCTCTCAACTTCTCATAGTCATCTTCAGCTTCTTTTCTGTCCTTAGAAGTCCACGTTCCTGGGTTGCTATTTTCATTCCTCTGTGACTTTTCATCAGGATCTTCCAGTTCCACGGGATCCTTATATTGTTTCTCAACAGCACTCACTTCAGTTTTTACTCTGTCAAAGTTGTTTAATCCATCCTCTGATCCCGTCAACTCAGAATCTGCATTATCGGATTCCACTGAATCAGGCAAGTGTTCTTCATTGACTGTTCTGCGCTCTCGCCTCGCACTACCTTGGGTTTGCTGAATGTTCTCATCCTCAGTTCTTCTCATGTGTTTTCTTGATTGCTCTGCAGGGTGATATTGCCCAATTTGCTCCTCTTCCTCTTCAACCTGCTCCTCTTCCCTGATTGCTGCCACCTTATCCTCTCGCTCTACCCCGGCTTCCTCAAGCTCCTCTACTTTTTTCACCACCCTCTCAAAACCTTCTTTTTCTTGCTGCTCTACCACCTTTTCTTCTGCCTTCTCACCTACTTCATTTTCTTCCCCTTCCTTGCCTTCACACACTTCTTCCTCACAGCCCGCAGCCCCTGCCGCTTCTTCTTCTTCTTCTTCTTCTTCTTCTTCTTCTTCCTCCTCTTCGCTCGCCTTTAATCTAACCCACAGACTCAACCTCTCCCTCCATCTCCTCTTCCTCAGCCTCTCTCTTCTCCACTCATCCAAGCCCTGGAGGCATTGATTAGCTTCTACTGCCATACTGTCCAGTATCACTCTGATTTGAGCTGATCCTTGAAATCCCTCAAAACATTCACACCTCTCGAAGCCAAAAGATTGCAGATCACTTACTTCTTGAATGGTTTATGAGGAACAATGCACTGAGAAACTCCTGTACGTGCCGTAGTGATCCGCTCTTTGGATGCTGCTGTTATTGTTGCAAACTCCTTCACCTCTTTGCCCGTCTGCAGACACCAGCTCTGTTGTGTTTCTGTTCCTCTCCTGCCTCTCCCTCCTCCTGCATGTGTTGCATGGTTGGGCGCGGCATGTGAACCCATGAATCCTCTTATAACCAAAGAAGTTGCTATATTCAGAGTACTATGTCACGATGTAATGTAAATTCTTGACTTTTTGGGATGCCATGTCTGAGACCCGACAAAAGTTTGACTGGTTTATGCACTATAATGTAATGTTACGTGTCACACCACGTTGGTTTATTCCACCTTTGGTTCCTCAATTTGTACTTTTTGAATAATGTATCATGCACAGTACATTTACAGGCCATGCAGTCTATTCTATTGCTTTTTATTGTTTCCACTTTGCAGCCTATTCCTGTCGTGATCAGTTCTGAAGTTATACTGTAAAGATTTGACCCAAGCAAGTGATAAAAGAGGGAATGATCTAGACCTAGAGGCAGCTGGATTTCTTCCCGTCCGAACCAAACTGTCTGTGGTCTTTGGGGTCTTGGCATCTTAATTCTGGACCATATGTCCCTGAGATTAGTAATGAATGCTCCGAGGGTCACCAGTGGGATCAAATTGCTCCTCCACATCCAACACCAGTGGAATCTGGGTCAAGGATCGAGAGAAGTCAGGGGAAGAAGGAGAACAAAACAACTCCATTTACACCTGTTGCCCTTTGTGCTGACAGAGAAAGCAAGCAGCTGGGTCACACTGTCACCTTGACTCGAAATATAGTCGCACGGCTCACAAGTGCAATAGCTGGCAATGGATCATCATAAATATCCTCTCTCCTTGTATTGTACCACACTTTTAGAATGGCATTGGGTTGCATCAGATCTTCAAATTCACAACAGTTTGTTTGTTAAGTCCTTCCTAAGTTTTTATTAAAGAAAGAGGCATTGCAAATAGTTGTTTGCTGTTATGTTAGAATCCTGTATTGTATCTACTGCCTAGTTTTCAAACTAGTGACAACTAGCAAGCATTTTCTGAGTCGTCCGCATTTCAAACCTCTTTTGCGCTTTAACAGGGTCATATTAGCCTCAACCAATCAGTAGCGAGTCAATTTCACTTGACTAGGAGCCACTAAGTTGACAATTTAACATTTTTCTGTTGCGGTTTTTCATGAATATAGCTAATGTTTCCATTCTTTATTCTCCAACTGATGGAAACAGCTGTAATGGGTGAATACATCTAAGATACAATTCAGAGGTCTGCAACCTACACTTTAGGTGGCCCAGCATTAAGGAACCGCACAAGTCCATGTTCCCAAATTTAAAGATCTTGTCTTTAACCTCGGGCCTCTAAATGCTCTGAAATAACAGCTCTTCAATTGTATCGACACAGGGTGAGTTTTTTTTATTGAGATGCTTTGAAGTTGAAGCACTGTGAGTGGGTGAGTTGGAAAATGAAACTGGTGGGCAACACACTCCTACCTGAGGACGCAATGACTCTGGTCTTTTCACATATGAGGCACACACACACACACACATGTGCGCAGAGATTTAACAAGCAGTCAAGTGAGTCAGGTTATTATTCAACCCTACGCAAAAAGGAGAAGTTGAATGTATTTAAATAAATTGAGGACTTAAGCTGCACATTTGACATTTTGAGACATTCTGAAGTGCCACGTAAAAAAAAAACCATGGTGTGCTCTGGAGGACAGCAGACTTCCATTAACATGTTTGTAACACTGCAGACGTTGTGGTGTGCACATTATCGCCCACAGTGAGTGCTTCGCTCTGGGCAGCAGCTCACAATCTACTTATGAAAAGTCCTGATTGTTACCATAGCGACACACACATAACCTTGTTATGGGACCATCCTCCTCAGGCCGTCTTCTTCAAGAGCAGCACACACTGCTGGGACAAGAAGAGGCCGATTCCTCTTTATAATCTTCTTCTTAATAGCAGCAGGTGAAGCACTGTCTTCACTTATCAAAGCTTTCACTGTTTCTTATTTTAAACCTCTATCAACACTTTTTTACTCTGAAATGAAAGCCGGAGAACGCCCACATTTGTACTAGTAGCATGAAGCTGCAGCTGGTTAGCTTAGCTTAGCATAAACACTGGAAACGGGGGGAAACAGCTAGCCTGACTGAAGGTAATGAAATCAGCCTAAAGCTGGGACAGCATGTGGCTGGTATTTTGTTCATCTTGGCATTTTTTGTAACAACAATTTGTGGTGTTATGAGGCAGGCAACTAGAGACTAAGAAATAATCCCGTACAAACTGCTGATATTTACAACAAGGAAGCTGTTTCTTGTCAAAATACAATCTAGTTTTATTGAACCTCTATGACTCCATGAAACACAAAAGTGAACACACACACATGGAGATACATTTAAGACAGGCAACAGGCTGAAAGATAGAAGAAGAAAAAGGTTGCTGAACATGAATCGGATTGACTCATACTGATACGTACAACCTGATCTTAATTGGGAATGAACATTTTGCAAGAAGGATGCAAGAAACTGTGGAAAAGAAAAAAATCACAACTTTCAAAAACATACAAAAACAACAAAACATACAATACAGAGAACGCCACGGCTTTTATTCCAACTATTTCAGCTTGGAATGAGTAGCGTGACTGATTGTCAAGCTCAATTTCCTTCTTAAATAATAATTCATAAATATAGATAAAACATAAATATCATTATTCAATATAATAGTAAACAACTGTAAGACTGTTTGAATTGCTTGAACATAATTAAAAGCTCATTTTATTGTGAGGTCGGTATATTTGACTGAAAACACACACGAGTCCAAGAAGAAGAAGAGGAAGAATTATCCATCTTTTTTGTAAATATGTCTGCAACAAGTAAAAGTATACATGTAATCTACTCATTAAACCAACAGATGTACTGCCAGATCATGAGCTGTATCAGATCTATTCTGCTATTGCTTTGTCAATTGGTTCATGCTCTATTTTAAAACTAACTCCCTGTCCTCCAAAGAGAAAAGGGACGGGGCCAAAAAGGTGACGACAGTGCCAAAGAAATAGGAGACTTCTTCTTTGCATAGTTCAGCAGCATCGTCTTGTTCCCACTGAGACTGTTTTTATTTTATCTTATTACGTTTTGAATGTACCCGTGAAGCCCTGGAACCTTCTCCCCCTGCGTCTCACTCCTGTGGCTCATTAGAATAAGGAGTGAGACGAGTCCAGGTCTATTTTTACAAACGAGGGGGTGAGAAAGCGAGACGGAAGGTGAGATTTCACGAGGCAATAGCGAGGGCTGAGTTTATGTCGTTTTTTCCCGTCGTGAACAGATTCTGGATGTGCAGAGAGTGAATGTATTTGAACCTGTGCCTCTCTGGATATAATAAAGTTTAAAATCTGTGTATTCTGGGAGGGAAAAAAAAAATATGGATGGTTACGTCTACTAAAGCATATCTAACTTACTATCCTCTGTAAAGCACCATCATTTCTGTTTACATTGTTGTGCCACCCACTGCACTGTGGGAGTGAGTGGAGCTTTTTTGTAATGAAACTATCCTCTTGAAGCGGAAGTGTCGCGTCAAGCGCTGGCCCACGGTCGAAGGAGAGACACGATAACGATGACGAGGGAGAGGGAGAGAGGCAGCAGGAGGAGGAGGGCGAGAGGGAGAGAGAGGGAAGACGGCCACAAAGACGTCAGACGTTTGGAGCCTCGGGGAAGCTCCACCGGCCTCTCCGCGTTTGGCCGGCAGATGACCAGTGGCCTGACCTGTGATACGCTCTCCTGGAGGACAAAGAACAAGAGGTGGGGGTCAGTGTGGTACGGACAATATGTTTGACGAAATAATGTACATTTGAAGAAGTATAGACTGATAGAAATTCAGTTTCTTCCGGTTTAGCTGCAGTTTATCTCCAGTCCAGCTGACGCCCTGCAACTTTGGTTTATCTCAACCCAATTCTAAACTGCAGCTAAGCCAGTAAATAAACTATGTCACACCGCAGCTCTGTGCACTGAGACTAAGTGTTTTCTACCTCCAGTATGGTCCTGCTGTGCGCTCTGTCAGGACTGAGCCTGAGGTTCCAGCGGTGCGACCTGTGGCTTCGCCCGCCGTCGTCCTCGCTCTCGGTGGTGTCTTGGCGCGCGACCTGCGGTCGCTTGCGTCTCCGCGAGCTGATTCGCTGGAGAGAACCTGATGGCTCCTGGAGTCTGAACCAATCGGGTTGAAGGCACAAGGTCAGAGGAAACAGTGCTGCGTGCGAGTTATGCTCGTGTGTACGTGAGTGTTTTGGTGCACAGCGAACCTGCAATCTGTGTCCTCTATATCAGCGTCTGCATCGCTCTCCCCCTGAGGGTCAGACAATACGCACTCCTCCTGCAGAGGAATGAAACACATTAGATATTGAATCAAATACAAAAACGTGGGGAAAACAGACAAAAATAATATGCTCGTAGTTGTGACGTTGTTTTCGAGAAAGATTTGAAAGCCTTTTATAAATAGGCCTACAACCCCCACATTGTTGTATGAGGCTTTTATTTTGTAGTCCTTGGATGAAACACAGATGAGCCCCAAGTGAATCATCACCGACCGCCACTGTTTGTAAACCAAACGCAGCAACACTTGGCATTTATCTGCGTGCGTGTCGTCGTGCGTCACTCTTTATTATCACCATTATTATTATGTGAATCAGCGGACACCTCTACACATGACTAATAAGCTCAGACACCTAATCTGCTGGTTGCTTCCTACTGATTTTACTTTGATAGTACTGTGTACATAAAAAAACACAATTTTAGAAATACAGCCTTATTTTATTTCGTCAAAGTTCAACGAATGCTTGTGTTTCGATTACACTTAACATTTGAGATGCTCTGCCTAAATTAATTGTATTCCTTTATTTAGTTTATATTCCTAAAAATAAATTATTTAAAAAAGTATCACTTTGGTAAGTCTAAAACTCTACATTATACATATATTATCGGAGTTTTTTACCTAAAAGTAGTTCCATGAACGCTACATTTTTTGTCCATGGAAACATCTGAGGGCCCTATATTAAGCATTCATTTTACCCTCATAATTTAGACGATTTAAAGAAATAGTTGGCATTTTGGCAAATATGCCCTTTAGTCTTTTTTGGCTGCAACTAGAAGACGGTGAGCTTAGCTTAGCACAAAGACTTGAACCAAAGGGTAACAGCTAGCTTGGCTGTGTCAGAAGGTTTAACAAAATCAACCTACCGGCACCTCTAAAGCTCACTAATCATATCTCCTTTGTTTATTGTTTATTGTGTATTAAAAGAGTGGTATTGATCTTCTCATCTTACTCTTGAAGCAGAGTACGTCCCAAAATGTTGCACTATTCCTTTAAATAAATTTTAAAAAAACGGGGCTAATAATATGGCTTCCATGAACAATATTGTGTCTTCTAAAGTTAGTTAGTTTGGAACATAAATGATGTCATTCCTCTGTTTCCAAATATCTCTCTCGGTTTTCCTCACATGCTGAAACCTTGAAGCGGACAAAGAAATACAAAACAGCTGCCTGCTAAAAAAAAGGCAACATAAATAGCAAATCTACAGAATCTACAAAACTGCTTTGTTGGGTTAAGGCAACCAAAGTAGTTAGGTTTAATTTAAAAAAGCATCATGGTTTGACAAAAAAATACTACTTGTTTATGTTTAGGCAACAAAAATTACTACTAATACGTGAAAGCAAACATAATCCACAAGAAAGTACATTTCCCACGAAACCTATTTAGAATGCAGTTTTGTCGTGTGGGAAGGTCATGTTGTCGGAGACACACAGCAGGCCACACATTACCTCTGTGCCGTATCCCTCAGAGTACCTGGTCATCATTACCCTGTTTTTCCCACAGTGCTCACACAGCACTGTGTCCTGAGAGCAGAGAACAAAGGAGATAATGATTGAAAGAACTGTAGCAATCTGACCACATCATGGACAGTAGTACCTTTAAAACATACTGTGAAGCGCACACAGACAGACAGCAGCAGATGGGTAGAGGTGAAAGGTGTGTATTTAGAGCACGATTACAGATGAAGAAACATCACTGAGCGGCAGCCACGGACTCTTAAGTGGTGAGCCTGAGCACTCACCGGCGTGGGCGCGTGTGCTTCAGAATAAAGTGTACAGGGACCGGCCTCGCACAGACACACTACATCCACCTCTCCACAACTCGCCCCCATCTGAGACAAAGACAGAGAGGATACACAACTGCATATTAACAAAAGGTGGACGGACACAAGTTTGATATAATGTAGAAAGAGCGTGGACGGTTTCTGGCTTTCAACCTTTTCCACCTACTCTCATTTCAAACTGCTCTAAAGTGGAGGAGTTGACTGGCACCGCCATTGACGTCTGAGCTACGAAGGCTGATGAATCCACGTCATTCAGTCAAAGAACATCAACGCAATAATCAAAATACATGACGGTATGCTGTCCGTCCGCCAGATGTTGGAGTCCAACATATTGTATCATCATCTGATTACTTATACTTAAGGTAGAAATGTAACTTTGTGTCAATTGCAGGCCACAAAAATGTGATGAAGCTGCTTGAATAGCATATGTAACGGGTGTAAATGAATGAACTCACCTCACAGTCATTGTCGGACGTCTCTCCGGAGGAGAAGAGGCCGTGGGGGTCAGATTCTGTCCGCAGCATGGCCTCCGACCCGGCTCACGCACTCACGTAGACCTGCTGCAGCGCATGAACAGCTCAGTAACGGCAGGTTTCAAGAGGCTGAGTTGAAAATGTGATAGTGGTGAAAGGCGATAATATTCAACATTATCTGTGCAACTATGTCATGATGATCTAATAATATTACTTCATGTTTTTTTTATATGATGCAAATGTCTATGTTATTCTAATTTATTATCTATATATGTTTATGTTTTTCATTGATAATATAGGCTAATATTCCTATATATTTATATATTTTTTTAATTATAGAAATTAGATTTTCTTTTTTGTATCGGGTGCTCCAGTGGTGTACAGATGATGCCATCTTTACGCAAGCAACCTCACTGGAACATCTGTCCGCACTCCCGTTACGTAATAGCCTACGACAGTCAATGTTAGCGCCGGACAACTTTTCAGATAAAGACGCGAGGGGGGGAGAAAGATGCTGTCAATATTTTCTGATGATATTCAAACACATACAATTATAAATGTACACAGAAAAATAACTTATTTCTAAGCAATGATGAAATAGAACAGAGTAACCCGTTTTTTTACCTCATGCGCATCCTGTGCAGGAACATTGGAATAAAGCCATAAAGAAGTGAATGGACTTCTGTATTTAGAGGATGAGCAGCAGAACGCGGCGACGCTTCTCATTGTGGCGCGGGGAAGCCGGGAGCTCGCGCTGCCTGCGAATGTTTGACATTGTGGCAAATCCTCCCGTATGTGTGTGTGTGCGTGGGTGATGTCAGCTCGAGCGATGACAGGCGGCTGAGGTCCGGTGTGGCGCGCGCCCACCGGGATGCCGAATGTACCGAGAGCAATCGCGGGAGCGCGCGGAATGCGGCGGGGACTTCCGTTTGGGACTTTCGAAATAAAAGGCAGTATTTAAGAAAGTCAAACAACACGTGTGGGCTTGAATATACCATATACTGTTTGTCTATATATATGCCTTTATTGAGGCAGTGACACCACCATGTGTTCTATGGCTTCAAAACAAAATCGAAGCACAAATACAGTGCTTTATTCTCACACATTCATATCCATATATTAAGAGCATAAATGCACTTTGGGTAATCAGTTGGATATAAACTTGCCCTATAGGCAAACAGCAATAAAACATTGTAAAAAATCATACCCTCAATATCGTACCAGTGGAGTCCTTTTAAGATTTTTATTACATTAATACTTTGTTTTAGTTGTGTTTATTCACAACATTCTGCTTATAATTGGTAATCCAGCCTTGCATACTTTCAGAAAAGCTTGTTTGTTTGGTCTCCTCCTATCTCTGGCAGGGTTCTCCCTCCTGGATCATGATCTGAAAGTGGTTTTGTGAACCCGCCAATCATCAGGTCCAAAGGAGGGAGCCTATGATCATACCTTCATGCTCACAACCACCACTGCATTGTTGCAATAAATGTGTGGTGCAGAGCGGTGTGGTACACCGGTATTGTAATTGTCTTTCAGGAAACTGAGAGGTTTATGCTGCATGTTCAAAGGTGTGTGTGTGTGTTTAAATTGAATTATTGCTCACAGCTCCGCTCATCTTTCGTAATAAATTGGGAAACTTGTTGGCTCATCATGATGAAATCAAGTCACCATCCATATTTGCACACATAAAAGGTAATCTAATCCACGTCAATCTCACAAAACAGCTCAGGCCAGAGACAAACTATCCCTTTTTATTTAATAGAATTTATAAATATGAGTCCCAGCTCCAGATCCGAGCTGTGGTCCATGACACTCACAACCTAGAAGACGTAAACGTTCTCAAAGCAAACTGAGTGTGATTACGTGTCGTTTTTGCCCTGATCTTTATCGTGTGCTGTAAAGACGCTGAGAGAGTTGAACTACATTCAGAGAGAGGAACAGATGAAAAGAGAAGCACACGTTTGTATACACACACACACACACACACACACACAGAAGTCCCAGGCGAGTTCTATCAAAGGAAATCACCCGGAAATGTCTGTCCCCATGGGAAATCTGTCTGTTTCAGTAGCTGCGCCACATCAACACCGAAATACTGTCCGGCTAAGAGAGTTGAGATGGTGTCATAGTGGATCATCAAATCCAGTTGAACACATATTGATTGGCAAGAAGTACAAACAAACAAAAACCTCCAGAAATGAGATGCAAAAAAAGATTTACTTTCTAAATCCTTGAAAGGGCTTGAAATTACTGTCGATAAATAAATACTAAAAAGAGCTTTTCCAAACAGAGCTCAGACTGGCCTAAATGTCCCAGGAGCCCCGTTCCCGCCTCCAGACAGCAGGGCCACTGAATGAGATAAAGTGTAATTAGGGCCGACCTAATGGTCTGAGGGAGGGATTCCTCATTACGGCTGCATGTCGACCATGCAAATGATCCCTGTGAACCTACTGTATACTGTATATGGGACTGCAGACGCTTTTATTTCACCCAGGCTGGGATGTTTTTGCAATTGCTGAACTGCATGTAAATATTTCTTCCTAAAAGGTTGCCCATGCTGGTCCTCATGCACTGCTGTCCCTAATCACTCCGTCCGCTGCATAATGATCTATTTAGTACCACGTGTGCGTGCAAACACACCGAAAATGTCTCATCAAGGCAGCTTCGATGTGTCATTATCAAGGGTGCAGGTCATACAAAAAAGGACGCATGGCGAGATTTAGTCAGTCGTGCTCTTTTATGCGGGAGAAGGGGGGGAGGCAGAGGAGGAGGGAAGTAGCAGATCTTAAGAGGCAGATAGAGACGTTTGTGTATACACAAGTAGCAATACAAACAGGAGATGCAGGCTCGATAAGGAAATTAAGGGAAAGGGTGCAACTCAAATAAGCCAAGAGCGATGCACCAACGGACAAATGCACCTCTCTCTCTCTCTCTCTCTCTCTCTCTCTCTCTCTCTCTCTCTCTCTTTTCTTTGCTCTTCAAAACTCTCACTCGCTGTCATTTACAGAAAGAGAATCAGAGAGATGAAAGTCAAGGCATAGCTGCAGAAGCTTCACTTTGGATTTTCTGGAGGCGCCACATGAAGGCGTTCCTTGAATTTTCCCATCAGAGTTGGATGCAGGACCAGAACGAACCATCCAAAAGTCATATGAATTCTTTCCCTTTGACCGAGGTCACCGTGGACTTTTGGATCAGAGCATCAGACTCGTCATTCTAGACTTGAAGAACAAACGCTGCGCCCGAGGCAATTGCAGGCTACGGTGCTGGGGAGGACAACCCGCAGGCGGTTCGAAGATTGTGATTTGGTCGCGCGAGTTATGCGCCTCCGTGGTCGACAAGTGAGGCTGAGCGTCCACGTGCATCCACTGTGTCTGAGACAAGGAAAGGATCAAGTTCAGGAACATAAGGACGAGAGCAAATATGCCCTCAATGTGATCGGATCCAAAAACAGGCCTTGTTCTTATCTAATGTGAGGAAGGGGCATGCTTTTTCCTCGAGCACAAAACAGAAATTATAACCTGGTTTGTCAGGGCAATGCAGCTGAACACCAACAGAACTTCCGCTCTGACCGACCAATGAAGGAGTCGGACCAAACCAGGGATGACCCCCAAACTTGGGATTTCGACCAGTTGTTCCTGAAACCAGCTGCCCGTCTCTGCCTCGACACTTTGGATTTCTCAGACCTCTGGGACGAGGAAGACGGTGAAGAGGACGAGGGAGCCAGCTCGACCGGCGAATCATCGGTGTGTCCCCGAGCCCCTCCGGGACCCCCTCCTCTTCCTCCCCCACCTCCTCCGCCCCCACCTCCTCCGCTCGCCCCGCCTTTGCCCTCGGCCTCGCACAAGGGCACGACCATCAAAGGCCGCACCTTGAGGCTCCACTGGAGGGAGCTGCAGAGTTTGGCTCCCCTTCCCCGAATGACGCGCTTCGGGGCTCGGACGATTTGGGCCGGACTTGAGCCTGTCCATTTGGACACAAACCGTCTGGGGCACCTGTTTGAGTCTAAGGGAAATAGCAGCAGTTTTAACGTGGCTTCTGGGAGGCAGGTGAGACCGATAGCTCGTTAGCGAGATTGTGCTAACCGATGTGTTTTTGCAGCAACAGATTTATGGAGGAACTGTAAGCAACGTACGCAATGTGAACTTTGGGGAAATTATGAGAAATTATTTAATGGAAGCTGGAAAAAAAGTCAAGTATTGGAGCGTGTGACTCAACATTTCTGCAATATTCATCAAACATTTCTGTCTAGCCCCCATCCAGATGTCATTTTTGTACCGATTGATCTGTTATGGTGGATTACAGGGCTTCAAATCATCATTTTATGAACATTTTACAATTGTCAAATACTTCTTCAGTAGGACAAATGTAACCCTAAATGCGCTCACAGAAGTACTTATGCGTAGTATCTTGACTAAACTGTCTCATATCCTTCTCTTTATCCCGCTACAGAAGCAGCCGTCGGTCTCAGTGTTGGGGATGAAGAGGAGCAACATCATCACCATCGCCCTGAGCAGCTTGCCCCCTCCTCGCCTCCTCCCCCCGGCTATCTCCAGCATGGACAGCAGTGTGCTGGACAGAGAGGACGTTCAGGTACAGCAGAGCTCGTGAGAATTTGAGCTTCGGCATTTGCTTAACCTTTAAAGTTTGTCTTTTTGTTGGACATGCAATTTATTGCCCTCACCTTAATGAAACCTGAGCAGGATGCACATAAGGACATACACAGCTACTGAACAGTTCATCTCTTCCCACATTCTCTTCTAAAACAGCGGCTCAAAGCCCTAATCCCAACAGAAGAGGAGCTGCGTCTGATCAAGGAGGCCAAGGCCCAGAACCCCCACTCCCCTCTGGCCCCCGCCGAGCTCTGCCTGCTCACTTTGGGGGAAATCCCACATCTGAACTCCAGGCTTCAGCTGTGGGCCTTCGCTCTGGACTACGACTCCTTAGAGAGGGTAAGTGAAAGTGGCATGTGTGATGGAGACTAATGGATTAATCAACAGCATTTTCATAAAGATGGATAGTCTGCTTTGCAACCATTTACATTGCCAAACGCTTGGTCAGGACCCACAGGTGGGTCGTAGAAGTTTTTATTTGGGTCGCAAATAGTGTTTTAGTTATTTAACATTTATATCTGCAGTACACTTTTGAGCCACATGAGCCTGAATGTTCGTATTGTTCTGATAAGTGTGGCCTACTTGTATAACATTGAGAATACTAAGTATTTAATGTGTGTATATGGTTTCAATAACGCATGCAAACAACAACGTTGTCTTTTTATTAAACTGAAATCTCTTAAAAATGACTGTTTTATGTATTCAAGATGATATAAGGCGATGCAAAAATGGCTGTATAAATAGTTTGCAACGTTCATTTACGCACAAATTCGCTCTTCTCGCAATTTGTGGAGAAGGCCTATCGTGAACTGGGTCGCGGTGGTTTGTCATTTAAAAAAGTTTGGGAAACACTGATGCAAAAGTGATTCAATCGACTTCTGGCAAACTGCTACACTCGCATGAGAAATAAAAACTGGATCAAGGTAGTTAGCGTGAGCGGGACTACCATGATGCCACCCACACAAGCTACGTCATCAAAACGTCCACCGTCACAGTCCTGTAGAAACCTGCAGTACCGTGATGACTTCCATCCACCGAACCATGTCACCAGACTAAAAATAACACATGGGTGTGATGGCTCACCTACTCTGAGCATGAATCACCACATTGTCCTCCTCACGACAGGAAATCGCTGAGCCTCTCTTCCATCTGAAGTTGGCCATGGAGCAGCTCGCAGCCAGCCAGACCTTCAGATGCATTCTAGCGACGGTGTTGGCGATTGGCAACTTTCTCAACGGATGCAAGGTGAGTCATCCCAATCTTCATTCTCCATCTTTAATTAATGTTTTTTGTTTTTTTTCAACTAAATTCTACTCAATTGTATTATGCCCAGGCGCGGGGTTTTGAGCTGAGTTACCTGGGGAAGCTGTCCCAGGTGAGGGATACACACACTCGCCAGCCGCTGCTGCTCCACGTCTGCGTGCTGCTGCTGCAGCTCTACCCGCAGTCCACTGACCTCCACTCCGACATCACTGCCGTCACTAAAGCTGGCAAGGTTTGTTTTTGAGTGTGCATTTGAGTAAGAAGGAAAAAAAGGAACCATGATTCCCGATGTGGATCCACTTCAAAATGCACAAACGTCCCCTCACTTTCTCTTCTCTGTAGTTCGACTACTCCCTAGTCCAGTCCAACTTCACCCAGCTGGAGGCCCAGTGCAAAGCATCATGGGAGCAGCTTAAGATTTTGGACAAGGCAGAGGAGAAGAGGAAAGGAGGGAAGGTGGAGAAGAAGAGAGGAGGAGTAGATGAGGCTCCGGCCGTGGAGGGCTCGCTCCGTCACCGGTTGCCGCGGATTTTAAAAGAGTGCGAGGAGAGGCTGAAGGTCCTGAGAGCCGTCCACCGCCGGGTCATCAACAGGTGTGCACCGATTGTTTCATTTTGTTGACGTTTTTGGTGCAAACTCCTGCTTGATGTGGTGCTTTAAGTTGCTTTGTGTCATCTTTTCCTCTACAATGTTTGAGCCTCAGGCCAAAAGTTGTCCTTCTTATTGTTGTTTAACTTCTGGACGAAAACTTTCTATTTGCTCCTCCAGGTTCCACTCTTTCCTCTTATTCCTAGGCTACTCCCGAGCTATGGTGAGGGACACCAAAGCGGAGGACTTCTGCAAAACCATCAGCGACTTTTCTCTGGAGTACAGGACCACACGGCAGGCCGTCCTCCTGCAGAGGGAGAGGGAGCGACAGAGGAGGGGAGCAGAAAGCCCGAACACGCCCGTAGGCAGGAGGAAACGTCAACAAACTCCAACACAGGTTTATTTTCCATAAATCTCAGATGCTTTTGAAAGTGAAGCAACCTTCTGGAAAATAAATGCTCAACTGGTTTTGTTGACCCGCCGTCTGTTGATCCACCAGGAGGACGAGGAGCAGTGCAGGCTGGAGGAAGTGCTGAGAACTCAAGAGTCCACCTTGAGACTGGACGTCACTCTGCCTCGAGCTCGCAGGAGGATGGCTGACATCCAAGGTGCTCTATATATACACTTCTTTCTCTCTTTATTCACAATGTGTCCTACTGAACCCTTATTTATTTACTTATTTATTCCTCAGGTCCAATTTCACGGAGAATGAAATGGTGACCCTGCTGATGTACTTTCAAAAGCTGAAAATAATAATGTTTATTCTTATTTATGACATTTTTTGTTAAAAATTATGTTTTTTTGCAGCACAAAAGCAAATGGAGAGGTACATGAAATTCCACATGCCATTCAGTTTTTATTAATCTCATATATATATATATATATATATATATATTGCCAAAATATAGCCTAAAAGCTATGGTGGAACCAAAAATCTGTTTTAGACTAGCTGTCTTTCACTTCCTTATGTACATTAACTTGTATTCTGCATTGTTACATTCTATAAATAAAATGTGTTACTTTGTATTAAATTGCTACATTACATTCTATCCCGTGTCCCGTGACATCTTGCTCTCTGTCATCCTTATGTGTGCATACACAAAAACATACAGTCTATGTTGCAAAATAATAAAGCATTATAGACATATCAGATATCAACTTTTTAAATCTGAGAAATAATGGTAAACTAGTGTAGCGCGAGGGCCTGACGTAGCTGTGGGCGGAGCTTAAACTGACGTGTCATAAGAGTTATTCAAACCAATGGTGTACAATAGCCTGGCCTGTGTCGTCATCCGTGAGCCGGACTGACAAGGGCATCTGCCACTCCGTGAGGAGTACAGCCACACAGGGGCGGCTTCGAGTATCCAATCAGGAGCCGTGACGCAGCGGTGGGCGTCACCCTCCTTCTGTTGTGCGTGCTTAGAGACGACGCCATTTCGTGTCCAACTGTTTCAAGGTGATACAATCAGCCTGCAGAGCCGTTAACGGGATCTTTACCTACTCAAGTAAAAACAGCGTTGACTTTTACTCATTTTTAGTGTTAAGCTCCTGGTGAGTATTTTTAACCGAGAGATTTTTTTCCCCCTATATTTTTATTTTTATATATTTTTTTCGACTTTGAAACCTCTTTGGGACTTTTTTTTTTTTGGTTTTCATTTTTAATGCATTTTTTTTCCTGGTATTCCTGAGACTGTGTTGAGCTTTATTTAGGTTGGCGTACATTTTGTGTTTGCATATTGAGCTGCGCAGAAACTAGTGCGAAGTAGCTTCCGCAGCAAGATCTTTTTTGTTTTTTTGGTTTTTCGAATGAAACATTTAAGAAAGAACTGCCATTTTTTTCCTCTCGTGGCTGCTGTGTTGACCTCGTTGTTTATCTGATTTGTGGTCGTATTTTCGAGGAAAAAGAAAGATGGAAGATGGTTCCAGTCTTTTCCGGTCGCCCTTTTTTCTGGAGGTTTTTTTTTTTATATCTCGTCTCGTGTTTTGCCTCCACCTGTAACGTGATGTGCAGTCGTTTAAAATTGACTCCTAAGACGTTTCCTTTGTGATTTTTGGTGTGTTTTCTGCAGCAAATCTTTCAGGAGTGATGTCATTTTTTCAGGCAAGATGTGTTTTTTTTTTTTTTTCTTCCTCTCAATGACGAGTGGGGCGTCTTTGTTTTTCTTTAAAGGAACATTAACACCTGGCACTGCTGTGTAGCATTGGTGTGACAGATTTTGGTGCATTTGTTTTTTTTTTGGTAATTCTGCTATCATGTTTTTAAAGTTAACGTGCAGATTTAGAAACCCTCATTCATTCTGCAGTTTGTACTGAGCTGTGGCGCGAGGCCTCCAGAGGGGCCTGCACCTTTAAATCCCTCTGCTCTCGAGCTATCACGTTATGGCTTCATGGTGGAGCAGTTGTTTACATATATGAGGCTTATTGTGGGGGAATCAGGGTAGACTTGCAGTTGTTGATGCCCCCTCCCCCCTTCTGAAAAAAACTGCAGGATCCCAGTTTTACCCCCCCCCCATTGGCCCCAAGTGTGTCCTCTGGAAGCGTCCTTGAGCGTGAGGCCCTCCAGGGGTCCTGTGCTCTGTGGCCCCTACAAGGAGGGCAGTTATAAGTGACTTATCTGTAGAAGTCTGAGCAGATATAAGCAGGTTGTTATTGCAGGTAAACAGTCATTTAGTAGATTTTTATTTTTTTTTTAATCTACTTTTATTTTTTTTTTAATCCATTCACTATTTATTTTGCATGATCTTCTGAGTTTCTTGGGGAAAACGATGCTCCGACCCAGATAGAGTTGGTGTTCACCTGCTAGACTAGATTGTTACTGGTTTGGTTAGAAGAAGAAAGAATCCTATACTATTAGAATAGTATGATGCGATTGTGATACACATTAATTAGTTATTCGTTGGATAATTACTCGTTTTTCAATAATTGAAAGGAAAGAAGTTCAACCCTAAATCATATTTCTGCAAAATGTTCATATTCTGTCCATAATGACATAACTGAGGATAAAGGTGTGAATTGTCTTTTTAAATTTAAATGAGAGTAGATCAGAGTGTGATTTTGATTTAATTGGTTTTGTTTATTCTTAAGCAAGATGTGTCATTGAGGGCATTATTATTTGGCTTTTTTTTTTTTTTTAATACTTATTTTTTCCTCCATACTTGTGGAAATAATAGCTCATTTTTTACAATGGCCTCTTTTCTAATATTCCGTTTTTGTTTCCCCTTGTTTAGTTTTTGAAGCCACTTTTTTGAACGGCGGCAAATCGTAAGTTGGTCTCAACCTTTTTTTTTTGTTTATTTTTCACCTCAACTTTTGCATCTTTTTTTTTTTTTTTTTTTTTTTTTTTTTTTTTTTTTTTTTTTTTTT
>NW_022280041.1:2902937-2926447 GCF_004355925.1 Anarrhichthys ocellatus | reverse complement strand
TTTTTTTTTTTTTTTTTTTTTTTTAAATCCACTTTTATTTCCACCCCTCTGTGACTCCGCCCATTTCCCCCTTTTGGATTCCCTAGAGCAAAATAGCATGTAGTGTTTTTTTTTTGTGCTGTGAAATAGAAGATCAGCTGCTCCATGTTGACACTAGCGGCCCTTACATGAGCTTCTCCCACATGTTCCCAGTTGATGATAACCCAATGCATAATGTTGATTATGAGAGACCCGTAGCTAATGCTGAATAACACTCCATCGACTCCGTCCACCCAGGCCTTAAGGATTAAGTACTGGCGCTGACAACGGCTAAAATAACTGCTGCCTTTGCTTTGTAATTGTGTTTTTGTTTTGTCTTTTGAGTGCATGTCATTTGATGGAGTCAAATCTGGTCTATTACCCCCACACAGAAAAACAGATACCTGCTCTTGATAATAACAATAATGTCACCATTATCACCGAAAGTAAGTTTGAACCCATTCAAATAAGCATGCCTACTGAATACCATGAAGTACTAACCTCTCCTGTAATGATTGTATCTGATTTAAGGATCTTTTTCTTAAATACTCAGTTTTAGAGGTTGCATTTCTCACGATCATCAGGGACACTGAGCATTCAAACACCTTCCCAAAAGTTAAGATCACGTTCCTACTCGTCATTTCCTTTATTCTAAATCTATAAAGCACATGCACACCGCTCCATGCACGTGTTTACAAGCCGCTACCTGTTGTCTTGTCTCGGCGCTGCAGTCGCAGCGTCTCTCACAGTCAAAGCACCAACATTCACATAAATGACAGTAAAGATTTCCAGTGGAAGTCTCCGCTCACACAATGAAGCCCAGATGAGGCTGAGTTATTGCCGTCATAAATTTAAATATCGTGCTATGAATGGACTCTTAAACATGAGGAGCCACTGTACACATTTGAAGGCAGTAGTTAAGATATTTAATGTTGGAATGAAAGGAGTTTACAATGAAATGCTATCCAACATGATGGCGCTGCAATAAACACCACCTCTGTGAAGCTTATACTCCGTTTATTGAGGTTATCAAGCTGTGGCCTTGTTTCAAACATAAACATAAAATTCTCCCAATAAATGTCTCCTTCCCTCAACAAAATGGAGAGGGGGGGGGGGGGGGGGGGGCACAAAATACACACCTTGCAGTGAGGAAATGTTTAAATTCTGAGGATGTTCGATGGCCATCTTTCATGTCGTCGTAGCTTTATTGAACAAAGTCAATTCATCAAAACGTCATCAGGAGGAAGGACCCGGACCTTGAATACAATGATCGATATTGATGAATAAAGGCCACGCGGGGAGATTCATGTGTCTAGTCTGTCCTCCAGTAGAACCTCACTAGAACTCAGTAAAATAAAGTCAAGGGGTCATTAAACTTTGGCTCTGGAGGAAACAGTCTCCTCTGTGCTGTTTACGCTGATATATATAAATAAACATCATACAAGCCTGTCCATGTAAACACGCTGACGAAGGCTGCAGCTCTGTGGTATTTGACATTATTAAATATTGGTCTGGTAGTGTTAATTTAAAGCTATAAATATAGATTTTTTTTTAAGTGGCACAAATCTCACATCATCAGTGTTTAATCAGGATTAAAATCGATCTTTTTTTTAAAGCGCTACACAAATAAAATGCATTATTATGAGCTTCAGAGAGGTGGTGTTTTTACTGCAGGGAGACAGTCTGTAGAACAAGGAAGTTGCCCGTTTCAGAAATACATCCTGTTTTGTCCTAACAACCATTTATCCCACAGGTTTTTTCTTTTAAAATAATCTACCAGCCCTCTTCTCTTTTTAAGCACTTCTTGGGTTTGCCAAAAACAAGAAAACCTTTTTTTTTTTTTTTTTTTTTTTTTTTTTTTAGTAGATGTCTCCCAGTCTCTCATAGTTCCTCGACAACCCTCTTCTCTCCAACAGACTCAGACAGGCAGGCAGACCTCCATCGACCCGAGTACAGACACGATGGAGTGAGTGCTGGCTGCTTCTTGACCCTCTGTGAACGTGCAAACACACGTCCATAGTGTGCGTGAGATGTATACAAGTAACCCACCTGTACTGTACTGAGCTAGGAAGTAGCACCTTGAAATGTCCTGTTTACCAAAGACTGCAATGCTTTTTCTTTTGTTAATATAAAGACTGGTACATGTGGGTTCCATGTCTTACTACCAGTAAAAGAGCATATAATGTGTCACGAGTGCTGAAATGATCGGTCAATTAATTGGTGACTCGATATAGACAGGAAATTAAGCTCTGCAAAGTTTGTGATGGATGTTTTTTAGACTAATACATCTAATATATATAATATATATTTAACAGCTGCAGTCTTTCACCCACTTAAAGCCAGTTTTTGTCTTTATTGGACACGTGCTCAAAGCTTAAGCAGTGCGTTAAAAGCGCCGTTATTAAAGAGCTTCAACACTCACGTTGACCGCGGTGCAGAGATAATCTACAAGTTCTAGTGCAAGAAAATCCGAAAACCAAATCTCACATCTGCTACCTTTCCTTTTTTCTCTCCCCCCCTCCCCCTCCCCCCCTGTCTTGACGGTCAGCCCGATGGCCAGCAGTAACGTGACCAACAAGACTGACCCACGCTCCCTCAACTCCCGCGTCTTCATCGGCAACCTCAACACCCTGCTGGTGACGAAGGGCGACGTGGAGGCCATCTTCGCCAAGTACGGCAAGATCGTGGGCTGCTCCGTCCACAAGGGCTACGCCTTCGTGCAGTACGCCAACGAGAGGAACGCCCGCAACGCCGTGGTCAGCGAGGACGGCCGCATGATCGTGGGACAGGTGCTAGGTGAGGTAGAGGAGGGGGGTACAAAGTCAGAAAAAGAGGACTGATATTTTCTTCCCAAACCTACCATTTATTTTCACATTTCTATAAAGAAAAACCGGAGCCCGTCCCAGCATGCACAAGAAAAAACCCCCCACGAACAGGCCATGAATCTGTGGCAGGGCGCAAACACATAAACATGTATTCACTCTCAAGAGTCGCATCCATCACACTTTACAGTCAGTTCCACCTTCAAATTCAAACCTTTATTCTTTCATGACACATACAGCTGAGCCGCTGGGCTGCCCTCTAGTCTATAAAACCAGGGATTTAGAAGCAACACTGGAAGGATGATGTTTCCTTTTTTTCACAGCAGACATTTTGACTTGTAAACAAAAAAGAAAGCACAGGTTTGGCTCCTGGTTTGGTGCATGCTGCCTCACTGTCGGTCTCTCTGGATCACTTGAAATGGAACAGAGCCATCGTTAGTGTGATTGGTAACACCTGTGCTTTTTCAAAATGTCTGCTGTAGGGAAGGCCTATGATTTTACACAAGCGATATTTAACAACATCAACACATCCCTCATATCACTAAAGACAAACTATTTTTTAAATCTAAATTGTCTGAGCTGGCCGGTCAAATAAATGTGAGTATTTATTTGCAAATACCAGCTGGTTAGGGTTAGAGCATGCGTTAGTCCTTCAAAATAAAACACCACCAGGTGAAGGGAAGGCGCGATGGAAATGTGTTAATTGAAATGTCACACCTTGGGTTCCTAGCATGGTTCTTTTCTACCAAACTGCTGGCGACTCGTAGCTCCTCCTCCTCCTTGACTCTTGTGTTTTTGCTCCCGCAGACATCAACCTGGCAGGCGAGCCGAAACCTCACCGGTCGAAGACAGTGAAGCGCTCCGCGGGAGACATGTACAGGTGTGTGTGTGTGTGTGTGTGTGTGTGTGTGTGTACAGCAAATCCAGGAACCCCTGACCGCGCAAAGTCAGAGCGTATTACTTTACGTCTAAGATAAGTGCTGTGGTTAATGTTCCGTCTCTGCTCTCTCCACAGTTCCTCTGTTGAATTGGACTATGACTTCCAGAGAGACTACTATGATAGGTAAGTTCTGTGTACTGTTTAAGGATGATTGCTCCTGTTTGCCTGTTGTTGCTGAAGTCCTTTTTGTCCAAAGTGGAGGATCTGTAGCCCCTTAATTTATAGTTTGGGTCAACTTCAGGGTTTGTTCATTAATGCCCTGTTTGAAGTTCAAGTTAAATTGCTTTTTGTAACAATAATCTCAAAAAAATCAACTTTTTTTTGTATGTCAGGATGTACTCCTACCAGTCCCGCGTGCCTCCCCCCCCCTCCCCCTCTGTCCCGCGCCATCATCCCCTCGAAGCGCCCGAGGGTCAGTGTGAGCGGAGGAGGGAGCCGACGAACCAAAACCAGCTTCTCCTCGTCCTCCAAGACGAGCCAAAGGACCTCCCGCACCAGTACGTGCCGCGCTTCTTTGTTTCCGTCCGCCATTCCCCGTGAAGCCGCTCCGCCGCGTCAGCGCCGTAATGACTTCTCTACTGCTTCTCCCCCCCCGCACAGTGAAGGCAGACGACCTGCAGACCATCAAGAGAGAGCTCACGCAGATCAAACAGAAGGTGGACTACCTGCTGGAGAGCCTGGAGCGCATGGAGAAGGACCACAGCAAGAAGTCAGGTGGGCTGATGACAATAAAGTTCATACCAGCGTGAAAGAGATGTGGATGTTTCGTCTAGTGCAGAGGTTCCTTGCTTTTATTTATCACATTTTTTCCCCCCAATTTACCCAGATATGAAGGGCTGCAAACCAGAACCAGGTGAGGTGTCCCCCCTCCACTCCTCCACCTCCAGCAAGAAATGTGACGGCCTGAAACGGGGCATGATCGACTCGGACGACGAGGGAGATCTGCTGGAGGATGACGACGAGGTGAGGAGGAGGAGGAGGGAAGGAAGGAAACCGGGGCGAGAGCGAAGAGCTCATGAGATGAATAAAGTGTTGTTTCTCGCCCCCTGTGCAGATGAAGAGCAGAGGGAGAGAGGATGACGATGAGGAGCACGAGGAAGGAGAAGACGACGGAGATAGCGCCAACGGAGACGACTCCTAAGCATCCCACAGGCACACACACACACACACAGACACACACACAGCGTACACAAACTGTGTATGATTGCGTCTCCACACCAGACCTGTACACGGTGTTTATGTGCTCATATCTGCTGAAGTGACCGGACATTTACAGTATATAACGCGTAATGAAGATATCGCTTCCTCACACACACACTTCAAGAATATGTCAAGTAGTTGTTTCTGGATTTTCCAAAGTTCCTTTAAGTTGGTGATTCGATTTGTTTCTTACTTTGTGTTCTGACATATTATATTTGACTTTTTATAGATATTACTGCTCTTGGATAAAAGCAAACTCTTGATTTGGTACATTTAGACAAAATGCAAGTTCAATGGAGGATAAATTAAACATTGTATAACATTTGTATGTTTGAACTCGGGGCTATACGCCACTCCAACATAAACAAACTGACAGAGAAAACGTTTTTTTTTCTTGACTTACCAGCAGGTAGTAGCTGACATTGAGACAAAAGCAGAATAAGAATATGCTACGGTTAGAATTTTAGGTCAGGCTTGAGACAAAATACCAGACACTAGAGTCCGGCCTTGAAGATGTATTTACATGTATTCCTGATCCAGCTGCTGTACAGCTGCCTCCTAACCAGCAGGTGGCAGTGGATCATCAACAGCTGGCCACACAACACACAGCAAGCATCTCCGTTCCCCTTCGTGGGATAACAACATGAGCATGCACAAAACCTCTGACCGCGCCAAAGTGCTCAGACCAAAATCTCCTTTGCTCTGAAAATAGTTTAGTTTGTTGCTGACTGGCTTCTGTAATGCAGTGGCTACTCCATGTTTCTGTTGATTTACATTTTTTTTGTTTTGTTGTCCTTCAACTGCACTGGTGAAAGTGAATAAACATGTTTTCCAAGTTGGAACCTGTCCGAGCTTTCAGTAAAAACATAATCCACACGGGTGGTGCATTCAGGTGCAGTGCGAGGCTGTGGGTCGTTCGCATGTGGAGCTTTTAAAAGCGGTGGATAGAAAATGGAAATTATGAGTTGAGATTAATATATATGTGCTTTAGGAGGTGTAAACAGGAAGTATCGTGGAGTCAGTTTATTAGCTGTGGACCACAACACTTGTTAGTTGCCTAGATTTGTTTACATTTTGGCAACTTAGCGCCAATTAAAGTATGCCGAATAAGCTATTAGCACTTCATGTTTTGAATGTACACATGCATTTACAGACACCCTTCATCGGGTAACTTTGTCACTGAAGAAAACAAAGTTCAGGAGTTTCAGGAGCGTCGTTTGTTTCTACGATTTCTAAACAAATTTATCGTTTTTTCCGCGATGGACATCGGAGACGAGGACGCCCCGTTTAGAGGGTAAGTCGCACTGATTATAAAAATGTGTGTATCATGTCTGTGTGTTCAGATTTGACTGGTAATAAAAGGAGTGTGACTTTTGACGCAAATAGCGGCAAACGGCGCTCAAGGGTATAATTAGCTTAATCTTAATTGCCTTTCACCTCGTGCAGTGTATTTGCCTCTAGTGTCTTCACGGTTTAAAATCCTATGCGGCAAAAAAAAAATAGAGGTGCAACAATAGAAGTAATAAAATCAGTCAATTTTCACTCAATTCAGTCTACAAGCCAGACGAGGAAAAAGGGGAAATTAAAATGAATCTACAAATCAGCTTGTTAGTCCACAGTCTCATAACAAATGACCAAACAGCAATCAATACACGGCTTCCTCATTAATATACATGAAACCCGTCTAGTCTGCCGAGGCCTTGTGGCTCTCAGTAACGAGGGGAAGAACAGAGAGCTGGCAGGAAAGAAGGGATAACTAATCAATGAACGTCAGTCTTCAGGGTGAACTGTGATTAACAAGGGGAACAGCAGACAGGCAGAGGGGGATGGATCATGGGAGTATGGATGATGGAGGGGTGGACGAACCAGCCACAGAAGGCTGGAGACAGATGGAGGGAGTAGCTGACAGATGGAGAGAGCGGAAAAGATTTTGTGTAAATGGTACAACAGTTAAAGTAGACCTCCTATAAGCAATGGTGGTTGTTCTTATGTAATGTTTTACTGCTTTTCACTGAAAACGTGTGTGCAATTTTCAAGGAAACTTCAAGAAACGACATGGATGTGCCTTTAAGTTTCGATTCATCGAATGAACAGATTGTATCGTCGAGTCGCATTCCACAACAGGCCTGAAACACTGACGCTCTTTATTTGTTTGCGATGGATCACGGCACCACCCAAGAAGCCCGTCAAACAAATTCTGCTCGCATACATACAAACACTGAACTGAGCAATGTGACAAAATGCATCTCCACCGTGTATTTGATTTTCTTTTCTTTACAATAAAGAAATAAAACCCATTTAACCATCAGAAGAAACGCAGTGAAAAACACCTATTTTGACCTTTTTGGAGGGTCGTGTGTTAAAAGGAATGGATATTTCCAGCATGTTTTAGCAGCCCGACAGTCTTGTTGTGAAAGAGTGTCCATTAACGTGAGAGGTCATAGGTTCGATTCCAGCAAAGTGTATCCATTTAAAGCTCTCTGTGCAGTTAGCCGTCCCATAGAGCAAGACGCATCTTCTGTAAGTCCTCCATCTGTGTGTCCCTGGTGGAGTATCTGCTCTTTAGCAAACCTTATGTGAACGTGTGAACCATCACTTTTGAGATGGGCTCTTTTATTATTAAACTACTAGATGTGATATTTCTATGTTTCTTTTGCAAGCTAAGGCTCCGTTACCATCACAACACTTGCTTTGTTTCATTTTGTTGTGCACTTTGTTCTTGTCCACGTAACACAGTCGGCGTGTTAAAGTTGTGCAGAAGCCCTTTAGTGTGATGAGTCACTCTGAAGACGGGTGATGCTGGTGCCTATTCGCTGTCATAACTCTATAGCTCAGCCTGTAACCATCCAAACACGTCAAGCTGAGAGCGAACAGACTGAGGAAGGAGGGGGAGATAAGAGAGGTCATGGCCGAGACGAAGTGAGAGGAGGATGAGAGCGAGGGATGAGAAGGGTGTGAAAGAGAGAGGAGGAGGAGGAGGGAGATAAAAGGGAAGATCACTACAGGGGTGCAAAGATGCAAAAATAGCAAGAAGGAAATTAACCTGTTTTAAAATCAATTTGCACCTTATTCCTGTTACTGTATCTCTGTTAATTACTGATACACCGGCTGCTGACACCGAGTCATGGAGGGTAAAGCTATCGGTCCTCATAACTTGTTTTGGGGGTTTGGAGATGCTTTTATTGCAGGTATTTCTCTGTCTTTCTCTCAAGTTTAAACCCACTATAAATAGTATTTATATGAGTGATAACCCCTTTTATTTTGTATTATTTACTCTATTAAGAATGCCAAAACAGCCCATGACAATTTCCAAAACCCATGAGGTATTTAATTTATAACGATGTAAAAAAAAAAAAAAACAAATGAAAAGAAGCAAATCCCCACATTTGGGAAGTAAAGTGTTTTTGGCATTTTTGCAACAATCAATCAGTTTGCAACATAATTGTCTAATCGTCCCAGTAAAGGAGCCACATTCTGACAGCATGTTGGGACAATTTTTGGCTACATAGAAGAAGAAAAAAAACACCCCTGTTGCTTTTTTCTCTTCTTCTTTTCGTTCGGCGGTGCATGCCGTATGTGAGAGCTGTGCCCCCCCCCCCCCCCCCCGCCAGCATGTTTGTGATGAAAGAAAAGTTCCTCTTCTTTGGTTGATCCTGTTTGTGGCTGCACTTGGTTGCACTTAATATCGCCGTACAAAGAAGAGCCTAACTGTGACAATGTAACAGTGTGTGTGTGTGTGTTTGTTTTGAACAGTGCTGTGCTGGTGTGAATATCAATGAGTGAGGAAGCGGGTTTTCCACCGAACACAAAGAAGAAGAGGTGGAGGATGAGAGGAGGAATTGTTGAAATAATTGCTGAAAAACAACTTTCAGTGCATGAGTAGCAATATCATCATCATGGAGAAAATACTGAATGACTGCAAATCCTGCATTCAAAATTGAAGCAGTTAAAGGAATATTTAACATTTAAAATAATGGGCTTATTAGCTTTTTTTGTTCTGCTGAGCGTTAAATGAGAAAGTCGATACCACTTTAAAAAAAAAACGTTTTGCTTCTACCTCAGTGCCTTCTCTCTTATTTAAGTGTTGTAACTACCTGATATACGGCACAAATACCTCAAGAATACCTGATTGTTTGTTTGTTTGTATGCTGGCTGTCTGCCTGTAATTGTTTTTTGGTTCCTTGGCCTCCCTTTGAAAAACAGATCTTTATTACCTGATTAAATAGAGTTACTAAACACAATTACTGTTTCGACAGCATTTAAAAGACCTTGAGGCTCGTTTCACCGAAGCGATTTGTGCCGCTTTCACAGAAAGTTACGTTTCACAAGTAAGTATTGCCCACGAATTGCAGATAAAGAGTCCTACGGTGCAGAATTTGTTCAAATTGTTGTTTAAACACGCAGGTTGTTGTTCTCAGCTGCCTGCACAAGTTCTTTTACATGGGCATCCCTACAGTTTCCTTTTTCAAATCTAAAGCATGTCCGAAAAACTTAGAGCCCAGTTTTAAAGGGTAGATGGGATTCTTTCTCTTTGGTCCCACAGAGTCTTTCTGTCCATATGGCGGAAGCATGTCATCCCATTTTGTCACTTAGTCAGGGCCAGCGCCGCCTTCCAACACATCAATATTCATCAATAGATCTGTAGAAATTGGGTTATTGGCGACGGTTGATGATTCTGCCTCTTTGCTCTCTTCCCTCTCTCTCACCCATTTAACTCTGATTCCTGTGCTTGCCTCTGTATCATGGGAGAACAAGAAGGAAAAGGAGAAGATGAATGCAAAAATAAATGAATAAATAGTAATTGGAAAGACAAAAAGAGGCCAAGAGAAAGGAGCTGTATAAGAGAGGGTGGAAGGGGACGGAGGACAAAAAGAGAAGCAGAGTGAAAGAGACGGCGGTGACGTCACTGCCACTTTAAGTAGGTCAGGTAGGACGTTGTGATGTCACTGGATACACTGGAGTCGGCCCACTGGGCCAATCATGTGCAGGGACACACCCCCTTGTTTCCCACTGGAAAACAACACTGCAGCCCCCCCCCCTTTTCTGCAGCTGCCTCAAATCCCAGACACACACACAAACACAAGCATACATTCCAGCTGCTATAGAGGCCGACATTGGCGGTAACAGTAGACTACTATAATCCCAGAGGAGACGCGGCAACTTTTACTCGTTTTTTTTACTCTTCTTCCCCTCCCCCTCCCCCCCCTCTGCTTCCTCCTCTCACAAACATCAGCTCTCACCAGAGCCTCTTCAGATGGTGCTAAAGAGGACGTCTGCGCCGCTCAGTTCAGCAGAAGCTATTTCTGATGTGCTTTTGATTTTCAGCATCAAACAAATTCACTTGTCCGTCATCAAGACTTGTTAGTTCAAGTTTGTGTATAGGAGAGAGAGAGTGTGTGTGTGTGTGTGAGAGTCTGTGTTAGGCAGATTTATGCAGACCCTGAGGCGAGGGGGTATTAACATGAGAACAATGTGGAGGATGAGAACTTGGCAAAAGCCTTATTGTTGCTTGAATAAATTTTACAATCTTACGGTATGGAAAAAGGAGCAAACAGACAATTCATGAAAAGAAAAAAACATAAAAAATAACATGACCCGAGCATGTTCACACACCTCAGATGCAAATGAATCAGAGGAACAAACAATTGTGATTCGCAAACGTGCAAAAATCTGTGTTATTGTATAAACCAAATTGCAACACCTCGGAATACGTTCTGTAAATAGAGAGAGTGGTTGAGTGGATTGTATTTCTCCAAATGAAAATTTCCTACAAACCCTGTTGTTTCCAGTCTCAAAGATCACATGCAGTACCTGCTGTACTTCAGTCTTGCACAAGGAGGTTTTACCTTGTTGTCTAAAAGTGGGGGTTCACACCAGTGGTGTTGAGTAGTGCAGGAAGTTTAAGTAAGTTTGACACGGATAATCAAATATCGTCAGCATACAGTATAATCACAGATACAGGCCTATAGACAAATCAACATGTAGTTTTTGAAGCAGATTGTGAGACTATCATTTCATAACTCACATTTCTGAGCCTTCAATCAAAGTGAATACTGTAAAAAGTCCAACTAAGAACGACATGGATCAAAGATTTGTGGCTGGAGTGATGCGATGACATCGGCAGTCTGTAAAGGGTGTTTATTTTGAAAATGAAGGGGACGCTCTTGTCGTTCCTTTTGCTGCCTGGCTCAGTCTGCTCTGTGCAACGCCCCGCAAATTCACCCCGTTACACAGTGAAGCATGTTAAAGCATTCACAGCATTCCTTACTATTCATTTCCAATTTACACTAATGAAATCCACTCATGCCTTAAGATGCACGATTACTGCATCTGTATTTTTCAGTTTTCATTTCTTCTGCATCAGATAAAGTTCAGAAGGAAGACTTGAAGACCGAGTGTGTTACATAGTAGAGAGATGGTACAGTGAGAGTAGTGGTGCACACAGCATCCTCATCTTATTACCACCAGGTCACAAGATCATTCAGAGAACAGAACAAAATGTCTCAAGTCAAAGTGTCTTTTAGCAACACACTGATTATCTTCCCTCTCATTGACTGTGTCTGTTTCCACTTTAATTACAAGGTGAGCAAGGGATCCTGCAAAGCAACACTTTTGTGGAGTATTGAACCTCTTTCATGCAAAAAACAGAGTTTAGCTTTTCTTTTGAATCTGAAATCCTTTCTGTTTGAGCTAAAAGGTGCGACTCGCCTGACAGCGACAGTACGTTTCTGCAATAGCGTCAGTCTGGCTCAGAGCGTAATCTCACCAACATAATCAGAGGGTGGTGTGAGTAGGTGGGTGGGCTCGCTTAATGATCACTCCGGATAAGTGTGTCTGCTCAGCGCCTGAAAAGCAAACGTCATGCCGTCATGTGTCTTCATTAGAGGGTCGGGGAGTGACAGCTGAAGGGTGTGGGGATAGATGAGATGAGAGGAAAAGGCATGACATCTAATGAACAGCATCCAGTGCACAGAGAAGAACTACAGAGGAATAAAATCATTCAGAATGTCAGTCTGTCCTTTGTTACTCATTCTGAATGCATTAGGATTCCTTTTAAAAACCTTTCAGAAGGTGTCCTTTGGCAAAGCTCAAGGTATTTTGTATTACCGGTACCTTAAAGAGAAGATTTCAAAAAAAATGTTTTCTGAAAAATGATCCTCAGATCTATTGCTGTCCTTTCTGCAGAACATTGCATTGCCTGGCCATGTGTAAGCTGTTATATGCATTGAGTGAGAGTCATCATTTTGGGTAAGAAAGCCAGACTGGCTTTGGATCATTAGCATCAAGGTTGGTTTTTTTCACTCTTATTTTCTTCTCCTTCAATCAGCATTAATGCTGGTGGAATGCTGCCTGCAGGAGGGCGGCTGTGGAAGGTAAAAGAGTGTGTGTGTGTGTACGTCTACAGAGGGCGGATGGGGTCACGGGGTCAACTGCAGTGATTAAAAGGAGCTTGGGGATCGCCAGTGACCAACTGGAGCGTCAGCACATTATCCAGTCTGTCTTGAAGTCATCGAGAGAGGAGGAAGAGAGACGAGGAGCCAGCCGGCAGATCAAAGCGACTTTATTCACAAAGAGCTGTTTGCAACAACAACAACAAAAAGGAGGACAAAGGCAACAGAAACGCTGAAGAGGAGCCGACATGGAGGATGAGAAAGTTTAAAACTCCAGGCCCCGTAGGTTTAGCCCAATGGAGACAAGGACTTTTTTTTGGGACTGGACAAGGATACGGACATTTGATTGGGCCGCTAAAAGCTGAAAATCCAGAGGATCAAAGGCCTCGATGGTGAAAAAGAGAATGTGGAAATATTTCAAAGTAATTGAATCAACCTGAAATCTTTCATCTTTTTGAGTCTTTATTTGCTAGAGCGACGCTGGACGAGAGGCTGCAGAGGAGCTGGTGAAGATGAAGGTGATCGGCGCCCTCAGGCCGAGGGTGCTGCTGATCGTGGTGTGGAACAGGAACACGGAGGCCACCGGTTTTGAACCGGCAGTGATCGTGTGAAGAAGACTGAAGGAGATTAAGGCTCTGAATCTCAACAAGAGGCGAGACTCAGACAGAGTGGATTAACATGTTTGGAAATGACTGAAAGAAAATGGGAAACGATTGCGTCAGAGTCTATGGAGCAGAGCCGGATCGTTGTCGGACTCTGGTCAGAGCCGGCTGGTGCTACGCTCTGAATGGCCAGTCTGTGTTTGGGGGCGGGACTTAGCGAAATGTCAATTGTTTTGGTTTTCTGGCCCCCAAAACTTTACCATTTTTTTTTTTACTCCAACCACTCTTTAAAAACTCACCGTACATTACCTGCCCAGCAGCAAACGGCCGACAGATGAATGTTAGCGACTATCTGGTGAACACATCGGAACAATTAGCCGCTAAAGAAGCAGATGTCTCTCTCAGGAGTTGGTGGAGACCAAAACAGAGCAAAAAAGGAGAGTGAATATCTGATGAACCGTTGGCCAGTAACACGTCTCTGAATGCAAATGTTGCATTTGCTGGATGTGTAAAAACGCAACTATCTTCCAACTACCTATCAAAATGCGACAAACAGTGTTTATAGCTCGTTTCTAGGGCCTTTAAGTGTCAGAAATAGAGTCAAAAGTAATTGCTCTAGAGCTGAGTATTTCTAAAATCCTGAGCCGGGAGCAAAGAGGATCTCATGAGAGTGAATGAGCAGTAAATGAGCTGATAAAATTGTTCAAACTTGGAATTCATTCTAGACACCTGCTGCTGGATTTGTGCTGACGCTGAAGATGTGCCGGATCCTTCTTCCCTGCCCTGCAGGTTGATTACATGACCAGCTACCTGCACCTCCCATGGCTCCTGTCCCCGAGGTTCAGTTATGATTAAGCTCAAATCTCATCTTTCTAATGGCACTATAGTGGATTACACCTCACAGGCTGGTATTTGATTGTGCTGAACTTGATTATAATGGACGAGTGGGCGGTATCAAAAGCCCAAACGAGATATAAACTGCTATTCAAAAAAAGCAAAACCTACTCACAATACACACTGATCATGTCAGATGACTGAGGTGCAACTTGATCCTCTCTGTTTGCGGGGTTATTTAATGTTTTGTTTGAATATAATATTGCACGCAGTGCCAGTGAAAACACATATATCACATCCTGCTCGACCGTGTAGCTGTTGGCTCGTCTCCGCAGCTCAGCAGCCCCGTATTTTATCTGAAAACAAACAAAAAGCGTTTCCAGGCGGATTGTTCTGTGTCATGTGATTGACTTGTGTATGGTGTTACAGTACGGGCCCACAATGTGTTCCTCTTGCTAACATTTTTATTGGCAGCAGTACAAAAACAGAGACGTGTTTACACCTGAAGGTATTCGTCTGTTTGTTCCAGCGCTGACGTGAGTCGCGCCAAAACAATCCTCACAGACCACACAACACACGTTTTACTTTCAGGACCGGTAGCTATAATAGAGAGGGAGAAGACTTTCCATCCACCGGTCGGCCTGCCATTACCTCAGAGGTAGACCTGTTGTTTGGTAGAGTGCAGGCGCTCCATCACTGGCTCCCGCTGTGTCGGAGTTATTTCTCACACAGAAGCCTTTGGCCCAGGACGCATTTAATAGTCTGAGGTTGTTTTTCGGGTCACAGAGAGTTCAGGACAGAGGATGAAGCTAAACGCTCACAATATCTCATGTGTGAATCTCGGCTGTGCAGCGCTGATAGCGCGGCTCACTTGTGGTTTTGAGAAATGTGGCTGAAGAAGCTGTTGATAGCGCATTAGGAGGCATTCAGCGGATCACATCACATTCCCTGTATTTTGTTTATTTGGATCTCTTTTAGCTAAAGGCTGCATGGTCTCCCAAGAGTCCATATCAAAATCGCAGAAAAAAACATAAAATGGTAAATTGTCGGTATACTTAAATGCAGATGATGAGTCACGTCATGTCTACGACAGCAATCAGACGGCCACGGCTTATGTCGGACGTCCGGTTACGGCCGCCAGAGGGTGTGTTACGTCACCCGAAAGCCTTTAGAATCCAGCCGGGGGCGGCACAGCTGGTGGGTCAAGATGAGAAATGACCACTGATACATGACTGCAACTGTTGGAGCATGTGTGAATGCCTCCGCACACACCATTTCTGATTTTCATGGAGGTAATAAGGAAACAGAATCACTTCAACAGGAGACAGAGGGTTTCTTTTTCAACCACTGACCTCGTACTTTGTTCCCGGAAGAGTTTGAGCACATGTTAGAATAAGTCGTTTTTTTTTTTTAAATCCGGTGAAGTACCGTTTGTGTTGATTTGGACTGAATTCACAGTGGCAGATCAAATGTCTGGCTCATTCGCAGCATGACAGAGGCCCGGGCTGGAGGATCATTATGTAAGGTGGTTCATTTAGGGCCCCGGGGACATCTCGAACCGCCAACTATGACGCGGATAACACTTTGAGTGAGTTTTTACGCCAAATGCTCCAAAAACTGGATTATTTTCCGTAGGATAAAAAGTTTGCTGGCTGGAAAATCTGGAACGCCAACAGTTTAAATTGTATTCTAATGCTTAGTCGGATTAAATGCAACTATAATCACTGCTTCATTAGGAATACGAAAAGGATTATTTCACTAATATTGTTGTCTTTTTCCCGTCTAAATGCAGCAAAGAAGCACATACAGTGTGGTCATCTAATGGCAAAACCAATGAGTGTGTGTGTGTGTGTGTGTGTGTGTGAGAGTGAGTGTGTGTGTGTGAGACTTGGGGAAACTATGACCTGATTTATATAACCACAGAGCTGATGAGTGGTGTGGCCTGCTCTGGGTTTGGAGTACAGTGCCGTACAGTTTCATCTGGGAGCACATGTGCCATGTGTTTTGCCACTCTGCTCCCGTATTAAGAAAACTCAATATGTATTTAAGAAAACCAAATTATGCAAGTTGTAGTTCAATGGGAGGAAAGAAAGAGACATGGAAACGAGAGAAGAAACTCTTCTATGTAGAAAATGTCTATACTTAGCTTTTTTATATGTACCTTACGTCTCTTTATTTAGTTTAGACGTCCTGTGTATAATCGGTGTATCGCATAAACCTTTTATCGTACCTGTTAATCCAGGTTTAAGTAAGCACAAAGACTAAGTGCTCAGGCTCACGCTCAAATGTCCTTCAACTTCAGCCAAAGTGGGAGAGCGAGTTGAGCATTAAACTGATCCACAACTCAAATACAATTCACCGATTATTCATGAAAGATGCGTATTCACTGGACAGAGCATCGTTAAGTAAAAGTAACTTTGATATGTATTTAACTATATGTGCAAGATAATGATCATAGTATCACACTTTTGATGAATTCAGTCTATTTCTTTAATAAATCCTTATTTAATGTGCAGGCCACTTTACAACCAATGTTAAAATCTTGGCAAAAAGGAACTTTTGCTATTTGGTGATTTTATTGCATTGTATTGTCTTGCTTGGTTTTCCTCCTTCTTTCCCCACATGGAGCTATAAAAGTGAATCTCATGGTGTATGTAAGGCATTTTTCAGAGTCACCAGAGACTTAAAACTCCGTCCCCCAGGCCCCCAGGCGACATGGAGACCTTCAACCCCCCTTGAGTGACCCTCTGGGGGAGACTTAGAGCCAAGGTTCAGACCACCAGACCTCTCCAGGACTGTGGTCACGCTGTTGGACTCATGAAAGTCAACACCAGCCCCCCCCTTCATGACCGCGCTTTGACTCCAGGTGTGTTTATTAACCTGCTGGCTCGTGCACGGGATTGCTCGAGCGTTCGGCGCAGTTCCACAAGCTCAACAAGGGTGGACCGTACCAATGTGGATCCTAAGTGTAGGGGGACCCAGAAAGATAAACAAGCTCTTTTGTCCCGATAACGCGTCAGTATTTAGTCGGGTCCAAAGCGGAGCTGTCACAAGGTGCATCAAGTATAACCGCTCACTGATTAGGGTTACAATTAAAATAGTTTACTCGGATTTATTGCGGATTTATTCGCGGATAACTTTCCCCAGCACCCCTAAAACACTGCATCGCTACGTCTTGCCTTTTCTGATTGACCGCTCCGTATATTTTTCCTCCTGCTGGAGAGAAAAAAAACATCAACACTGGGGGGAAACAGAGGAAGAAAGAACTGCGGAAAATAAAAGGAGGTGGAGGAAAAAAGTGAAATAAGAGATTTGCGCAAAGATCAGAGGAACCGGCTGGAAAGAGCAAGAAAGACATTGCGCAAGTGGAGAACGAGACTTGCCATATTTTAATTTTTTAATTTTTTAGAAGTACCTGCTCTCGTGTGAAGATTTTTTTTTTGTTTCTCATCTGCTGATTTAAAAGGTGAGTTAAATCCCGTTGTTATTCTAACAGAATAATCGGACTGGGATTGTTTTTGTTTATTTTCTTCTTCCCCAAAGTGTGGAGCTCTCCACGTTCTCCAGGAGAAAGTGAGGGAGTAGCCTGTGCAGATTTGTCATTGTTCATTCAACAGTCGTGCAACAAGGCAATAAAACGAGAACAAATGAATGTGTATTTTTTTTCCTCTTTCTTGGGGGGGGGGGGGGGGGCTGTGTTTGAATATGCATGCAACGTGGAGCCAACCTGTTTAATATTGCATTATGCAAACCGATGACAAAGTAATCAGCGCCCGCCGTGTTTTCCTCCTTGATTGAATCCAGGAGCACGTCGCTCGGTCCGCCTACCAGCAACACACACACACACACACACACACAGTCCACTCTGCGATGCATTGCTATTTAAATGAGTTTGCGAGCACCAAATAGTTAAATTATATTTTTGCACGCACGGGAGCTTGATAAGAGTGTTTGTGCGATAGAGAGAGTGCGTGTTAATGACGCGCACATGTGGCATAGCCAGCGGCTCTTTGTTCCTCCCCCCACCAACCCAACCAACCCCCCCTCTCAAATAGCAGACCCAGGCGTGACAGCTCACTGGTCCTGCATACAGAATATAGGACAATATTGACATCCTGTTGTCGCACGGGCTTGAGTCCTGCATGAACCTGACCCCCCCTCCCTCCGTGCACCCCTCCTGGTCTTCCAGCCAACAGCATCGTCGCAGCTCTTCTTTTGTGGTGTTTTTTGAACGGGTTCCCTATACCGAGCTGCAGCCATGGAGATTTCATGGCTAAATAAAGGTTGGGTTTTGTCTCTTTTTCTCAGAGGAGGACGTAGTTAGTTTGGACATGGCCTGAGAGAGAGGGGGAGGGTCGAGAGGGGGTGCTGTGGCTCTTGGCGCGCCGGAGGAGGGAAGAGGGGGGGGGGGGGGGGAGTTAAAGTGTGTCAATGTCAAATGGAGGTGTGTCCCTTCTTGTGTGTTCACTGGCTCTGTGCTGGCTCGGATAAATAGAAATAAACAGAGGAAATTAAAAAAAACCAAACAGCAAAGCAACTGGAAACATTGGTTTCGTAAGAGTCCGTATGGAGTATTTTATAGCCTGGCGCGCGAGGGGAAATGTTTTGCTTTAGTGTGTTGTGCCAGACCAAGGACACACACACACACACATTCTGTCTACACGCAGCTCTACAGACAGCTTTTCACTGTGCCGCAAGCTGCACGCACGCACGCACTCCAGCAAAAAGCTCGCGCGCAGATTCTGTGAGTCATACCGCATTTGGAGACTCGTTTGGCCTCTCTGCTCTTTGAGTGAAGTGGAGCCCCTGCTGATAACGCACGCGCGTGCGCAGACACACACTTACACACACACACACACACACACAAAGAGAGACCTGTGTCTGAAGTAGACATTGTTCCAGGATTGTGCATTTATAGATGTACAAATGCACGCGCACGAGGACGCGGGCTCCCCATGAGCTATGTCAGAAATGATAGACTGTTGATATAGAAATTCAGGGGTGGACACACACACACACACACACACACACAGAGTGTACTGTTTCCGTTTCTTTGTTGGAAATGCTGGTGGGTGCGGTGTTACCAGCAGCCCTGTGTCCATAATTTTCATGATGTTTATTTCAAATAAAGACTCAGTTTCATATCAGAATGAGTGGTCACACATTGAAAAACTTGGCACCTGAAAGAATACTGTTTTTAGTTGGATATTAAAGGGCCAGTTCACCCAAGTCTCAGTTCCCACGTGCACATAGTTTGGGTTTTATCTACGGTGGGTTTGAGATATGTGCCGCTGAGATTTAAGCCGTACAATCAGGATGAATGTAATTTGTGCTGCTCAAAACACTGAAGATCGGGGTTTGAAAATCAAGCATGACATGTTTACTCACTCACTGTGGACTGTTTTCTTCGGGACTATTTCTTGGGAGAAAGTAGTTCCTATCAATAAATTTTCATTTGTCTTCCCAATGTCTCTTTCAATGCTGTGCAGCACGAACCTAATCCCATTCAGCCCTATTGGGGATGGAGGCAGAAATGCCGGAGGCAGATGTTTAAAAAACCTCAGCAGATAGAACCAGAAGTTCTAGAAGCTAGACCACTACGCACCAGTAAAACAGGTGCTGGTCTAAACCACCCTGCTGTGTATTGAAATAGTATAGCACCACAAGGACCTGCTACAGCATTAAAACCCCGCTTACACATTAACACATTAATAATGTAACCCTCTTAATGACCACATTGACTTACATTAAGTGCATTGCTCTGTATTAGGGTGTACTTCCAAGAAGAACACTGACTGCAGGATTTAATTACTTTAAATATATATTTTGACATTTTTAGCAGTGCTTTTTCATAGATTACTTAAATTCCAACACTAATGAATTGCAAATCATGGGGTATTTATATTTATAGAGGTCAGAAGAACAATTTATTCTGCTGTGATTTTTTTTAATTTTAATTTGATCACTTCCCCCGGATGTTGAGCTGCAGAACCAATCTTGTTTAAGACGCCTGGTATTCATGTGGATTTAGTGATGTTCTCAAGATAAAGAAAATATGAGGATGAATGCTGCTTGTTTCACGTAATTAGTTTGTACTGTTGATCAGACTAAATTTGACATTTTATTGACTTATTAATCCAACAATTGCACAGATAAGCAATAGATCAATGAGTAATGCAACACACAACAATATATTTTTAAATATACAGTAAAGCGGCAATAGGGTAAGGCAGTTGAACATTCTCATGTTAAAACTCATTTATAAGACTCGGTATATGGTCCAAACAGTTGATTTGTGGACTTATTTATGACGTCCACATCAACCGTGTAACCGCCAAATGTTGTTGTAGCGAGGACACCGTCACTTTGACGTGTCGCGGCGGTGATCCGTGGAGCTTTTCATATGCGTCTGTCGGGATCAAAAATAAACTCTTCAGCTGGAACAGTTTCCCCCCCTGCGTGGTCTGATGCCACATGAGTGTTTGTTTGCGTTCTGGCCAGACTAATAATCCAAGATCAACATGTTGCCATCATAAAACCGTGGTTCACTCTCCCCCATATTAAGCTTGAAAACGGAAACATCCACAAATGACTTGATGATGCATTTGACCTGTCTTTTGTTTGTCATTGTAATAGCTATAGATGCAGACTGCCATGTTTTATTGTCTCCGCACCACTGACTATTGACCGACGTAACCTCGTTACAGTCTCGTCGTACCATCATTGGTCGTCGCCTGTGTTCATTTGGATTGTCAGTGACAGCTTGACCTCTTGTTCACAGGGCTCCCTGCACATTATTTTCTTTTTTAAATCATGTGACAAAAGTCCAAAGTGATGGAAATGGCAACTGGACAGCCTCTACCAGAAGTGCTGTAAATATTAAACATTCCAATTTCATATGTGCTCCATCTGCCACCAGGCGCAAAAGCACTTCCTGTGTGAGGGGGAACTTACTAGAGCGTATTGAGTCAGTCACCTTGCCTGTTGATTCTACCAATATTAACATTTACTCCCGCAGTGTTTGCTGATCCATCAGTGTTGAGTTTCAGGGAAAGAAGATGTGCCCGACCTGTTCAGGTGGTCAAGGCTTGCACGTCTAATGAGGGATTAAAGTTCAAATCACAGTTTGTTTCTTCAATGTTGGAAAAAGTGGAGTCACATCTGGAGAGTTTGACATCACCTACCTAAAGATTATTGACATGGAATAGAAGCATATCATGATTTATTTTTCCGAATTTTGAGTCATCACTTCCAATAAAACTGTTAATTATATAAAAGTATTGACGACAGAGTTCATTTCCTGACTTTAAATGAGCAACAATGACAAACTGAGCAAATATTCTACATGTTGCACCAGCTTAGACTGCGTGGCTTTAAGGTCGGAGAGCTGCTGTGAATCATAAAACACTGTTGACAGGTAGATGAATGTGTGGATATGCAGCAAACTAGGCCAGTAAACAGCTATATTTGGAGGTGCTGTTGTCATCCAGGACCGCTCAGAAATAGTTTTTTATCCCTCTGTTGAGGTGTTGACGCTGAAATGATCTCTGTTCTAAAAGCTCGCCAGCTGTTGAGTTCCTGCGGATCTGTCAGTGTTGTGACACGAGCGCTGCGTCTCCGCGCAGCTGCGGCGCCGAGCCGTTGATTAAATGTGAAGGATTGTTGCGTTGAGTGGACTCTGTTAAGGTGTGTGATGGTGTTTCAGTGCTGATGGTGCTACGGAGCTGATGCTCGTGTCTGTGGGCGTAATTGCCTCTTCAGAGTTTTGTTTACTGCTCAGTTTGAGGACCGCTGTTCATTTATTCCAGAGGAGAGCTGATAGCCACTTCAGTTTGCCACTGGAAGAAACACCGGTGATTTTAAAACAATAGGCGGATAAAGGACATTCTTAATAATCCTGATAATGAAGGTTTTTATATTAGATTTGGAACAAAGGACCATGTGTAATAGCCCAGCCACCAAGAAAAGAAAAACATGGATACGTTGAATGTGGACGTTTCTGTATTCGGTAGGTATTACTTGCAGGAAACTCTAGTTGAGGCTAATGGGAGGGATGGTAGATGGCTCAAACAAACACAGGACTTTCACCCAGGAGTCCTCTGTTAGTGTCCCAAGTGAAACCAAAAGTAGACGCTGGTTATGTAAGAAAGTCCGTTAAAGGTGGTTGTTGTATGTATTTTTGATTTTGGGTTGAACTGTCCCTTCAACCAAGTATTGTTGCCTAAACCTAACCAATCATTTAAAAAAGGCTGTAATTCCCCTCACCGCAATGCGGCACTTTAGCGTCTTTTAGCTTCTTGTTTTCTGGCCCAAAAACTTCGCTCTAATCAACCTTGTTTCCAGTAAGCTAATTTCAGTGAAAAAGTCTAAAGAGACAGATATTTTTGTGGAGTTACACAAACATATATAGATGCATTGGTGAGTTGTACGCATGAAGAAAATCCTTCCCGTCATTTATTCACATGCTCCAGTTGGATCCCGTTTGGCCCGTCTGAGTGCAGCAACTGTAACTAACAATGCCGGATGTTGCACTTCCCTCTGTTGACGCCAACAGAAGCATTGATTTCTCTGCTCAGTGTGTTAAAACCCGGCTAACGTGACACGAGAGACCATCGAGAGCGCAGAATAAACATTGGAATTTGTGCTCACGGGCGACTGAAATATGAACCGTTTGGATGGAAACCAAAGCCCACCGAGCAGCTGAAATGTTTTTTCCCACTCAGACCTGCATCTTTTGGTTGTGTGAAGGGGATTTCACTCCGTTTTGTAGCTCTCACAGAACAAAAAGAAGTCATTCAAATATCCACCACGACGCATGTGTTTTCTATGTCATTAATTGTTCATAAAAGAACATGTTTACGGTCCAGAAATCCTGTAAATTAACACTTTTGTTTCAACAGTGTTGCTGAAGATTTTGATGTGACTGTTTGGCAGCGGTGTGCACTCGAACAGGTTTTTGTAGCATGAGCTCAGATGTATTGTTACTGTCTGTACAGTGAGAAGGAGCACATTAGCTGATGACAGACAGTGTAGAACAGCGTTGCTCTCTGCGTAGGTGTCTGAGATCAGTCTAGCCTCAAAGAAAACCTGAACCACATTTTTATGTTTTTTTTTATCTGAATTGTTATCATCAGTGTTGGCCAGTTGTAGCGTATAGTAGAATATTAGTCTGGGTGTTTATAAAAATATGGATTTAAAATTTTTTTTTACATTCTGTGTAGGTGTAATGGAGCGTATCTGGGTCAGAGCGTATGGATTTTATACTGTGTAGGTGTATGAGATTACAACAGTCGTCCTTGCTAGGCATCTAGTGTGTGTGTGTGTGTGTGTGTGTGTGTGTGTGTGTGTGTGTGTGTGTTTGCTCAGTCTTTTGCCCGATGGCTAGAGGCCAGATAACAGAGAGGCCAGGCACCACAATGCCCTGTCTGTTCCCAAGAGACCAAACAGGCCTTCACAACACCCTATTTATAGACAAACGCTCTGCCCAAACTCCATTCATATTTCTCAAGTTGCAGATTTATGGGTTTTTTTTTAGTTGTTTTTTTGAACTACAACTCAACTGTGTAGTGCAAATGTTACACTCTGGGACTGTGATTTTGAGTTGAAGAGACCTAAAATGTGCATCCAGTCTGGTGCTGTCAGATGTGACGGTTCACTGTGTGTGTGTGTGTGTGTGTGTGTGTGTGTGTGTGTGTGTGTGTGT
>NW_022280041.1:2839130-2892937 GCF_004355925.1 Anarrhichthys ocellatus | reverse complement strand
TGTGTGTGTGTGTGTGTGTGTGTGTGTGTGTGTGTGTGTGTGTGTGCAAAGCTGCAGCGCTGGCTCAGATCTGCCGGGTTGACGTCAAAGCCCAGAGGGAGCGAGAGCAGATCTCCTGCATCCTCTCCAGCAGCATCAGTGCAGCAGAGCAGAGCCGCTATAGTCTCTCACTGCTGTCAGCTGGTGGGCAAACAGGGAAACAGCGCCAACACAAAAAGACTTTCACAGTGTAACCCTAACCCTAACCCTAACCTCACTACGCCATCCCGCCTCCACCCTCATGCTATTTAGCATCCAGCCTCTACCACGTGCTCTAAGATGGAGAATGAGCTTTACATGTATTAGAGTAGTGACCTTTTATAATGCAGTGTCTTCTCTCCACTCACCCAAACCTCCAGGACGCCCACCACCACTTCAGCTTCACAGACGGCTCATTTTCCTAAGAGCTTGTGATGCGAGTAATTCATTAGCGGGGTAAATGGATCCAAGGTTTCAAATGAATATCCCATTTAAAAGGCTTCTTCCATACACACCCCGGTATCCCACAACCACCTGCTCCTCCGAAAAGGTTCTCCTGCCGCTGGATCTGCAGTGTAATGACGCCCCTCTTGCCTGTGTGGGCGTTAATTAGGGGGCGAGACCTCGTTTAACATAAAAGCACTGTGAAAGAACACAAAGCTGAGAATGTTTCACTCGTTATTCCTCGCGATGAAAAGGCAAAGAAGACGAAAAGAAAGGTGTTCCACTCCAGACTCGTGAAATGAAATGACACAAAGTGTCTACACTTACAGAAATAGAAGAATTTATGAATATGTTTTATTGGTGTGTGTACCCGTGTGTGTGTGTGTGTGTGTGTGTATACGTCCAACAATCACACGCACATCTTGTTCTAACAAGACTTCACTCTTTCATTTCTCACAGGATGCGGAAGTGGCTGCTCGGATACTCCTGGACCAAGGACAGGTACGACTGTTTCCTGTTGTCCTTTCTCCAATAAGAAAACAGCAAAATAATTAAAGGCAATTTAATGTATTTTCAAGTTCAAGCAAACTACAAAGCTTTTACAGGAGCCTTTGAAGCATACAAGGAATTTGCATTAGTTTATTCAAAACAAAACTGCAAAAAAACAAAGTTTTGATTGATTGAAAGAGTCGATAAAGATCTAGATGTTGTTTTGGAATAAAAGTCTTGGGGGACTTTCACTTGGTACAGGCAGAAAATATCTCCAAGCTCACTCCAGCAATATCACACTTTAAGTCACACTCATGTTCTCTTTCTCCTCACTAGGAGCACAGCATCGAGACCCCCCACGGCGTTCTGCACGTGACCCTGCACGGCACGCGAACCACCCGCAGGCCTGCTATCCTCACCTTCCATGATGTGGGTCTGGACAGTGAGTAGCTCTCTCTCTCTCTCTCTCTCTCTCTCTCTCTCTCTCTCTCTCTCTCAGCCTTTTTTTGTTTCTCAACTCTTCACTCGTTTGTGTCTCTTTTTGATTGATTCCTCTCTTCATTTTTTCTTTGTTTCCTCTCTGGCAGGTAAGAGCTGCTTCTCTCCTCTGTTCAAGTTCGAGGAGATGCAGGAGATTGTCAAGAACTTCACCCTGATTCACGTTGACTCTCCGGGGCAGGAGGAGGGGGCTGCTGCCTACCCCGCGAGGTACGACGTCCGCCTTTGTGTAGTCAAGTGTGTGTGTGTGTGTGTGTTGGAATGCTGATTTTCCCCTCATCGTCCTGCAGTGACCTTGAAGAAAAGGGTTCTCAGAAGTGGAAACAATCTTCTGTGGGAGGCTTAAAATCTAATCTCTTCCAAAAATACTCCCCATCTCTCACATCTCCCTCCTCTGCGCTCTCCAATATACGCTCTTGTCAGAGGTTTAAAGAAAATCTTCCCTCTCTTTATGTGCGTCTTATTTCGTCCCACTTCACTTCTCTATCACTCCTCTAACTTGCGTGATTATGTTACAAGCTCGGGAGGATTGTGTTTGGCGTATTGTCACGGCATCTCGGCTGCGACCTTTTAACTCCCGCTGCTGATTCTAGAAATTGAAGCTTATTCTCGTTTGAAATCCCGGCGGATTGAGATGAAATGATAAGGAAAGCGTTTTGTCTTCATGTATTTTGGGTAATTTCTGGTAATTAAGAGATTAATTGTGGTGAGACGATGATGAAAGTGATGTTTTTTCTGTGCTTCCTGTTAAAGTTACCAGTATCCCTCCATGGACACCATAGCAGAGATGATCCCTTCTGTCCTGCAGTTTTTCAAGTGAGTTAACGGTATTGATGTTGACGTGAGAAGAAGCATTTTATTTGGCTCCTGTGCACAGAAGGTGATTGTGCACGATTGTACATGGATCTTCTGGTCTTGTAAGCCATAATAAATACAGATACAGATTTATTTTGACTGACTCCTCCATGCAGCTCCACACACTTTATCTATTCATGTACATACGTGCAGATTTTCTGAATGTGTTGTTGGCTTGTTCTGTCCGCCCGTCAGCTTCCGTACTGTGATCGGAGTGGGTGTGGGAGTGGGAGCGTACATCCTCTCCAAGTTCGCGGTGAGTGTCATCTGCTGTTTTAAGCTCTCGTGTTCTGACAGCCGCTAATTATACTGCACCTTGTTTCATTCGTCAAACAGCAGTTTTCTCGTGTATACTGAGTGAACAGATTTTACATAATCATATCTTTTCTACACGGTGTTATTCATGAACATGTCTGTTTATAATGTTGACGACTGAAATAACCAGAAAACATTCAGTCCTGTGACGCTTTTCTCGTCGTCTTACCATCCGTCTCTCTGCTGCTTCCTCTCTCTCATCAGATTGCAAACCCAGATTCAGTGGAAGGTCTGGTTCTGGTCAACATCGACCCTAACGCCCGAGGATGGATAGACTGGGCTGCTCAGAAGGTATACGTTGCGTCTTCTTTCCTTCTTTCACGACTCTCTTGTGCACATAAACACACCTGGGATTTGAATCTGGTTAGTCCTGATGGGACTTCTCTACATCTATGTAGCTGTGGAGATTACGTGACTCTGTGCATGCTTTGTGTCCCAGGGTAGTATTGATTATGTCGTAGTTTATCATATTAAATATACTAAGTGATGAGCGATCCTAATGATTCCTCCTCCTCTCCCTCTGTAGCTCAGCTCCGTGACGTCCTCCCTCACAGAGCAGATCCTGTCCCACCTTTTCAGTCAGGTACAAAGACATTAATGTCTTATTGAAGTGTATATGCAAAACGCATTTCCAAATAAATTGCTAATAACTCGGTGATTGTTGTGATTGTTTTGGGCTGCAGTCGAACAAACGGTTGTTATTCTCTTGCAGGAGGAGATGTCATCAAACACAAATCTAGTGCAGTCTCACAGAGAGCGCATCTCCAAAGCGTCTAATCTGGTCAACATGGAGCTCTTCTGGAAGACTTACAACAGGTAAACACACCCGCCGACATCGCAAGCGCAGGTATGCTCTGCTTCAAAACAACGGCCGGCATAATCTTCTCTCTTCTTTCCCTCCAGCCGCAGAGACTTGAACATTGACCGCAACAACTCCTTCAAGTAAATCCCCTGCAAACTTTTATGTTTATACTTCATTGATAATTATTTTTTTTTAATATAAACCTCTGAAATCTCTATATGCCACCCTTCCAATCTCTATGTCTGTCCTCCTCAGGTGTCCAGTGATGTTGGTGGTGGGCGACCAGGCTCCATATGAGGAAGCTGCCGTAAGTGTTTGTGTCTAAGATGTTTCCTAGTGGGAACCTGAGCGACTTGGATTCAAGTGTTCTTATATTATCAGATTCATATCAACAGGGAGAGTTTGATGGCAGAGGTTAACTGTTGTTCACCTTCTGTGACCACTAGGTGGAGTGCAACAGCAAAATGGATCCAACAACAACTTCATTCCTAAAGGTAATAAAACCGGAATTCTTTCTTTTTTGAACTGATTTTGTCCCTTCTCTCGAATCACTTACACTTTATGCTGTCATTGATTCTTACACACTTCTTCTCTCCATCCTCCACAGATGGCTGATGCTGGTGGTCTCCCTCAGCTGACCCAGGTAACGACAGTAACAGCCTCTTTCTGACACTCAAAATCGTGGACGTTAAAGCTGCAAAGGGCAAGATTGTCTCGTTTAAACATACCTGTTGAATCAGCCAGCAGCAGGTTGGCCTTCAGCAGAGAAGAACATGCTCTCACTCAAATTTATGCACCCCGAAATAACTGGTGAGTGTACTGATTGAACCGTTTCTTTTCTTGGGGTTTGCAGCCTGCTAAACTGACTGAGGCTTTCAAGTATTTCATCCAAGGAATGGGCTACAGTAAGTTCACTTGGTCTTTTTTTTTAGGGTTTGTCAACAATAAGAATAACGCCATCTTTATCCTTTTAGATGTTGCACATTGTTTCCATTGATTTCTCATTTCTTTCCACCCATCTCTCCACAGTGGCTTCATCTTGCATGACCCGCCTGTCCCGCTCCCGCACCACCTCCCTCTCCTCCTCCTACTCCATGGATGGGTCCCGCTCTCGCTCCCGCACCCTGTCCCAGGGCTCGCAGGGCGGCCAGATGCCGCCGAGCCCCTCCCAAACGATGGAGGTGTCCTGCTGAAGAAAAAAAAAAACGATAGCGAGAGAGTGAGAGTGAGTGAGGAGGGCGAAGGGAAGGGGAAACATGAGGCGCGCCGCTAATGTAGGAAAAAGAGGAATGGGTTACTTATTTGTCACTAATCAACTCCCACCATTTCCCACAAGAGGCAGACTAGGACTAGAGACAGGGAGAGGGAGGGAGGAAGAGAAAACGAGGGATTTCAGAGGAAGAACACAGCTCGCACCAGTCCTTCTCCTCACATCACCCTGCCAGTTGAAAACAAAGTGGATTGTGCTGTACAATGAATACAAGAAGTGTAGACAAGAAGAGATGAATAGGTGGGGAAAGACCTGCCAACGGTCCTCTCTCCCTCCATCTATTGGAGCCTCTGTCAGCCAATAGAGCCCTTTCATTTACACAAGGAGGCCTATAGAGACCGCACACCTTGCTTTAACCAATAGTAATAATTCCGAAGACGGTATTGCTGATGATTACGTTAATGATGATGATAATGGAATAGAAAAAAAACACAGTAACACCTTTCTCTTTATTACACTATAAGCTTAAATATACATAGATAAAAAAAAAATAAACAAAAAATACTGGCAGAGATACTTATAACAATGTGTGTCTACTACTTTTAAACTAGTTTTTATTTTAATTTCTTTAATCGGATTTTATTTACTCATTTGTAACCTTGCCTAGGCGAATGGTTGAAGCTACTGATTGGCTGACAGCCAATGAGAGCCATGATAGTGACCACTTCCTCCTTGATGTTGCCAGGTTGTTCATGTCTTCCATTTGCCCCGTCTATAAGTTCTGTTTTCCCATCGGATTTGTTGATTTGGAGGTGGGCAGGAAGCTTTGTTTTTTGTTTTTCTTATTTTGCTTTCAAGACTCAAGAAGTTGCATGCCTGGAATCAGCCCATATGAATATTGACTGGATAATAATTTTCTTTTATATTCTGCTAATGAGTTGCGTGGATTTGAGTGTGTGTGTGTGTGTGTGTGTGTGTGTGTGTTTGCTGTTTTGTTTCCTTGGGAGCGTTTAGTGAACTTGGCGGTAAGCACATGAGAGACTGAGGGTGTTAGCTTGAGCTATCGTTAACACTAGTCGCACGCTAAATAGTGCTTCCAATACCGCTGGCAGTCCAGCACTGTGTGTCCTAATATCCGCGCTTGCGTACAACAGGGAGCGTTACATCGCTAGGTAGCACGCTAGTATGGATATTGCATGTCAGTGTTAGGCACGGCCAGAAGGGATCACTGTGTCTATCATCTGGGTTGTAATCTCTTAGCCTTGCCCGTGCATGGATACCTCCTAACAAACCCAGCTAGCATTACTTGAGTTCCTGTGCGAACACAAGCTCCTCCCGAGCTACAAGCGGCTTTATTCAAGCAACGGGGTCACGAGAATTGTGTTGCGATGGTTGCGATGTATGGGTGTGTCCGAGGAAGTAAATGTGGGTGCGTGTTTGACGCGCTCCTATCCTGAAAGCACAACAGATGCAGCAAAGAGGGTCCCTTGGAAAAGTTTAGTAATTCAAATTTGAGACCAACAAAACCCCCTGTGACTTATCAATGACAATGTACCAGCCCCTTCACTGCCAACACACTCAAAAAAAAAAGATGAAAAATGATCAGCCAATATCTGCACCTTGAAACAACTAATCTGGAATTGCAGCACATTCTTACTGCCAAAACCAAGAGCCCCGAAAGACGAGGGCGACATTCTGCCATCAGAAATACTGTGAGCATTTATAGTGGATCTAAATTCAACACAAAGCTGACCACTGCCCTACGACACGCAACCATTGGACACACAATGACCCGATCCTTGGAGCGTTTGTGCCAGTTATGTGCACGCATTTCTGTTCTGATGCAGCGTGGCATCTGATTTATTTTTTCTATTACTTTTAATAAGCAGTATGATTTTTACGAGCCATTTGGAGGTTGCTTGTTTCTTTCTCAGGCCGCCTAGCGCTCCTTTCCAAACCTGGTTGATGAAGTAGAGATGGGTGATGACGACAGTGACAAGAAAGTCAGCGGAGGGCCTCCGATTCCATCTGGTATACTTGGGAGATATTAATGATGGCAGTGACAACAGTGATCTGTTTTACGTCACTTCTCTTGTTGCAAACACAAATTGCTGTTTGGATTTGAGCTACAGGGTGTAAATGGCAAATGTGAACCAGGATGCCGCCATGTTTGCACTTGTGTTGCTGTCCGAAGTGCTGAAGTGTAGAATGTAAATGCTCCTCCCAAACTCACGCAACCAGGCATGGGAGCGTCTACCAAATAAGGGACAACGGGTGGAGCTGAGGAAATGAAATTGCCAAATAAGGAATAGGATGGGTACTTATTTGTGGAGAGTTGAGCAGGGCTGTGTGATTGTAAATGCTTGTCCATTTTGTCTCTTCATTTTTACTTTGATCATATTTTTCTTTCCCCTCTATGTTTTGGGATTGTTATTATTCGTTTTTTTTTTTATCTCTGTGAAGTGTTAGTTTACCGTCCCGATGTGCTCACAAGTTAGTTAACCGTGTGTGTGATAGTTCTTGTGTAACTTCTTTTAGCATTAGAGCTGATAAGGGAAAATAGTATAATAAACAATTAAAAAAGATTAAAGGTAAAGAGAATACAATCAATTGTACTTGTCTGGCTAATTTTCTGTGTATATCACAATGAACATCCTAAAAAAAAAGCAAACTTAAATATTAATAAAAGCTTAAGAGTAATATCCTGTCTCCTGTCTTACATTGTCAATATGAGCTGATGTAAAGTAAGCAAGATTCAGAACTTGTATGTTCTGGTAGGCTGCAGATCTCTCTGTCAGGTAGAAAAAACACAATAAAGATCTGCACATTATGATCCATGAATAAGAAATACACACAAGTGACAGATAATTAATAAGTAGGCTAAATAGTAAAGTACAAAAATTGTAAAATGAGTGAGAATGTCATATTACATATCAGCATTAGCCTACGTATATGCATGTACATTCAGCCTCTTGTAGGCTTTACATTTAACATGTTGGATTCCATGTTTGTACGGATCACAGGGAGTAGTAATACAGCTTCTTACCATTAATGGCAGCACTGAGCGCCCAGAAAGTAGGTATGCGCCATCTTGGATTTTACGTCTGTTGAACATCATGGAAAGCACTTGTGCTCCTTTTTGAAGTAAATATATCAATTCATGTATATTACACCTGATAGGTTTGTATTTGTTAAACAATAGTGCACACTATGAGGACTTACTTGTTGAAACAGGTGGGTTCACTTGGTGAGCAGACCTTTACAGAGCTAGCTACTTGATGCTACAGTACTGTAGGGCCACAGAACAAACTGGGTTGCTAATTAGCTAGATTACGCTGAAATATTGCTGTTTTATCCACAAACTTTCATTTTGTCCCACAATTTCCTCTGTAAATTCATCAGTTCATTAACTCAAACAGACAAAAACTTTACCTGCTTGAAATGAACATTGTGTCAAATACTGTTATCTAATATTTATGCATCTGACACAATGTTATGACACTGTCCAAAACAAATGCCTGTACCCTATGATTAGCCTTCGATGCAGGTAGACTTCAGTACCCTATAGTACCACACAGTCGTAGTAATGAACTGATTATATGTATTCTCTGTTCAGCCTTTATGCTGCAGTGTCTATTTAAAGGTTGTGTTCATGTGAAGAATGAACAGTTACAATTGCAGCACAAATACTGTGAAAATAGTCAATGTTGTAGTCATATGAGTTGTTTATTACAATTTGATTAGTATTGTTCCAACATACATTTGTAAATATAGTGCAGTTATATGTATTTCAAATGAACGATAGCTTGATTGTTATTATACTGAATAAAATACCTATAAATTGTAATCAAAAATGTATAGCTCTCCAAAAATATAAGCTTTCAGTGAATAAAAACTGAATTAATTCAGTGATCCGAGTATCGGAATAACTTTGTCAATACAAACTGTACAAAGTGTTTAAACATTAAATAATATATCAGTGAGTATCACAACATGCTTTGTCAGTTGAATGAATATAAACTAAGGATCAAGTAAATGTATCTTGGAAAGGTCAAATTTTTTACGTATGTACCTTTAAAATTGCACAATATATATGTTAAAATAAAATAAAAATACATTGATTAGCAATTGTCCAATTGAATCACCTAAAATGTCTTAAGCAACGTTCAGTTTTACTTCGCTGTCATAAAAACTAAGATGGCAATGTCCAAAATGCGGAACTCGAGGCTTCAAAGTGGCAGTCCACAAACCAATGGATGAAGTCACGGTGACTACATCCACTTCTTATATACAGCCTATGGTTAGGATCATATGATTTACAAGGATGGGGAACTGTCTCAAAACTTGCAGTGATGAAAGTACTTAAAAACCAAAGAGATGTAAAAAAACCACAGCAAGCTGGAACTAGGATGTGTTCCTGAAAGTTTGTGGCTGACAAGATTTTCTTACTAACACCATTGTCTGCTCCATTGCTTGCTTGATTGTTTTGCTCAAGTGGTGACACCTGCCATCTAATCAAAAGCTCGACTTATGGTCCTATGTATCTTTGAGAAAAGGCCACCCAGAGTGAACAGTGTGTCCACGGTATAGACATGAGTCAGGCCAAGAGATTCAAGACACTTGAGTTCATTGAGAATGTCGAAGAAGGGATCAGTGATGAGCTGGAGAAACTTCAGAGGGTCTCTGGAGCAGATACGATTCAGTGATTTGGTCAAAAAGACTGCCAAGGGAAGAAAATAGGCCGCTGGAACTATGGAGTAGAGTAAACTCTCCTCCACTTTTACATTCCTACCTAAGTCTCGGGCTCTGTCTACCTTCTTTATGGTCTCATTAATCTTCTCTTTGAAACACAGCAACACATACTTTCTGGCCATTATGTGTCTGTCAAAGCGGGTGACTGGATCGCTGCAGAGGTCCTTGACTTGCTTGGAGTATCTACAAGTGAACACAATTTGTTCACTGTAGAGCTCAGCAGACCTGAGTGCATTTTGTAAATCTTCCAGGGCTTGATCGATGCAGTTTGGATCCAGATGCCTGTCCTGCTGGGTCAAAGATGTTAAAGCACGGTTGTAATATGCAATTGCTGCCCAGCAGTTGTCCTCCTGGATGGCCTTGGTGTACATCTTGATACTCTCTGCAAGATGGCCCTTTTTGCGCAGATCATTGCCAAATGCTGTGTAGTGGTGCAGGTTTGATGAGGCCGATTTTCTCTCTCTGAGTTTTTGCCTGGCTTTTTTCAGGTCCTCGGATAGTTTGATTTGTAAATCCATGATAGAATCCTTCCCATCCAAGTTTGTGAGTAGCCACATACCCCAAAACTCATTCAGCGCAGACAAATCTGAATCTGCTGGCTTGTCATTGCTGCTTTTGTACACTTCATCTAGTGTGCCCAGATACTGACTGAAGAGCTCTTCCTTCTTCTTTATGTTTGGGATGTCACACTCCAAGTATCTCGCTAGTCCTTTAGCCGCAAAGTCATCCCTGAACTTTTTAACTGTCTGTATCCCTGAATTGGAGTTTTCTGTCAAAATATGTAACAGCATTGAAGACATATCTTTAGATTGCTCATGGCTGCGGCTTTGTTGATAAGACAAGTTGATAACAAAAAGATGGGGTAGGACATTAGTCATATTCTTCAATACAGATTGACGCTTGCCTATTAAAGCTAGCGATTTGAGTGGTTCTGACAGATGGCTGGAGCAGACAATGAGTTGAGCGGATCCAGGAGATCCTTGTCTGGCAGTGCGGCCAAATGCCTGGGCCTCCACACGAGTATTGTCAGGCAGGAAGGTCTGCACAACGAACAAACCTCCAGCTGTATTTACTTCCTTAGAAACCTTAAGGTCAGTCCCACGACCTGCAAGGTTTGTTGCTACAATGACATCTCCAGCCGAAAGCTCTTTTAAGACTTCGGAATTGTCCATGTTGTTGCTGATGTAAAGCTTTTTGTTCGGGACTGTATCTTCTAGAGCTTGGTAGAGAACCTTTGCTCGATGGATGGTCTCACAGATGACCAACACAGCTCGTTGATCCCTGTACGGAGTAGAGTTGGTTTGTGCAGTGACGGCATTGCAGGTTTTCTCAATCCATTCATTTTCATCACCTGCAATCACTCCTTCGACCTCAAACAGCTTTCTGCGTTTGAATAAAGGTATCTGACAGGTCTTGATACCTTCATAGATTTTCTGCAAAGTCTCAGTCTCTGCTTGTTGGCCAAGAGTCCCAGTGACTCCAAATATCTGACGTCCATACTTAAGAAACACGGCAACATTGGACATGTAGTTTGTGATGGCTGTCATGTCACTCAGCTTGGAGTGATGTTTCATTTCAAGAAACTGCTGTAGTCCATCCGACAATCTCCGGAAGTTTTGAACAACACCCGTCGAGCTGTAGTCAACAGGCACTACCCCGTGTTTCTCGATGATGTATTCATGATCCCTAGTCATGGTTTGTGCTTTGAATGCATTTTCAACCCAAACTATTAGTTTGGAAGTGACCAGATCTGCAAAGAAGCCCGGGACGTAGCAGGTTACTCCATCTTTGCTGAGATCACAAGGTGTAAAATGCACAGCACGTTTTATTTCTGCTTCTGCAGCTTTCAGCATACTCTCTCTATCAGAATACATGTACTGACAGAACCCTCCATTGATTAGAAGCAGTGCCACTCTCTGTCTATCAGCCATTGCTTCTTGTGGTCCTTTGTGCAGGTTATCTATTGAGCCATCGCTGTTCATGCAGTGCAGAGCAAACTGGCAAGATGGGAATTTCCTCTCTACTGTCTCAAAGAACGCTGCCAACTGGGTAACAGTAACACCTGCAGTCTTCTCAGTTAAAAGGCTTGGGTTCTTTCTAAGGTCCTTTACTGAACCTTTTGCCAGTATACCTGTGTCCTCAGCCATTTGAAGGATGGCGAACTCGTCAACATGTTTGCCCGTTGTTGTGTTTTCAAGCACGACTTGATGAAAGGGGTATTTTTGCCCCACCATCGTCTCTTTGCCAATCCTTTCGTACTGATTAGCAGTGGCCCATATGAATGCCAAGAGTGGATTGAGATGTTGCAAAGCAGGCATATTGGCACCTATATAGACAAAGTGATGACCCTTATCCAGCATCAAGGAATCCACTTCATCCACGATTGCACACTGGAATGTTCTTTTCCCAAATATGTCCATTCTTTCAAAGTGCTGGCCAAGCCAGTGTCCAGCAAACACTTCCACAGTACCATAAACAACCTGACACTTGTAGCACCGTCTTAGGTCTTCGATCTGTTTGTTGGTGTTGCAGTCTACACTGATTTTCAAACTTTCATAAAAGGCTTGCCAGTCCCTCAAATCTCTTTCTGCAAGAACTGAAGAACTAGTGAAGATCTCTACTTGTTCTCCTCTCATAGCTCGAAAAGCTGCAAACATTGCCACAGTACATGTCTTTCCCTCTCCGGTGCCGACCTGAATCAACCGCCCCATTTCCGAAAGAGCCATAATACACCAGCTCACCATCTGTGTCAGTCGTGGGCGGAACTTCTTAGTTACTTCCACTGCCTGACAGAGCTTCAGCAGGAGTTGTTTCAAGCCACTCCGCAGTGATCCATCATTGTGTGAAGTAAGATCCTTATCAACTGATGACACAATGTCCTTTACGTCAGATAAAAGCTTGTCATCAATTTGGTTTAACTTTTCCTGACGGATTTCCTCAAGAATTTCATCCAGTGTTTTTTCTGCGTCATGGGCTAAACATTTCTTGAGAGCCTCATCAGTTACAGTGTCGTCTTTGACCAGCTCGATAACAGTCTTTCCATTTTGACATTTCCAACTGGGAGTGATGTAATTAATCTCTATGCAGTGCAACATATTCATCATCCATAAGAGGAGATCTGATCTGTCATTTGCTATTGACTCAAATCGCTTCAGAAGAGCATCGAAGACATCAGTGGCATCCTCTGGGCTCCATTTGATATTTGTTACCAGTCCCTGCAGCTTGCTTATAAGTTCTTCTGAACACAAACACCTCTGATCAAAGAGCAAAGTTCTGAATCTGTTCAGAAGTTCTTCGACACTGCTGTCCGTGTCAGAATCAGCCATTTTGTGGAAAAAAACTAAAATCTGTTCAAAACAGAAAAGGATTTGGGGGGGGAAATAATATAACATTTTGAGAGTCAATCTTTAAAACAATACACAAATTCCACACTCTGTTTGATAGCTGTTATCCAGTAATATTGTGATAATAATTTCCATATACTCAAGTGCCAACTTGCATACAGCATTAAAATGAAATAGGGTTCATTCACAATATATATTTAGCACTTTTATTTTTCTACACTGCACAGTACTATTCCTCTGACAATCAAATATGATCAAATATGCATCAAAACACAAGTTTTATCAGTCATTGTCTCTGTTAATAATGAATGTATTGTGGTAGTAGTCTACTCACCTGTTAACAAGATGAAAAGGCTGAGAAGTGGTGTGTGTCTCTGAGACACCAGAGCTGATCTGTTCACTGTGCATTTGACATTTTTTATCTTTTGTGTTTGGTTTTGTTTTGCCAACCTTGTCTGGATACCGCCCAGAGGGACTTTCCTTCCATCCTTTCGATTTCATTTACTGACTTACTGTAAACTGAGTTTACAGTAAGTCAGTATTTGCAGACGTCAATCAAACAGCAATATTTCCCACTGAAATTCCCCCTTGAGTTAACCAATTTTTACACAGCCACGACAAAAGGTATATTTACGTTTTTATGTAAAATGCTGTCAATTAGGGTTATCAATACATATTATCACCTTGTAAATCAAATATTTTGATGCTTCAAATTCAAGATTAATTTCAATATAAATATTGATACATACTAAAAAAATAGATACATTTAATTCCTGTGACCTCTATGATTAAAATATTTAAATAAAGTTTATGTCCTTAAAACAAACTAGATTACTAAACTCATGTATTTGTACAGCGTTTGGTATTCTTTGAAGATAGTCCAAAATCCATATAATATGGGCCAACTTTAAACCTTTACCTTGACCTCTCAGGGTGGGACTAGCACATAAATTAAGAAAAATAAAGAGATGCCGTGCGAAAGGCTGTTTGGAAAAAGTCCCACCATGTTTTGATTAGCATCTTTATTGTACAGAAACTCCCCTGGTTTCTCCAACATGGTTTTTCTTTCACTTTCTTGACAATCACAGGACTTCTTGTTTGCGTATCATAATGTGTTTAAAATACCCGAGACACCTACAACATGGTATTCTAATGAAATAATTCAGCACCCTGTGCAAACATCACAACAGATCATCGTACGTTTGATATTTACATGTAAATGCTTTTTAAATTAATTTGGGTTCAGTGTTATTTCACACAGGCTATGCCTAGCATGTGAGACAAATCAACATTCCTCTCTCTTATTTGAATTTGAGAGATCTCATTCTTTTTTTTTGGCTTGAATTGAATTGGTGCAAACATTTTTAATGTATTGTTACTGTAATAGAATATATTTTGAACAACCAAAGCTGCTCCTGAAACAGATTTACAGTCTTCTGCCATCTGTTGGACAAATACCGTAATAGCACTGTTTATAAATGGACTGAATTCTTGCGATTGATGCAAGCTCATTTTTATGTTTGAGGAGAAAACTAATAGATTTAAATGGTTTGAAACATGTCTTTTTCGGTTATTTGTATTTTATGTTCTCAATATAAATGTTTATTAGGAGAATGAGCTGGAGGCGGACCAGGGAGGAACTGCCGCAGCTACAGAAAGCGCATCTGGGGAAAGACGACCTGTGAGTACTTTTAAACTGGACCTGTGGTGGGAAAGGTTATGTATTTTTCATGGTGTTTCCACTCCGTTTGTGTGTCATATTTGATGTTTCGTCCTCAAACAGGTAAACAACCTAACCAGAGTGCGACAGAGCGTTTCACTGGCGCACTGTTTGTTGGCATGGCGTGCGTTTTGGGGCCACAACTCTGGGGCCACACCTATGATTTGAAACCTTATTTTGGCATCAAAACTTTCCTACGCTGTTAATTATATCCCCACTTGAACATGAATCATTTTGTTTTTACTACTAAAAACTAGGCTCAGTTGATTCATTATTGATTTTTCAAATTCCTGTAGGGTGTAGACATTAAGAAAACTTTAGGCTACGGCTGGCCTGCAAACTTGCCCAGGCTGATTATATGTCGGTTTAGATTTTAAGATCAGGAGACTGATAAAAGATAAAAATGCATATTGAATTGCAGGCCTAGGAAAACATGCAGAGACGAAGAGGAAACGTTTGCCTTTGTGGTGAGGATATGGTAAATGGAGCCATGTTTTTATTGCTTACATTTATAAATACATACACAAAAACGGTTTCTCTCATCTGTCAACACAGAGCCTGCGGACGTCAACAACACCTGGACCACACGGCCGGTTGAGCTGGGCGAGGACAACCGGTCGGTTTGCATTGCGATGGATTCAGAAGTTGGAAAGGTACTGACTTGTGACAAACCCACGCAGAAATACACCGAAGGTTATGTGAATTCGCCTTCAAAATAATATGGCAAGGATTATATGAAGTTTCGGGTAAAAAAAAAAGTACATCTTCTCCATTCCAGTTTCCAAATTTGGGTTTATGATGGCTGTAAATCCTCTTAAACAAATAATAAACAAATAACCCTCTCAGAAACAGTTATCTGTTTAACAATACTTCTTAGAAATTAGGCTGTTTAGAAGTTTAGAAATCTGATCTGTATCTTTTACTGGTCCTTTTGTTTGTCAACTTCTAAATTTGATAAAAGATGCAGTTCTCATAATCTGTATTTTTATTAGTTTTGTAAATCACATTGACATCAAATCAATAAAAAAATGCTGCGATATTTTGAATAATATTATGGGATAGTCAATTACTTAAATAGGCCCATGCAAAGAAATGTAGATTACTCTAAATGGTTAGATTTTAATGCCAGTGTTCCGCTAAACCAGGAATGAGTCTCGCAGGTAATGCCTTTTATTTTGAAAATTAAAATTCCGGATGTGGAGGTGTTCCTCGAGGCTGACACAGGTGAGTAAACTGGGAGATAATTACCTGAACTCTGCGTATTCCGCGGACACGCTGACGCGTTTTGATGCAACAAAAATAACTTCCTCATCATCCGTAAATAAAATAATCTGGTTTTATTGAATATTCAGCAAACTGAACTGATCATGAAGGGAGAAACAAATACGGTAAGTCTCGTGTTGGGCAAATTTAATCTCCAATTAACAGCGATTGATGCAAGCTCATTTTTATGTTTGAGGAGAAAACTAATAGATTTAAATGGTTTGAAACATGTCTTTTTCGGTTATTTGTATTTTATGTTCTCAATATAAATGTTTATTAGGAGAATGAGCTGGAGGCGGACCAGGGAGGAACTGCCGCAGCTACAGAAAGCGCATCTGGGGAAAGACGACCTGTGAGTACTTTTAAACTGGACCTGTGGTGGGAAAGGTTATGTATTTTTCATGGTGTTTGCACTCTGTTTGTGTTTCATATTTGATGTTTCATCCTCAAACAGGTAAACAACCTAACCAGAGTGCGAAGGAGCGTTTCACTGTAGTGCTGGCTCACTGTTGGCATGGCGTGCGTTTTTTGTCGAGGCCAACAGACTGGCCAAACCCAGTGTGCTACGAGGGATTTAACTTCTTTTCGTGGCTTTTTCTGTGCTTTTTTACAAGTCTACCAAAAAGTCACTCACTCTGAAGAAGAGTGCTTTTCAGTGTCCATGACGCTGTATACTATAATCCTTTAACCTGCTAAAAACTACAACCTTCAGGTAAACAAGGTGGAATAAAAGGTACACCGGGTACCTTCTGCAGTAAAGTCTCTGAAAATAGTCAGTCCATATCACAAAATAGCATACTTTTTAACAGGACATTTAATAGTGTTTTAGCATTAGGCAATAAGTTCACTAGTTGTTTAAACTAATTTATGTCTAATTTAAGTTATTATAAAACAATAGATAATTACCTGCACACTGGAATTAGAGATCTGTTTATCCTTTTTAGCATGGTGTCCAGCCATCTCGTTGGTATTTCAGGTGTCCAACCAGGTTTTGGGGACTAAAACCTGCAGTTTGATGTATTTTTGATATGTTTTTGATATTTCTATTAACTAAAGTATGACTTTAACATTCCAGATATTTTTGTTTTGGCCCGGTAAGCTCACCGATAACAAAATAAAAAGCGGGCAGTTGATTTTGTGTCCGTCTTTTTTCCTTAGAGTATTGTAGCGCTGCAAAATATGCTCAAGAAAGTCACCCAAAGCCCTTTCCAGAAACAGTACCAGGTGAGTGGCTACACACACACACACACACAGACACGCCCTAACACCCACTCAGCCGAGCTACAGTAATAGAGTTGTGTTTGACTTTCTCCCTTTAAAAGAATTAGCTTCCTTATTGTATTTTTCTTTATTTCCTTCTCAGAGTCTTGTTTCATCAGTCTCTGATTCCAGCGGATCATCTGTGAACGAGTCTCAAAACAAACAGGTTAGAGACCAATTATAGCAGCTTTCAGTTCATTTTTTTTAAGATCGTCTTTGCTTAAACGCAGAGATAACAGCGTCTTTGTTGTTGGAAAAAAAACAAACGGCTTGCAAATGCTTCTGGTTTCCTTTTAACAGTCAGGAGTGGTGTTTACATTTCTGTGACACATGACTTTCATATCTTGGCAAATCAGAAAAGCATGATGCGTGACGTCCCACGCTTTGTTCCATAAATATGTTATTCATTTAGTTTGGTCCACAGGAGGGTGAGCGCCTCGGCGATCCCTCAGCTGCAGCCTCAGGTGTGACAGATAACCAGCAGCCACACATAGGACAGGTGAGGCCCATCTGCTGCAGAGCATACACGATGACTTAGGATTCAACTCTTGAGCGATTCCACCCGAGATTCAGCTGAAATGCCTCAAATTTGTCACATGAAATTGATCATTTTAAAATGTTTGTTCGGTATTCTTAACGCTACGGTTGAAACCGCAGTTCATATTGGCATATATGGCAATAGACGTAGTGTTATCTTCCACAAAAGCTGGTAACTTTAAAAAAAAGCATTTTTCTTTGATTTGTGCCTGCTCTTATTTTGAAAGCTATACCATTTTGTCTTGAGCAGTCCTTGAGACAAAAAGTTAATTTCACATTTTGCTCGTGCCCTCCTCCCAACAATCATTCAACATGTAACATTTCTGCCGTGTCACTGTCTGATTCTTTCAGAATGGAAGGCAGGAAGCGCTCCACTTAAATCCTCAGGTATGTTGTCAGATGCCCGCTTAACTCTGTTTTGGGTTCTCTTGTCAACAGTCCAAGTGACATCTAACTTCTCTTCTGTTCATTTTCCCTTTCTTTACTTATCAGAATGGAGTCAACGGGGGCTTGGCCAGAATGAACCATTTTCATACCAACTATTTGGTACATACAAGGACTCCTGCTTTCAAAACCAGGTCACAACGTTGCCTTAAGGTACTGTCATTTTCAGTACTAATTCGCTTGTGTTCTGTTATTAGGAATCTGGAAGCACGGGTCGTGCAATGGAGGACGAAGGAAGGAGAACTTCAGAGGAAGTAAACCTTGATGCCATCTTTGTTCCTCCGCCGGATTTTCAGAGTTCCCCTCTGGATCTTCAGCCTGACATGAAGACTGTGGAAAATGGAGCTGAACTTCCAAAGGACCCATTCGAGACCGTTACCCCCAACCTTATGCAAGACCCCTTCCAGACACTGGCGTTGGCCCAAAACATATCTACCAATGGCTATTTTCACGACATTACCCTGAACTCACCAGACTTGTTTAAGCCAATGCCCGCTCAAACACAGAACCCGCCAAAAAGCTCTGACCCGTTTATGATATACGATGAAGGGGTCGATCTTCAGGCTGCTAAAGGAGAGGATGTGCTCCATGCTGAGCGCACCAGGGGGGTAAACCTGTTTGACAAATCCCCCAGTATTTTATCAAACAAGGAGAATGAACTGTTCCAGCCTCCTCAGCCAGAGACGACAAACGCATTCTCCGCTGACTGGCCCAAAGAAGCAGATTTGTCTCGAGCAGTTCCAAGTGGGGAAGACGAACAAAATCCCTTCATGAAAGAGGACATTTTTGGCATGTCTTCTTTTAAGGATGTATTTTCATCTTCATCCACAAATACAGTCGATCCATTCCCAAGCCCGATCACGAGGGATTTATTCCAAGACGTTTCCAGTTTGGACGACCCGTTCGGTACTACACCCTCAAGATTATACGACCCTTTCCAAGATGTTTCTCCTGGGACTCCAGACATCTTCAAACCACTTCCCCCCGAGACCGACAGCAGGGATATATTCGGGATAACCTCCAGGAATACTGCCCCAAAGGCCGCCTTCTCTACACCTTTAATGGGCAGCCCGTCGGATATGAATCCGGACGTGCCATCGCCACTAGATCTCTTCAAGGTGAATCTAGAATCTCATCCAGCCATCCAAGCAAAGCCTTCCGACAGGCCACGCGATATTGTCCTGACGACTCCTCGGGGAACAGAACATGATATTCTTCAGCCGAGTCCCTTCAGTCGGGCCAGGAACCTGTCCATGCTCCACAGCCAGTCTCCAGCTGAAATGACTCATGTATGTAACAATTGGATAGTTGGACAGCCGTAAAATAAGTATTTAATGCCAATGCATTGTACTTTAAAGTGTGCACTGTACTGTAGGATGCATCTAGTCGACGAATCAGATTGTATGACATGCACTTCATACCCTCTTTCGTAATCAAACTTGCAGGTGTCGACTTTCAAACGTCCGCCAAAGCCACTTCCTCGAAGTCGACCATCAAGGACAGAAAAGTCGCCAAAACCAGCACACCCTGTAAAGAACATAGTTTATCATAATGTTGTTATTACTGTTCTCCGTAACTGTTGTGCTGTTAATTAGCTTCGTTTGTTTTTTGTGTTTAGATTGAACCTGAAGCAACTGTACCAAAAACCTCTCCTAAACCAGCCTTCAGACCGGCTCCAAAACCTATTATTTACCCCAAACCCAAAACTCCGGTATGCACGCTGTTCGAATTTGACATTAATAGCTGCCTTGTCCTTTTGATATTGGTCCAATGAAGAACAATGTGAAATGTCACGTGTGGGTAGTTTCTGGGGGCATGTTTCAAATATTTATTTTTTTTCCAGGAAAATAAATCGATGGATGCTGAGAACTCTGCACTCTTTGAGAACATCCTGCTGACTGGACAGGTGAGTTTTAAGTGGAAGTCAATGTTTGCTTGATGGTGGTATTGGAACAAAAAATCTAGATAAAAAATGTCAATCAGGAGTAAATCTATCTCCTTTGGAAAAACCATGGGATGGATGGACATATCGTTAAACTGACTATCATCACCACCTTTGTCGAATACAAATGTTTGCTTTACTGAAATCCCAAAACAGGAAAGGTGTGTGGAAGACTGGGCTGAAGACAGCCCTGAGCTTAACCCCGACTTCAAACCAGTAAGAACACTTTTTCATCATATTCTCCCTGAACATGTTGGCACACTTACCTCGAAACGTTCAGCAACTATATGCTCCGTCAAAGACATTTCTGTTCTTAACAAAAGTCTTTTTTTCTACAAGTCTGGAACATTTAGACTACGACGAGAATCTTTGAAAGTAAGAAACAAGTTATTTCTCTACTTGGACGTGTTTGTTTGTAAGAGGAAAGAAGACTCTATAAAATGCTAACCTTTCTCATAGACTAAGGCGGTCACTGAGGAAGGAAGCAGCGATGATCAGGATGGCTCTGTAAAGGTATCTGACCGTCTCAGCACTCACTGTTGGTCATTCTGTAGTTATCAAGTGTGTAGATCAACACAGATTTTCTTTATTTCACAGAAAAAGGACAGAAAGTTCAGATTGTCCATGCTTTCCAGAAGAGGGTCAAAGGTAAACGAAGCAAAACAAAACCACAGCTTCATTGTTCTGATTGAACGTCTTTATGATGGCGAGACTTTTCTGTTTTGTAGGAGAAGTCTTCTGACGATTTAAAGGACGGGAGGAGCAGGTCACTACCCAACTCTCGTAAATCATCAAAGGTAACAATCGGGGTGTCTGGAGTCAAAAATGAATTGTGTAAGCATGTATCAGTAAGCCTGGTCTTCACTTTATCCCACTCATATATTCACATATGTGATTAGAAGAGTATTACAACTGTAATGCGTCAGTCAAAGAACCGGACTAACAACATGTTTAGCAGACACCAGCTGCTAGATATACTGTCGGTTAAATTAAACACTTGATTCAAGACAAAAAGGATTGTTAGATACAAACACATCGATGTTTGTACTTGCTCAGTTTAAACACGAGTGCTTCTGTTTTTTTTTTTTTTCAGGAAATTCTTTCAGAATTCCACGTGTCTGGAGAGGAGAATGAAGAAGGGGAGCAGAATGAGACGGACTACAAAGTACGTTATATTGTTTCTGCATTTGACAAACCGTATTAATAAACCAGCGGCGCTTTAATAATGCTTTCCTTTGTCAACAGAAGAAATCTTTGAAGGAAAGAGTCGATAAGCTCAGAAGAGCCTCCTTTACTTCCTCAGCGGCGATGGGAAAGCACATGAACGGACATTTACCTCAAGAGTCAAAGGTGAGTTATCTGAAGTACAAGTGTGCTGTTTTGGAGACGGACATTGATTTCCTTCAAACCTTCTTCTGAATCTGCGTTTCATCCATTCTTATGGTGCGTCACAACAGGGAGATGACCTCGATAAGAAAAGTATTGGAAAGAAAGACTCCGTCATACGCCGATGGTCAGAGGTAAAGTACCTGCAGTCTGCTGCAAACAAGGTGCAAAAAAAGCACAAAGCACGTGGTGCATTAATTCATATTCCTAAAGTCAAAGCTTTGACAAGAAGTATAGTTTTGGAAGCAATTGTTTTACGTGCTTTCATTTCTTAGTCTCCTCAAACAGTAAACGTGTGTTTCGTTGTCTACAGGGGAAAGTTTTGGATGACCGCACTGGTGAGGAAGACGAGGAGGAAGAGGAAGAGGAGGAAGGGGAAACCCTGCACAAAGAGGTGGACGGCCATGGATCTGTAAGCTTTTCTTATACTTAGAATAATGATGCATAGCAATAAGCACATTAATGCCAGGATGTTATCATGGTTGATAGCCATGACCATTCAACTTAAAGTAGCATTATGCTAGTTATGAGTTAACCTTTAATGAGTGATTGACATGTTGAGATCTGTGAATATTCTGGCGTGCATTGATTTTGGTTACCTAATGTTTTGTCTCTCCAGAAGAAAAAAAAGAAGATGAAAATCAGGTTTGTGTCACAAAGAGGATTCAGCATCAGTCTAGAGAAGGTAGTGTATGTCTACTGTACTTAATGTTTCACTGCATACGTGTTTGTACCTCAATGAATGTGTAACTTTTTCTCTGAACAGAAGGGAGCATATGGATACACACCTCGTAAAAGCTCAAAGGTACGACTATACATTTGAATATGGTGGCTTTGTACAGTGTGCTCGTGCGTTGTGTCTGAGGTATGAGGATGTCTAAGCAGTGCAGCACGTTTGTTCTTTTTTCCCTCCCTTCAGGACAAACTAGAGGAAATTGGTGCGCATGGCTACACACCTCGTAAGAAGTCCCAGGTAACCTTTGGTTCAGTTAACATTTAAACATGAGCAATCGATACCTCACAGGGCAGTGACTCACTGTCTAGTATGAGGGTGAATAGTCCGATGAATTCCTTTTAATGGAAGTGGTTTATTTATAAAAACGCGTTCAGTTAGCAGTTTTGGGATAGATATGGAATTACTGGCTTGCTTATGTCAGCCATTTATTGATTTGTTTTGTCATGTTGAAGAAAATCCACTTCCATAACATGAAAGGACTCCATCACGTGTTGTATTCTGTATTATAACTCTTATGTCACTTTTAGGATGATGTTTTTGGGGATGTAGAGGAGAGAGACCCCCATCTTCAGTCAACTAGCAAGGTACTGTGTTTCTTATTGTTATGATTATTATTGTATACCGAATGTCATCTTCTACTGAGGTTTTCGAATGAAGCTTCGAACGTCAGTCATATTTTATCTTATGATGCGAGTTATTGTGGTTAAATAAATGTAATTCATGGTGCTGTTGGATGACTGCTCAGTTAATACAGGTGGGTGCCTCCGTTTGTGTGCGTCAAGGTAAAGAAAACTGTTTTTTCACTGCAGTGAAAATGTTATTTTTGAAAAGCTAAACGCCAACAAATCTGGATTGAAGCAGAATATTTAGATTAAAACATATTTATAGTTATTAGAAATGTTTTTATCACATGAGAAGGATACAATTCTATGCAGCCCGAACTGGAATCTAATTCGTATGATATTAACAATGTTAGTGTAGCTTAATCTTTATCTGTAACATGCAAAAATACCGTTATTTGCTGACTTGATGCATAACTTCCATTTCAAATATGTGATCATTGTTGCAGTGGTTTCTCTATGCAGCATGGTTTTCACTGTAACCTGTATGATTTCTTTCATCGATGTTCCTCACTCAGAATAACGGTGGTTTTGAATCCGTCTCTTAGGCTGCTTACATGGACGATGAGCACTTCTTGGATACGCACCACATGTCTGGAGGATTGAATGGAGATGAAGATCCATATGAAGTGGAAGACTGCAAACCTGTAACACTCTTTTTCTTTTAATACTCAGTTTTTTCATTGATTCATTTGTCATCTATTTTCACTGAATTGTTATTGTTTTCTTCGTCAATGGAAGAAACCAACAAAGAAACTGCTCCGCATGGGTCAGCAAAGCTCTAAGGTGAACATTCAAAATGTTTGGTTACAAGACAATCGGAGATAAAAAAAAAAATGTTTTTACTTCATTTGGACTTTTCTCAAATGTTTTTAATTAGGAGTACACCAAACAGAAACAGAAGAGCAGCTTCTCAACAGACGAGCTATACGATGACGACTGGATGGAGGACTGCAAACCGGTATGAGACCAGAATACACTGTAACAGGCTGATGACTAATAACAATGGCACAGTGTAACTGCTCTGCAACCAGGGCATCAATCAATTTGACAGACTAGATTAGCAATAACAGAGGAAATGGAGGGCTTGTGCTGTCAGATGAGTCATTGTGTTCCAGTGAGGATCCCTTAAAGCTCCTCTATGAACAGACCCGTCGGTAAATACCTGTGTTACGTCAGACTCTTTTGGAAAGTGTGAGAATGAAAGGCGCTGCAGAAGAAAAGATGTCGTTTGACTTCATTCCGCCTCGCAGCATATGGGGTTCTTCAGTTTATACAATATTGTTTGTTTCTTGTTAGAAAACACCCAAACACAAAGGCCTCACTCCCATCACACGCAAACCTAAGAAGGCCAATGGACAGAGTGAACCGATTGGATTCAGCCACCAGACACCTCAGCGAGCATCCAACGTATGTTTAATACACAACATAATTATAATATAATACTTCAGTTTTAAATATTTCTGAAATATTCTTGTGCAGGATCACTTTGCTGAGGATGGCGAAGAGGATGAAGTGGAAACCTTCAAACCGGTATATTTATCACTCATGTTCATGTACTGCTTTTCTTTGATATTATTTCATAAATAATTCTGAAACATATTTTTTCTTATCAACAGAAGAAGACGTCTAAACTTAAAGGCTTCATGAAACACAAGGCTAAGGTGAACCGGTGTGGTCTCACTTATTGTAACTTATCACAAGTGGATTTTGCTCTTGTTTGATGGCAGATAGTTTAAAAATAAGATGGTGACGTGCTCACTCTTGGTTGTCTCTTGATTCCAGAGCAAACTGAAGCAACCCAAGTGGGAAGATCCATCAGGAGCAACGTCGGGTGACTTCATGTCAGAGGCCGCTAAGGTACGTTTGGACCCTTCAGAGTGGAAACGATCAATGTGTGGCTTAATTAGACGATATTTGGTGTCTAACATTGAGTCTTTAGGCAGTGATTAGTATCATCCTCGGATAAACTTCTTCATCAATGACCTAAACCGTCAGGTGACTGTGACTCGAGATGTAGCAACATGGCGTGTCAGCTGATCACCTTGATGCTGTTGACTCTGATAACACGTTTTGTTTTTGTCAGTGAGTCAGACCTGACTAGCTGTATGGAAAATCACGTCTTGGGTCAGATTTACATCAGGCTACTGTTCTGTGTTGAACAGGGGAGGGGAGGAGCCAGCCTGAGGGCTGCATTCACAACACTACACCCTATGCTTCATTTACTACTTGGGGAGCATTCCACACCGCATGTGTTAATCTGCCTGTCCAGCACTGATGCCTGTATACTATGTTTGTGTTTTAAATAAACGTCAGCTTTGTGTGGAAAGTCCTAAAGCTTTTACATGCACCTTTAAGAAAACCAAATGAACAATTGTGCACAAAACACTCTTTTGCATTATTCATACGAGGTGCATTTTGTTGATTTCAACACACACTTATGAAAGTGTTCCTGATGGGGCGCATTCCTTTGACATGTGACTGCGCCGGTTTAGCAACATTACACTCTAACCAGAGCGTAGTCGTGGATAATTCCACGTTTTCATGACTAATCCATGTGAATGTGTATATATACGACCTATTGACGTATTCACTGGCTGCTTTGTGGCCCGTCCACCCCCCCTCATTCAGGCGGAGTGGCTGGCGGCTCAGATGGATGAGTGCACCATAGCAGGTCTGGAGGATGAGAACGAGGACGGGGTTAGTTTCTCTTTAAACTGGCTCAACAGAAATATTCCACTTAAACACCATTCATTTCCTATTTAATGCAGGTGAATCACCTTTTCTAGTAGTGTAGCTCAGGTTTGAACCATTGTTTTTATTTTTTTGTCCCAGGACACTGACAGTTTGATGGAGTGGTGGAACACAGTGGAACGTGAGTCACCATCCCACTTGTTTTAAAGTTACTGTGAAGGACTTTCAACTGGTTATGAATCGGTCTCAATTTTTGACTCTACTTTCTAATTTATATTTTAAAAAAACAGAACATATTAGGAGAGCAACATAAACATATGGTCAAATTAAGCAAGATTTTCTTGTACTGTTGTCCCAGCATGAACGCACATATCCTTAACAAAGACAAAAAACTTCATAAGCAATTGAGACCATCTACATAGTTATTCTTAATGCTCATCATCGGTGCCACCGGGTCCGATTACGGCAAAATCCGCCGAAATATTGCAGCTTCACCAGAAACTTCCTTTAGCTCAGACTCCGGCATAGCAGCTACATAGTAGACTGAAGAAACTGTCCTTTTTTTTTTTTTTTTTTTTTTTTTTTTTTTTTAAAACTTCATCAATTTTGTTTGTTTGTGTTTCAGAATGGGATGAGGTGCCATCAGACGATGAGGACAAAATCATGAGAGAGGACGTGTCCAAGTACGTCTCTTTATATGAATTTGGTAAAAGTGTAGCGATCTGGTCAAGCTGCGTTCAAAGTGTTATTGATTCCAGCTGAAACAGTTGGTCGATCTATTGGTCGGTTAGCAGAAACATAATTGTTTTTATAGTCGTTTCAGTCATTTTTCAAGCATCAATGCCCAAAAATTGCTGCTTCTAGCTTCCCAAATGTGAGTGCTTGATGTTTTCTTTGTCATATATGATACTGAACTGAATATAATTTACATTTGGACTACTGGTCGCATAAAAAAAGTGATTTGACCTCGGGCTCCAGCATTTGTTTTATTTTCTTGTTTGGCCTTTTTGTATCACAAACCACATTTTAAGGTGCGTCCTCGCTCCTCTTACCGAGCACATTTTTGCTCAAATAAATCCCAGGTCATTCACCATCTTGGCGGACAAGGTTCATCGCGGCCTGCGCGTCTTCAACAAAGTCTTCACGGAGCGAGCGGAGGTCCTGTGGCAGTCCGTCATCACGCTCCACGCCATCGCGGACAACCTCGACGAGTTCCACCACAAGGCCAAGATCGCCGGCATCACCGGTGGCACCACCACGGCCGTGGGTGGTGTGACCGCCATCGCCGGTTTGGCTCTGGCACCCTTCACATTGGGCGTCTCCCTCGTGATCACCGCCGTCGGTGTTGGTGTGGCAACGGCGGGCGGAATCGCCTCGGCCTCTGCGGCCATCTCGGATAACGTCAACAACGTGCAAGACCGGAAGAAGGTAGGCTAGAATTTTACAATGCATGCAGTGTCTCCGATGACAATGTGCGTTCTTTGGCTACAAACTGCCCTGAAGTAAATGCTTGAGCTTAACTTTTTGATTTCTTTCAATGTTTAACCATAAACTGTGGTCTTTACCTCTTCTCCCCAAGGTGGAGGTAGTGCTGGAGGGGTATGATACTCACCTGCAGGCCATTGCGAAGATCCTCCACTTTGTCAATCAGGGCGTGTACAAACTCCGCGGCCATCCCTTCCTCAGGTCCGGCACCCAGCACTACTCCGAGGACTGGGAGATCCGCAAGGCCGTGCAGATGATCAGCTTAGTGGACTCTCCTGTGATGCGGGCAACGGAGGTAACGGATGCCTTGGTCGCCTCGGTCCAAAGACTCTTTAAGGGCATGGACAAGTACTTCCTCAAGGACTCCAGAGAGCTGAAGAAAGGCGTGAAGAGAGAGGTGGTGGGGCAAATAAAGATGGTGGCAAATGTGCTCAATGACGGCATAGTGGAGCTGAATACCATCAGAGAGGAGCTCCAGGATGCCACTGGAAACATTTGAGCAACATCCTGCATGATGCCACTTTGAGTTTAGTTGTTTCTCCAAGCACACCCAGCGCCCTCTCCTGGCTGAATGAGGGAACTGTTGGTTTAAAAGTGACGCTAGTGTGAAGCTTATCATGGTCATTATTTTTGATGTGGCTTTGGCGTTATTTTAAGGCTATAGGTTACTGTTATGCTGTGAGATGTTCACTGTGCACACAGGGACTGGTCAAAATAACAGGAAAGCAGGCACACTCTATGTTTTCGGGTTAAAGGTTAGAATATGAGGCGTTTCAAAATATAGCTTTGTGGTCTTAGATGGCTTAATTTCAACATTTTGCACAGATTTGTTTTTTTTCGGTGTAATTTCCACACCCACTGTGGACACATTCTAAACAGGAGCACGACAGTACAATGTACAACTCTATGGCACCTCTCTGACACCGTTCCAACAAATCAATTATACATGGATTCATAAATTCAAACGCTGTTGTATTGTTATATTTTCAGCAGATCCTATTAGTTTTCCAGTCACTCTGCCAGATATCGGTGTAACCAAAACAATTGTAGTAGTTGAGAATCTACAGTGACGCCCCAAAAACAGGAAACTGTGGATTAAAAAAAAAAGTGAGTTCAATTTTATTTTATTAAGTTTAAGATTTGAATGTGTTGTTGATACTTTTCATTCGTTAAGGTAAATTTTAGTTTATCGACCAGACTTTGTAAATAACTTTCTGCTCACATCATCTTATGAGGGTATATAGTTAGTCACGTATTCGCAGAACTTATTTTTTATATATCGCTGTGACATTTCTTCAAAACTCCAATGAAGTACCAATCTAAGTAATTGTCTAAATGTTGGTGTGTACCAAATAACAGACGAGTCTTACAAAGCCTGTTCGCTTGAAGCTGTAGTTTGCCGATGCATCGGTTACAAAAACTTCCAGAGTTTGTTTTGCTGCTTTTTGTTAATAGTAATTTCTGCATTTACATTCACAATGATTACAATGTCAACTTATTGTTCAAACATGTATTTTAGTGTGTAAATATCTTTGTGCATATGTGTAGATACATTGATTTAACCCTTTATAATAATCTTTCAGATAGGAATATCATAACAGTAACTGTCCAACTTATCTATTACTGTATGTTTTATGTGTTCTTACTGGATAATGCGCCTGCCTTTATTTTGACGGTGCATCTGTAACATTTTCTATTTTACTATAATACATTGAATCTTTGAATAAAGACTGGAAAGAGAGAAAAAGACTTGTTTTATGGCTCTTTTATGAAAGCTGCTGTAATGTGAATCATAGAAGCTTCTGAATATTACAATAATACAACTGAATTCATAGCTATTTTACTTTGAAAGCCATAAATCTGTGTTCTCTTTGAATGGTTCAATTTTCTTTCAACTTGATTTTTTAACCCTGAGGTGCCGGAGGAAGGAGGCCACGCCCCCCGCACAGGTAGCACAGGTGACTGTGATGGGCGTGCGCGCTTTTCCCCTCAAACTATCCATAAGTTTTGTGTGGAGCATTGGCCCGTAGCCAAGCTATCCTTTTGTTCGCCATTTAAAACACAAACCTTCCATGAAACCAGGTCGGTAAAGTTCCCCTCGGTAATCCAACGCGTCTGTGTCCCGCCTCTGTTTGTGTCAAACCGGTTTGACGTTGTGCGTTTTGAAGGGGGAAGTGAAGGACCGTGTTGGAGCCGACACCATTTAAAACTCTGTTTAGTTTTTTCCTGTGGCAACAATAAGGTAGGCACCACGCTCGTGTCATTGTGTTGTTGCTGGGCTTTTGTGTGGTCAAACATTCCGCTGTACCATACAGTTTGGAACTGTACGTTGACGCTCCTGTGCGCGAGAGAGCGCCACGAGCCAAACTACGTTCACAGTTCCGGCAATTTGAAGGTTGTCTGCCTTTTTGTTGTTGTAGAACGCGACATCCAATGTTGTCACCACTCAGGTGGACACGTTGTTCAATTCGGCGTTGTCCCGTTTGCCAAAGCATCACTTGAACCAGTAACATCGTAACTTTTCTAATTAGTTGGCTCAGATTTCACGCACGCCTTTTCTCCAACTGTGACCTAAATAAAGTGGGAATAAAATGCGCTCTATGCATTTATGACTTAACGTCAGTAAAACCTACGTTTTCACACAAGCACTTCACTCCTACTTAACGAGTTTTGCAGGTTTACCAGATAAACATGCGACCATATATTGATACATATTTGAATGTAATTTGGTTTCGGGATGTAACCAGGAAAAGAGAGTTTCGACCTTGGCAGCAGGTGGCATCTTGTTCTCTTTTTTTTCTTTTTAGTAACACAATAGTACTATTGTGCTATAAAAAGCAGCATGACGTGTGGCTGTCAGAGTTTGTATTAAGTTTGCTGTCATGCTTTTATTTTTGTGCCTCATCGCCTTCTAATATTCAAAACAATGTGTTACAGCATGAATATGTTCAGAAGGGAGAAAGGATCAACGGCCCCAACTCCGGTGGTTCCACCTCGACCCAGCAACGAGGTACGGAGAGTGTGCTGGAGGTGAGTGGGGTGTTTTCTTTGGTTGCATGTGTTCGTTTTATTGATTGTTCCCTCGATCCACCGCCAGGATCTAGACAACCCCACCGAGCTCAGACGGGACGCGGGAACGACCGCCAGCAGCGAGGTGACATGTGAGCTCGACCCGAAGACCAAGGTGAGTCCCACATCTGTAATATCTTCTCCACCCATATGACACACGAGATCTGGCCCTTTTGTTTGCTCTCCTGGTTCATAGATGTTTATTTTATCATCATTAATCTGTATACACATCAGAGAACGGGGGTGATGGGAGTCATGCACGTGGTCAACCCGTTCAAGTCTACCTCACAGGTAAAAACCTGACGTCATCAAGCAGTAATTGTTGTGTTAAGTGTTATGAATTGTAATGACAGGATTAAACTTTCCCCCTTTTTATTCAGGCCCCCTCCACAGTCGGCAAAGCTGCTTCCTCCGAGTCACTAGAGCAGGGAGCAGACTCCACACAGGTGAGAAGAGCCCACAGTACTTTTACAGTAAGAGGTATTTTTTGTCTTTTTATATATTGGGGTTTGATAGTTTTTATGCCTCTGTGCCGGCGACAAACTTGGGACAAACGTCCCCTCGCAAGACACGTTTTCAGCCATAACACAAGAATTCATATGCTGATTATGTCAATTTAACACAGATGTGTAACAGGATGAAATTAAGAAGTGGTGACATGTTTCACAGCTGTGGATGTAAACATGACTGGTTGTCAGTGGCGAACAACAAGCGAGGCTCTAATTCTAGTTTAGGAAGTCAGCCAGGCTCATTGATTGTGTGTTTTTGTCATTTAGCCACGTACAGCCTGAAGGATAAATTACATTTTCATTTATATTTAAAACTTGTATTTCAGAACCCGGGTATGCTGAAAGGGGTCTTGCACAAAGTCAACCCATTCAAGTCTTCCTCACAGGTAAAAGATGTCAACATGTAACTGATCCAGTTTTGACAGCGTATTGTAAACTATGAATGCACTTTTTGTTCTGTATTCAGGCCTCCGCCCCAGTCAGCAAAGCAGCTTCCTCTGAGTCACTAGAACAGGGAGCCGACTCCACACAGGTGAGAAGAGCTCAAAATATAACTTATTCTATCTCAGAGGTGGAGCAGGTCGTCCACTAATCTCAAGATCGGCTGTTCAGGTGTATTATAAAGTTTTAACCACCATTTAAAAGCTGGTGTGAAAGTGTTAGTTTGAGACGTTTGTATTGGTTCTGTAACATTGGAGTAACCAGCAAGACTATGCTAGATTTAAAAAATATGGTCCAACTAAAAAGCACAGCTCAGTGTTCCCAATGAAAGTAGCTCGCTAAAAGTTGCTGAATCTAGCAAGAAAGTCTCCAAGTCAGGCTTCAGGCCTCCCTCTAAAGCCACTCCCCCAAAATGATGACGATGATTATGATATGATGAGCTTTAAGCTACATGTTGTTGTTTTTTCTTATCACACTAGGTGATCAACTGCCAGCTGTACCTTCCTTTAACACAGCTACATGGGAACTGAACAGGACTACGTGATGTGAATTGACTGCATCCTTTTATGAAACCTGTATTTCAGAGCCCTGGTGCGCTGAGAAGGGTCCTGCAGAAGGTCAACCTGTTCAAGTCTTCCTCCCAGGTAGCGGCGGCGGCGTTGCGCGAGTGTGTTACGGCGGCGTAATGGTCACGATGGTAGCGGATGCTCTGTGTCAGGCGATGAGGCGTCCACTAAGCTGGCTTTTTTCCCCTCACGCAGGTCTCTAAAGCTGCATCTTCAGAGTCACTGGAACAGGGGCGGGTCTCAGACGCTAATCAGGTGGGTGACAGACGACAGAACCACCAACTACTGGAACAGTCTTCCTGTTATAAGCTGCTTCTATTTTCAGTCCTTATATGCAAATGTGTTTAACTTGATGGAGCAACAGGATGTCCTTTTATGGTTGTGTTTCAGAACCCTGGGAAGGTGAAAGGGGTGATGCAGCGATTCATCCCATTCAAGTCTCACGCACAGGTATCATCCATGCATTCAACATGACATCACCAACAATTCACTTTATCAGCAGAATTAGAAGATGCAAACTGACATTAAGGAATTTAAGTTAGAATTAGTCAGTATTGTGAGCACGGTGTGCTTATTTCACCCGACTGTCCCCTCTCGGCTGCAGGTGCCACCGAGCGATCCTCAAAACGACGCTGCTGATCCACCAGAGACGGGGACAGACCGCCCAGGCAAACAGGTAAGCACCGTGTCCGCTCTGCTGTACGTACAGTCCATGGTTCTAACAGGCACACTGACTCGGCTTGTTCACGTGCTTGTACTTCGGTTGTCCATTTTGATGTATTTATCGTTAAGAGTCCAGGGATGATTGCAGGAGTGATGCACAAAGTCAACCTATTGAAATCTGCTCAGCCCAAGGTACCAGCTGTGATGCTGACGATGACACCGAAGGGATGTTTGGGAGAGGGAACCGGTCCGATTGACCGCGCTTGCTTTCATACTCACCTCTTCACATTCTGGGTTTGTTGAGTTTGGTTGTCTCGTGTTCTGGTTTCATGCAGGATAACCAGCCTCTACACGGTGACCTCTCCTCCAGCAGCGGAAGCTTGTCAGACGTTAAAGATGCGCCAGAGAAGCAGGTAGGTCTGTGATCAGTGTTGCTCCTGCTACTACCACAAGGTGGTGCCACACACAAGAATTTCAGTCTTCAGAGTGATCCTGACTATTTAAAATATTTATTGAGTTTTTGTTTCTGCATACAACCAAAAGTATTGTGCATGTTAACTGACTGTTTTACAATCTGTATTGTGGGTATTTCATGTCCCACAATACCTTTTAATCATTACATGCATGTTTCCCCCAAAAGTGAGTGGTTTGCCCCTCTGTGATTTGTGTTTTCTGCTTCTTTTTTTGTGTATTCTTTACTGTTTTACATATACCTCCTGTATACTACTTTGTTTTTATAGCATATGCATATAGAATAATAATGATCAATGGAGAATAAGATCTACTCATTTTTGTATTCTTTTCAGAACCCTGGGATGTTCAAAGGGATGATGCAGAAAGTGAACCCCTTTAGGTCTCACACACAGGTACTGTACACAAGATGAAGCTCGTTATCTCTTTCAATTATACATTTTGTAATTGCATGTTTGCTTTGAACAACCTGGGTTAAGGGACGCAGTTGACGACCAGCTTTGTGAGGTTGTTTTTCATTGGCTGCTGCAGGGACGTCGTCTCTTTGGAGGACTTGTACGCCTGTGTTAACCCCAGAGACCTTTATTTCAGGTTTCTAACCAAACCCTATTAAATAAACCCAATGATCTAAAGACGAGGGAACAGGAAGTACAAAAATCGTTCCTGCAGCATTCCAAGTCGTCCATATTGGACTTATTTCCCGTAAAGGAACAGCAGCTGGTTGGTTTTGTTTCACACACAGAAGCTGGGCGAGGAATGTCAGACAGACGCTGCGGTTCCCATCACACCTTCTTCATTCGTGACACAGGTACAAACTGCAATTGAAGTGTTTTTCCAGAGATGACCCAGATGATGATGAAGATTCTTGAATCCATTTTTTGATGTTTCAGTTCACTCCTCATATATAGTGTTCATAATTGCCCGGTGTATCATAGATATAAGATACCAGCAACAATACTTCATGATCATGATTCATTTGCTCTTTTGATGTCAATCAAATTTATATATATATTCTTTTTGTTTATCAGGAAAGCCAAATGATTGACAGCGAGCACTCCTCCGGCTCTGACAGTGCAGATGACAGCACCATAGAAAGACACGTAAGACATTAAGTTCATCTCGCTGTCTTTGAATTCATTTTTAAAATACGGTTTGTGGTTTTACAAGGAAGTAATAGTGAAACCATGCAGTCCAGCCAGACACACCGAAAGCAACTGCCAAAGGAGGCGACGTGCCAACTAACCTTGAGCAAACAACGATGGCTTGTTTTACATGGAGGTTGTTTAGGAGTGTCTGACATGAGCCAGGCAAGAACAGGTCTTCAGAAAGACGAACCTCTACGTATCCAATCTCATCATTTCTGGAATGATGAGATTATAACTGGAGGCTCGTTGTGGTGATCTTTGAGTCACTAGGACTTCATCACAACAGTGAATGAATCTTATAGCCCCTGTAAGCGTGAAAAACTGTTAGCAAAGAGGTCGTTGCAGGCTCCGTGCATAAAGCGTCAGTTTGCAGCTACTTAAAACCTTAATTGTGATCTTATTTATGTGCAGTATTCAACGTGAGGCACTTCTGACGCCATCATGTGTCGTAACCTCCTCAGTCAATGAACTATTTTCTCATCTTCTCCGTAGACTATTTGGTATGCGGACGCTGACGACAGCGGCGAGGTGAAAAGCCAGCTGACACAGGCCCCGAAGAAAAGAACTATGGTATGTTAGACAGGGATTTAGGTCGGGGGGGCTGTGCTGTAGCGGGCTGTAAAGTTCTGTACTCTTTCTTCTCTAGACTTTCAGAATAAGGAGGATTCTGCCCACTGCATTGTTTGGGTCTGGAACAGAGGTACTAAATGAACTGGTCCAATCCACATTTTCTCTCCATTACATAATTGATATTTACTACACTTTAAGTTAAATAACAAAAAGACGTTTAGCTGTTGATGGATGGGAATGCTTTCTCCATCATAGTGTCATAGTGCAGTTTTTGCCTCCATTCCTTTTGAGTGATTTAGTTTTTTTTGCTCCACAGGACTCATCGTCCGACACTCAAGCACCGCCCCAGGTGAGTCAGCTTCGTGTGTAACGCACCTTTCTAACACACAATTCACTGCTTTACATAAAAAAATAGTTTTAATAGAATGAAATGAAATAAAACCCCAAAAGTAGACGCAATACAGCTTGAGTGCTATCAATGGATGGATGGAGGCAGGTTAAATATCTTGATAACGGTGTGGTTAGACCCTTTATTTGCCCGTGTAACATGGCAAAACATCTGTTGTATCATTCCGTACCATAGGCTTACTGTCTTGTATACTAATGACTTTTTCGTGACTTTTGACATATTACGATTGTGTGTAGCTACCATTTAACGGCTCTAAACACAGTCTGTAGTCAGTGTGCTGTATTTCTCTGTTTTAGGAAGTAGTGGAAGTTCAGACACTAGAGTTGGCTGAAGTGCCAAGTGAAGGAACAGCCCTGGACCCTCTAGACGTAAGCTTGTTTCTTGTGTCTTATAACATTACATCACATGCTTGTTTCATGTGTGTGTATTTCATTTCCCTGGAGGCTACATGCTGAATTATTCCAATGAGTTTCAAATTGTTTACTTGCAGGATGAAGAAGGCCTTATCGGGTGGTGGAGAACAGTAGAAGGTATGCTTGATATTGACAATGTGTTGTTTATATATTGGTGGTCCTGCTTATTAATTGAATTTATACACACTATAATTATGTGTTAGGCTGGGATGAGTGGAATGAAGACAGGCAGAACGACGAACCTGAAGAGTAAGTACCGCATTTATTGACGTTACCAATTTAGCAATATTAACGGGAACAAATCTGCCTTTTAAAAAGAAAATACTTGAACTGAATATTGCATTACAATAAGAGTTTCTCCTGTAAGCCTGTTTCCTTGTTTCCTTGTCTCAGAGTGGTGGAACAAGCAGCTGATCGTGTCTTCATGGCGGCGCGTCTTTTCGTCCGCTTCTTCAACCAGCGTGGCGCCGTACTCCAGCAGCACATCCTGGAGCTCATGTCTTTGGCTGACTCAGCGGACATTTTCCATAAGAAAACCGTCAAGGGCAGCGTCGGCGGCGGGGTCGCCAGTGTCGCAGGGTCCATCACGACCATCACCGGCCTCATTCTGGCGCCCTTCACTGCGGGAGCGTCGCTCATCGTCACGGCTGTAGGCATCGGGGTGGCGACTGCAGGCGGGGTGGCTTCCGCCTCAGCCAACATCACCGACATGCTCCATTCAAAGACGGACCGCAAGAAGGTGGAGAAGATCATCCAAGACTACGAGGAGGAGATGAAGGATATCAAGGAGTGCCTGGAGTTCTTGCAGGTGAGAAGATAAAAAGCAGAACAAACCCTTTCTTTCTTATACAAATACTGTCTTCCTGCAAATATATCGGATTGGATTGAACACATGGGGTTTAAATTTGATGTAAAATCTCTTATCTACCCGACAGGAAGGGATGGAGATGCTTGATGATTGGAACTTTGAAGAGTACGTTGAGAACATCTCGAAGAAGCACCTCAACCAGAACGTCAAACATGTAATGAAGGAGGGCGGCCGGGCCGGCAAGGCTCTGGTGATCAACACGGAGAGCCTGATCAGCACCGTTCAGGTCCTCAGTGTTGCGGGGGACGCTGCTAGAGCCGTCCAGGTGATGAGCCTCACCACCGGAGTGATGTCTGGTCTCTTCCTGGCTCTCGATGTCTTCTTCCTGGCAAAAGATGCCAAGGAGCTCAAGAAGGGAGCCAAGACGGAGTTCGCAGCCAAGATTCGAGAGGTTTGTAAAGACCTGCAGGACGGGCTGCTGGAGCTGAACCGCATCAAGGAACAGCTGCAGAAAACCATCGACGGGATAGAGGTGGAGGTAGACGAGGGGGAAGAGGACGAAGAGCTGTTGAAGTCTGAGCTGAAAAAACTTGTTGAGTTTGAATAAAAGGACAGCGGTTAGAAAACAGTGATTACTGTAACTTTCTCAACAATAGTATATATATTTATATTAGTAGTAGTTAAATTATGAGTATGTACATTGCGTCATGTTGAATTAATGTCACTTTATTTGCAATAAAAATGGTTCCCTGCTTATTTGTCTGGCTCAGTTGTGACAGGTAAGAGCTCGATCCCAAGTAGACCAGTAGAGGGAGGATGTGTATATAAAGAGCAGGAGTCGGGGCTGGGTGAGGCATGACCACCTTGTGCTCAGAGAGTGAGTCACTAATAATGCATGACAGTCAGGCCAGGCAGGATCGTCTACATTCTTTCTTTCAAAGATACTGCCTATGTAAGGAAATCTTGCCCAATTTTCATGACGTAATCCGTGGCAGGTAGCCAGAAATTCCATCTTTATGAGGGAGTATCTCGTTCCACGTCGAGCATACGTGCTTTCAACCAGGTTAAAAGAAAAGCGTTCAGTAACTGGGAATGACATAATGGGCTGCCCACTGATTTTTATTTTGCAGTTAATTGCTCCTGCTGTCTATACTGGCAAACAAATCCCTCTCCTGTGTGTTTACAATGTCTGTGATTGACATAATCCACACTCCTGGTTCAGTGAGGAGGCTTCAGCAGTCTCAGTGAGAGATTAAGTATCTTCCATAATTAGTCTTTTTAGAAGCAACTTCCCTCTTTGTGCTTCCATGATCTGAGTCACAACTCTAGGATGCCATTTTGGTTCATTTAGTTTTTTGAATTTGACTTTTTTTGTAAATGTCTTGCTTTCTATTGACTTTGATGAGGTCACGGGTGCTCCATTTGATTGGTGGACTCTATAAAGGCTGATCAGAAAGGGTCCATTGGAATACTCACTTGTTCCGGTGCCGCAGAGCTTGCCACGCTCAGTTGGTTGAGATGTTAAATGAACCTATAGACCGGCCTGCATAAACAAGTTGATGGTCACAATGGAGGAAAAGTAATGTTTGGAAGATTCATCTAACTCGGACTGTAATATTTGTGCCCGAGCACCAACAATTGAATTCATTGTAAGAGTATTTCATTATCCTCTTAGAGAATGTTGGCGAGCAGCTTATGGAGCTATTATATAAACACATGATCTCATCCGAGCCTACACAAATACAGATGATGAATACAACACAGAACAAAACGGATGCTATTGTCTGTATAAACAAAGATAAAACCAAAATAGTTTAGATTCACTGATGTTAAAGACCAGAACTCTAGGTGTAGTTATGGATTCAGACCTCAACCTGAACAGCCACATCAAGACGATTACAAAATCAGCCTACTATCACCTGAAGAACATATCAAGGATTAAAGGACTTATGTCTCAACAGGATTGGCAAAAACTTGTCCATGCATTTATCTTCAGCAGACTGGACTACTGTAACGGTGCGTTTACAGGTCTCTGTAACAAGTCAATCAGAATGCTGCAGCTGGAGTCCTCACTAAGACCAGGAAAGTGGATCACATCACTCCAGTCCTGAGGTCTATGCACTGGCTTCCTGTCCAACAAAGAACTGACTTTAAAATCCTGCTGTTGGTTTATAAAGCACTGAATGGTACATATCTGACCTGCTGCTACCTTATGAACCATCCCGACCCCTCAGGTCGTCTGGGACCGGTCTACTTTCTGCTCCACATATCTGGAACAAAGTCCCAGAAAGCTGCAGGTCTACTGAGACCCTCAGCTCCTTTAAATCAAGATTGAAGACTTTTCTGTTTGCTGCTACCTTTACTTGAACCAGATTCAAGGATATTAATCAATTTCTGAATTTTACGAGTGAATTTTATTTATTACACTGCTTTTTAGTGTTTTAATGAATGTTCTTAATTGTTTTTAAATCTCCTTTTCTTTTGTTTGATGTTTTGAATGGTTTTATGTGAAGTACTTTGAATTACCTTGTTGTTGAAATGTGCTATACAAATAAACTTGCCTTGCCCTGTTGAAATTAAGGACCGCGCCTTAGCGGCCCAATTGTTCGATTGATTGATCGTATGCTCGTGGTTACTGACTACAGCACAGCTGAAGGACAACCACGGCTCCTTTGAAGTTTCCACATTGCCTAAATGAAATCAGCAGTTTGTCTACTTACACAACCAGCAGAACCACAACACACATCTCTGTCCATCTAGAAAAGAATAAAGAGTGGAGACAATCATACAATAGATACACAGGCTGGAAAAATGAAAACGTGAGATAAAAGCTTACACATTATACTCGCACTTTTGATTCTGTGTTAATATTTTAAATCTAACAGCGTATGTTACAAATAAAGGAAATGAGACGGAATATTTTTTGGTTTTCGGGAAGTTAGGTGTCGTAACATTTCCCATCATGACAAGAATTCCTAGAATAATTTAGTGTGAAGCGGAAAGAATCAGGGAGTGGTTTACCAACAGCTGACTATTTGCCCCATTTGAAGAGCCTTTAGGTCATCAAAAGTCTTAAAAACACACTTTAAGAAGGCATATCTAGATTTGTCTTGTTTTACCCATTCAATTTAATGGATTTTTTTTCTTTCATTTCTTTTGTGGCGTTTTACCAAATTCACCCTGTTGTTTCCGTTATCGTGGTTTTCACTTTGCTGTTTTGTGTGTAACATAGGGGTGGGTATAAGTATGCAATGTTGAAATATTTAAAATATCCTTTTCGGAGCTCTATCTTAATTGGTGAAATCCTATATATGTAGTTTTAGTAATATATCAAGGGCTTTATTCAGAAAATTGTACATTTCTTTTAAGTCAGGAACAGCAGAGTTAAGCAGCGTGCACTAAGGTAAAGCAACTTCCTACTTCTCAGACAGCTAAGGTTGCACAAGGAACAGGCATTTAGGAGTGGGGACAAGGACATGTATGAAGAGGCCAAATACAGGTTTAGTGAGGCAGTGAGAGACACTAAATGACAGCACCCTGAGAAACTGCAACACCAGTTCTCAGCAGGTTACTCTGCTTCTGTCTGGAGAGGCCTCAGACAGATCACCAGCTACAAGCCTAAGCTCCCCCACTCCATGAATGACCTACACCTGGCAAACGAGCTGAACGAGTTCTGCTGTTGCTTTGAAAGACAATGGGACAGTCCTGACCCCATCCATGCCTCTGTACTACCCATCCCAGTAACCCAGGACCTCAAGTGGGAGCTGAAAATCAGCTCCATCCCCAAGAGGGCTGAGCAGAGGATGTACTTCCTTTGGCAGCTGAAGAAGTTCAACCTGCCAAAGACAATGATGGTGAACTTCTACACAGCCATCATTGAGTCCATCCTCTGCTCCTCCATCACGGTCTGGTACGCTGCAGCCACTGCCAAGGACAAGGGCAAACTGCAGCGTATCATTCGCTCTGCTGAGAGGGTGATTGGATGCAATCTCCTGTCCCTCTAAGACTTGTTTGATTCAAGGACCCTGAAGCGAGCAAGAAGGATTGCAGCCGACCCCTCTCACCCTGGACATAGACTGTTCTTGCCCCTTCCATCTGGCAGGAGGCTGCGGTCCATCAGGACCAAGACCTCACACCACATGAACAGTGTTTTCCCTTCTACAGTTGGGCTCATCAACAAAGCCCAGGACCCACTGTCATCCCCAGGACTATTTCCTACTCAGTCATTCCTCACAGATATCCTCCATCCTAAATGTTTGGACCTTAGCTTTATGTACAACAAACAAAAGGGACCACTCAAACCAGTCTGATGCAGTAGTTTATGAGGTGCTTCGCCACTGTTTAGTTCTGTTGCTTTATCACGTTTTCAAAAATACAACCGTCTGTCATTTTGTACAGCGATAACACAAATGTATTATGCATTGTTCATTAACAAAATATTAACAAGTGTATCTTAATGTTGTGCACCATCCACCATGTCAACTTTGGCAAGTAAACGGTTCTGATTCTGATTCTCATGAATATTAATAATAACAATGAATAGGCCTTGTGAACATTGGAATGAATGGCGTCAACCAAATGGTCTTTGAGTATCATGCTTTGATAAAATGATATTTACGATTGACATAAATGATGTGGGCTCAAGAATTTAGGCACGCATCCTGTTCTTCTGCAGTGACGAACTCCTTCTTATCACTACACTGGAAACAGAAATACAGACTTGTTTTGTGTCGATGTATGAATTCCACACCAACGTATCTGTCCGGTTCTGTGAACACCACCGGCTAGATTAGACAGATTAATAGATCTTGACATGTGGCCAAGACATTAGAAGACACCATCAATCTGCCATCTTCTATTCATCACAATCTCTGAACACAATGTGGCAGTGATACAGACCAACAAGCGGAGCTGGATTTGCGACTTCACTTAACTTTCAACCTGCCATGAGCAAACAAGACACTAACATCACATTGCTGCGGGGTTAGGAACAGGGTTGAGCTTTCCAAAGACCTTTGACCATAAAGAACCTTTCAGCTTTTTTCGCAATCAATGCAGTTCAAGTTACAGGAATAAACATTTAGAATGTGAATATTTTATTTTAAATATATAAAGGATGTGGTCACGCCCTTTCTGTCTTGTACAGCATGGTTAACCAAACGTACACAAATCCAGTCAGGCGAGCTCGACCCTCCCTACAGCGCTCGCAGCTGCTCCACACGTTTGAGAATTTCAGACATGGATGCAACAGACATTGGCTGAGATCTCTTCGCTTTGGCAGAGGCATCAATGCCAAGTATCGTCATGCACTCGCATCAATAGCAACACGGGAAATATTAACTCGCACACCCACCAAAGAAATGCAAACATGGAGAACATTGTGGTTGCAGTATGGAGCCTCCCTCTCTCTCTTGCATAATATATAAAGGACTGTGCCTAATTCCATCTATCACACACTGCAGCAGTGTTGCTTCAAGAAAGGCGTAGACAAATATTTGGTATATGATATTTGTGCAGGCTATAGCCTTATGTACGCACGTAAGCACACTGTAAACAGACCGCGGGTGTCAGCAAAGTGCTCTGATGTACGGAGTCCCTCTCAGAAGCTTGAGAGGGAAGTAAGATAATTCCCATCATCCCTTCCATTAGTTGAAAATGAAAGTGACAGCAGAGATTGTGACACCGTGTCCTGACAGTAAGCGCTAGGTGTTTTCATTTAATCAAACAACTTCCCTATCAGCACAATGAAATGATAAAACTCATTTTATATATTTACTGGAAATGACGAACAAAATAGCCAATAGAAAGTTGTTGTTCTTTGTGGTGAAATGAGGAGGTATCGTGTAAACATTAATCCTCATTTCAACTTCACCAATCAACTGTTCCCCGTCAGTTTGGACACGGTGTCATGGCCATAATTGACCAATTTTGACAGCCCTGGTCTATCCACGAAACTATAGAAGAGTGACTAACAGTGAGAGACGGTTATCACCAGGCACACCTGCTGGTCCACATACCTTTACCTCACCTCTACATATGTCTTATGTCTTTAAAAGTTCAATTGACAATTTAAAATAGCAACCCCCCCCCCCCCTCCCCCCCATGTCACTGTTTGAAATAATTCATAGAAATGCTCTTACATCACAAAACAACTTTCAAGTCTGGGGGGACCTAAAACCAGTTTTAAAGGCTCTGCGGAAAACCTAAGATTAACATATATATACCAAAAATGTCGACCTTTATTATTCTTACACTGTACGGCAGAAGCTGTTAATACATTCTGAAGACGTCATTGTGGGGTTTACAACACTTTCATGTCACATGGTTTTAAATTTTGTGATGTGACACATGGAAGTTTTGAGTGCAACTTACGGGAAAATCACAAGACTAGTTTCATAGTAGAAATACTTTTCTACCATGCCAAGCAAACAGGTCGAGGACATTACCGAGGATTTATCAATGAAGTATTGTATTCACTATTAATTAGTTTATAGGAGCTTTATTTTCAACAGTACTGGATTGTTTTAGGTCCTATACCTAAACATATTGGTTCATTAACTCTGCCGGTACGATACATACCCAACAGCTACTCGAGCTACTTATGGTTGTCATTTCATTACACATCCCATTTGCAGGGAGAATAAACAATCTTTCTGCTCCCTAACACATTGTAAACATCTACTCCCATTAGTTATATTACAGCAGTTCAGAGTTGCCTGTGCACGCCCGATCAAAAGACAGGGGGGATAAATGCACACAAGAAACCAGAACACAAAGGCCATATTGAAGTTAACACAAGAGGTGCGCTTTTTCGGACAAACCAGTTCTGGAGCATTGTGTCACCAGTCTCATGACTGGTTTCACACATGTCACTATATTCATGCACCCACACCCACACCCACACACACACACACACACACACACACACACACACAATCTTGTGCTGTCTGAAACTGGTGGAGAAATCTAACTAAAAGGTTGGTAATTGCTGTAGTATTAGTCAGCTATGTAATAACTAGAAGGCACCTCTAATACTGAACAGTTCATGCACATGCTGAGACACTCAGTGACTTAATTTCTAATCATTTGAATTGACTAGATTTGAATCAGAGCTACGCAGACTCATAGCGTAGCATCAGCCAGCAATGACTAGGGTTCAATTTCATATTGCACATAGTACATATTATATTATAAAAACTAAGATGTTGTTGAATAAAACATGGAGGAAAACAGTGTACATAGTGTTTGTTTCCTTGTCAAACATTTAGAAAGTACACAGAGGATTAAGATGTGCAGTGACATGGCAGAATTCCAATCAAGCCCGCCTTCAAGCCTTTATCCCAAGCCCCACCCTGTAGAAACATCATCCATGACTCTTCCCACACCTCATCGTTTAAATAGTGACACAGGGATTTACAGGTGTCACACCTTTACCTGGGATCCAGCTAACAACATCGGAGGAGCAAGCAGCCCATCTATCAGCCACACCGGAGACTAAAACTACGCAAGATCTTCGTTTCACGGGACTTGTTTTGCTTCTCAACCCAATTTCACCCATCGTTGGAGCTGAAGACAATATCTACAGGTAGGCTTGAACAATGCAATACATTGATATTTATAACTTTTAAAGAAATGTAACATGAAATACTTGTAATCAGTTTTTTAAAATAAAATTTAGGTTTCTTTTGCAAAGTCAAAATTTACATCATATATATCTATATATATATATAACGTTAATTATCTATTTTCGTTATTTGAATTACCAAGAGTAACTATAAAGGGCAATCCATGCTTATAATTACTAAGAATATTGTACGTAATTGATAAGTGTTATGAGCATTTTAGTAATATCAAGCAAAGTATAATTATTATGATTAATCTCATATATTTATATCCTAAATTATAATTTGTTAACAAAATTGATTTAAAAAAAACACAGTAAGCTAAATTAATGTTAGACGTGGACCTGTGTTAATGGAAATACGTTCATGTTGATTATAGTAAATATTGGTTAACATATTAATCAACATTTCTGTTATAGTAAATCTTTTTGATTTTGATTATTAAGGATGCCATCATTAAAAATGTTTCTTCTTTAGTAACATCTAGTTCAATATTTCTCCTTTTATTATTGACTCTGAGCCCACTTGATACAATCTCTTAACGACATAATTAGCCGTAGAATAAGTATTATATTGCTTAAGTGAATAATCTTATCCCACCCAATCCAGGCATGGACAACAGACTGGTCCTCACTGTCCTATTTGTGACGCTGTCCTGGATGTCTGCGGGAAACTGCGTCCAAGCAGCAGGAAACACAACAATTGCGGCAAACGTGACAACACCTGCGGCAAACATAACGAGTGCAACAAACGTGACAACACCTGCGGCAAACATAACGAGTGCAACAAACGTGACAACAGCAGCAGGAAACAACACAACGGCAGCACCAACCACAGGTCCCCCACTGACGACTAACACCACAGTGGAAACTCTTGAGGTGAGTGATGCCAAAAAAATAGAGCATAGTGGAATAGAATAGAACTGAATTTATGTTCATTGATGGTGTTCAACATCATCAAAGTGCACATTTCGGACCTAATCAGAAGTTTGTCATGTCCCTTGCAGACACCCGTTTCTAGGACAGGGTGTGGGAGCCAGAGGCTTTGTGGGACTCAGCCCACAGGCTGCGACCCCTCTGCCAACAACTCATGTTTCTTTGCTAGTTTCAAGCAGAGGGGCAATTCAAGAAATTTTGAGATTGAGGTCTCAGGAGAGTCAGATGGCTACGTCGCTTGCACCCTGTCACGTGACAGCACACTGGTATGTCAAGTTCTGTCACTCACTCACAGATGAAAGTAGCTTGACGGCTAACCCAAAGCTAATCCTAGAGTTTGTTTGAAGTCATCTGTGTAAACAGGTAATTAACCATTTCTGGTTTTCAACCACAGGGAGGAAATGACACAACCTATGTCTGTGCAAATAACAACGGTGCAGTTGAATTCTTTGGCGCTCTCCTCAACAACAACCAGCTGACTAAGACAACGGTGAGAGAGTGTATAAAGGTTCCATTCAGCAACGTTATGTTTTTTATATTAATACACCCCAAACTCATTTGTCTCCTTGGTCATCTTTCACATTTGTCTTTGCAGCTGAACGTGAACTCTGTGAAGGGCAAAGTCAATGGAAGAAAAATCCAGTGTACATTTGCTGCCACTGCACCACCACCCTTAGTCACTAGAGCAGGAGAAAGTTTCGCAATCGGAATCAGTACTGGACCCTTCAGTAAGTCAACATAGTGGAGACACACATACACACACATCATATGCACTTTAAACAGCCAACTAAGACCCACTTTCACAGAGACTATCACAGATCATATATTAATACGTTCTCATGTGGTAGAAAATGGTTTTGTATTTTGCTTGCTTTTTCAGCTAATGGTACCCTGGGAACCTCCACCTCTAGATTTCTGAGTCCTCTTGTAGACGTGTCAAATTCTAACGGCACCGCTATCAATACCCTCAACGCCAACACCACCACCACCACCGCGTCCCCCAATACCACTAGCCACGGCATTACACTCCGGCAATCTCTGACGCAAGGTAAGTCAAGGTTGTTTTCCTCAAAAGTTGTCCTAAAAGTGTGTTCGAAGAATGCAGAATAAAACATATTTTTTCTGTCCTCCCCTGTAGCTGTGCTGATGACTGTGGGTGTGCTCTCTCTGGCCATGCTTTGAGGAAACTGAAACCCCCAAGACAAGAAAACCATAACACTCCTATTTACATATGTGTGCTACTGGATACAAACATCTCAAAAAGAGGTTTCCCATATGCAATGCACCCAACATTAATTGGATAAATGCTTGATTGTGTATCAACTTACTGAAAGTAGCAGTGATGGAGGGCGATCACTCTTCTACAGCCTTTGAGACTCCTTTCACATCCATGGAGGTGCTGAAACAAAAAAAACAAGTAAATCATTTTAAAGGGTTTTTAATTTAATATTTAATCCATTTTGTTAGTTTTGTAACCATGTGACTGCTGCATTTCTGTCCTACCAGTTACTCAATTGCAGGCAAATATGTTGACTTTATTCCTTAGGTCAAAATCAATCGTGTGGTTAGAATGGGATACAAATGTGATGCACAATTACAACAAAATCAAATCTGTTTAACCATAGATGTTGTGCTATATTTAAAAAAAAATGGTTTGGGGTGTGGTTACCTTTTATGCTCACAGTCATGAACCTTGATATTGTCCTGTTTATTATTATCTGGCATTATTAAGGACTATAGTTATGTTTTGCTGTGTGTGTCACTACACATTAACATTCATGGTTTGTCTCTGTTGACACACAAGACAAAGAAACAAAGTATTTTCTCCTCTTGAAGAATGATACTAGAAAATGGCAGAAATGTGTGTTTACATTATGTTACCATGACAATGATATTCTCTTTTGTGTGAATGTACATATTGATGACTCAACAAAACTTTCCCAATGAAGCCTTCATTGGCTGATATTTTAATTTGTGTCCGAGTGCAAGTAGCCTACACATGCAAATGAGCAGTTGCTTTTAAAGATTGCTATATATATATATATATATATATATATATATATGATACCAAATATTGGTGAAACACACTTTGCACATTTTATTATGTAACAGCTGACTTTTGACTACATATTTTGGAATAAATATTTTATGTAAACTGATTATCTTAGTAGCTTTAATACACCCGAGACTGTATCCCCCCCAACAAGCAGAGACGAAGATCTAAATCGGAACCTTTACTATCAAAAAAACAAAACTTTGCTGATTTAAATTCCCATGAAATTTGTTTTCAGCATTAGCACAGGTCATTTTAATAATCTTATGTAATGTATTTAGAATAATTAGTCAGATATACAAGTACCATACAAGATGAAGTCGTATAACGAAAGCATCAATGGTGGCAGTAACACAAATATATTTATTGTTACAGTGTAAGAGACATATTGAGAGATTAAATGAGTAAGTACGTCAAGATATGGGAGGCTGATTTCAATCAACGTTACTCTTACATTTCAGGTCAGTAGAAACAGTATCACAGCTAACTACCTTTTTAAGATATTGTTGTGGTCAAATATTTGTTTTTTAAATGTGGAAAAATCTTATATCTTATGTATAAATTACATAGCGGTTAGCTGGTATCACTGATATAGGGGTAGCCATAGCATAGCCTAGCAAACACTTAACTGGTCGTACAATGAAACCAGCTAGCTTAGTTAAGCTACTTTGAAGCTAACTCAGCTGCACAAGCAGATAGCTCGTTAAATTATTATATATTTATACTGTACATAGTAGTTAAATGCTCAATTTGTATGCTTCGTTTCTCTGTTCTACTTTGTTGTCTTTAATGTCCTTGTTTTTATATTGTTCTTGTTTATTTGTATATTCCATGTATGTATGTTGTGAGCAATGTGTAAACCGGAGTCAAATTCCATGTATGCGAACATATACATGGCCAATAAAGTTGATTCTGAAATGTATGCAAGGGATGTAAGAATGTCTTTGTACTGTACAGCAAGGCAGTAGGCCTACTTGTGAAAAGGTGTGTAAGTTAGCATCTCATCTATGTATTTTTATTAGTTATTTCGGGATGATCACTTTTAAACATGTGACAATTCAAAATTGTCAAATATTGTCATTCAAATTACCCTTGGATAAAAAGATACTGTGACATAAAACAAACCAGTGTACCTATTTTAAACACTAAAAAAAGATTATATATTTGTTTACACGGATCTATACAAGAGTTGATAATTGTTGTATTAACTTAACAGTTTTTTGAACACTGACATTTTCAGCCAAATCTTAAACTAATATTGTCAAGCTGATAAATGCTATACTTTCATGGGAGATTTGTTACACCCTTGGCATCATTACACTTTTGAAGCATATTTTTACGGCACCTTAAATATGCTAAATTCCAAATTCAGAGCGTAGAGGACTGCCTATATGCAGCAAATGTTTTCATTTTGAGGGAATAATGTAACTTTTGGGAGGCATTTGTCCAACATGAATCATCAATGCAGATGCAAGAGTGATTCGCAGAAAGCTGATGTCTATCTGGGTGTGTTGTCCTTCATGCAAACATCGCTGACTACAAATTTGCATGTTCTCATGTACCAGAACAAATCATCCAATACAGTACGTGATTGATAACACTCAGAGGAAAACTCCAAAGACAGCTAGTAGGTCTGCCTACATTCAGTCTTAATTGTTTTTTCATTAAGGTTTTTATAACCTTCTTCCTCGGATTGCCTCCAAAGCCATGAATGTGAGTAGTCAGCACATCTGGATCCTCATTGGTAAGTCACAATATGTTGAGCTATAACGTTGATTTATTTATTATTATTAATATTACCATTACCATTATTATCTTAATTGTTTTTTGAATTAAATATTATTTTTATTTGAATTGTTTTATATCTTTTCAATCAAATCAATCGAAATACTTTTAAATATAGTTTCCAATGTCAGATGACTTAAAGCTGCAAACTATACCAGAATTTTTTTTAAAACAAGGTGACAGATACACAGCCACCCCCTAATTCCCAGTACTTAAACTTGTAATTGCTAGTCACCCAACATTACCATTTAAATGGGGTATTGTGTCACTCAAAAGTCCAATATTCATGTTTTCTTTGGTGCTATATTTTAGTCTCATTATCATACCCATATCATTTTATAATTGAGAGGAAATCGAGGACATCACTAACTATGTTGTCTAATCCCTTAACAGGCATTTCCCTCATGCTGACATCTGGAGTGCTGGCAGGTAAACTTTTTTTTTCTTTTCCCATCAACACGTTCTGTGGTTTTCTTATCTTAAAATTATTTTCTTTGCCAATAAGGTACCCTTCTCCAAAATGTGGCACTGAATCAAAAAGCTGTCCAGTCTTCACAACGCGGCACCTCGGGTGCTGCTGGCGGGGCAGTTGATGGGAACAAAGACGTGAGATTTGAAAAGGGATCCTGTACCCTCACCGAAGAAGAGTCTGATCCCTGGTGGAGGATGGACTTGCAGAACGTGTACAACATTACTGCTGTAACGATAACCCAACGAGATTTGAGTGAGAGCTTGCTGATTGGTGGTGAAATCTGGATCGGAAACTCAACAGATGCCAATGACACCGAAAACGTCAGGTGACACAGCTCGATAAGTACCTGCATCCTACATCTCCCGTTGTGATACGAGCAACCTTTTTGTTCTTCTCACCTCCTCTTTTCTTCTCCGCATAAAGGTGTGCAGTCATCGCGAACATCTCAGCTAGACTCACGTTCCACTTTTCATTCAGGTAGATAGAGGGACGCTACGTCACTGTGCTTCTCCCAGGGAGCCAGAGGACTCTAAGTCTCTGCGAGGTTGAGGTGTTCCCTGTAGACTACGGTAATTATACATTAAAGCAGATTAGTGCAGTGTGCATTTTCTATGCCCATTCCTCTGTTGCTGTTATTCATGTATGTAGCCATATTTCTCTTGCTCCGGCACAGAAACATGACAATCCCCCTTCCACCCAAGTTCTGATTGATCAAATGTCTCTCTAACCAGGAAACAAATACAGCTGATAGTGAGCACCAGACCTATTTGAATCACTGAACAAATCAGAGATGTGGCCAGTAATGAAATGGTCTGGAACCAGGCTAACTGTCGAGCTCAGAGCCTCTTGAGTTATTATTACCCTCTCCTCTATTGGCAAGGGTGCTGACTTTGGTGAAATTGTTTTTCTGAAAATACCCCCTCGTACCATGAATGTCCATGCACTTGATTCATCGTTGCGATGGCGACATGACAGACCAACCACAAGGAATGGAATCAATCTAACCATCTGTCTGTTTCTTTGCTTCTAGTGCATCCTTTATCCAACGTGGCACTGAAAGGAGACGCCACGCAGTCGTCGACACTCCCGTTCGCTGCTGCCGCCAGAGCCATCGATGGGAGACGGAACTCGTTCTACAGCAGCGGGTTCTGTAGCCACACTGCAGAGGACGAGGCCAATCCCTGGTGGAGGGTGGACCTGCGACGAACACATGTTGTCATATCTGTCAAAGTCACTAATAGAGGAGACTGCTGTGCTGAGAGACTGGATGGAGCCGAGATCCGAATCGGGAACTCGCTGGAGAACAACGGAAACAACAACCCCAGGTGCTAACAAGAACTTCAGAACATACAGCATTCAATGTACATTTCTTTTATTATCTGACTGTTATTAGAGCAGCAATATTTCAGTGTTCGCATGATGCAACATAACCTTCCTGCAGTGGCAAACTTCCACTGAGCAGTTACAAGAAAAAACATGATAGCTGTAGGCCAATGCTAAATACATGAGTTCCTCAAAAGTCATTTTCTAATCTAGCTCATGATCAACTCTCTTACTTCACAATCACCACCACTCTATTTTCATATCAACCTGGCGAAATTCGAGGGCTTTAAAAACGTGAACTCATTCCCAGATTTCAAGACTTTGTGTTGTTCTCTTTTAATGAGGAGGCCCCACAAGACAACCAGATAACCAAGACAACTATTCCTCCAACTCCCTCCACTGTCAGGTGTGCTTCCATCTCCCACATCAGAGCAGGTAAAACCAACACGTACCGCTGTGGCGGAGGACGCATGGACGGCCGCTTCGTCAATGTGATCATCCCCGGAGAGAGAAAGACTCTCACCCTGTGCGAAGTGGAGGTGTATGCTGCCCCAGCAGGTACAACTATAACTGACTGGCTTTGATTTATTGAAACACAAGTCTGACATTGATGCATTTGTTTTCGTTCTTTTTTTTTTTTACTTTAGTGGAACCTCTATTAAACGTGGCCTTAAAGAAACCAACAGCACAGTCGTGGAGTTTTTCTCTATCTGGGGCGTCCTCTAACGCCGTCAGTGGGTGTAGAAGTGGAATAAAGTTTTTGGGAGGATGCTGTAGTGAGACTGACTTTCAGATCAATCCCTGGTGGAGAGTAGACTTGTTAGCTATGCACAAGGTTACTGCTGTCAGTATCCTCAACAGACGCGGCTGGTTGTACTGAATGGCTTCGTGGCGCAGAGATCCGGATTGGCGACTCACTATCGAGCCATGGTACCGAAAACCCGAGGTGAGGCATGATATCTACAGTTGACTATATTTGTGCAGTAAACTATTACAAAGTGTTTCTTCTGATTTAGTTGAGCAACACAATACAGCCGCTAATACCCCACTATATCTTCACATGACAAATAGTCGGTTGCTGCTATATTAAAGCTCAGAATTCAGAATTTACCGCCTTTAATGCTCGGACAGTGGTTAGTAAAGCTAAAACGGCACCCCTGGTCATCCATTATGTTTCTCTCTCCCCATCAGATGTGGTGCTATGTCATCAACAGCGGGCACGTTCACCTTCACCTTCCAGTGTGCAGGCATGGAAGGCCGCTACGTCACAGTGATCATTCCAAGACTTGCTACTTTGTCCCTGTGTGAAGTAGAGGTGTTTGCTTCTCCGGCAGGTATGGTCCTTGAGCAGTAGATGCATGGAAATCAAACAAAAAAACAGAAAACTAGCTATGAAATACTGTATAATGTCTGAAGCTGTTTACGTATTAAGATTTCTTTCTTTCACTTAAAGTGTACTACATCAGACAAAATAATAATACAATATCTTGATAAGATTGATTCCAGCTCTTTGGCTACAAGGCCAGGTGCTGACTCTCTGGCTTTCAATGTTTACTTGATTTGGAACCAAAAACTACCCCACCAACTTATGCTTCTTTTTTTTCAAACCAGCTAGTCCTGAAGCGTATCAAAGATGAATTGTGCCAACTGAAACCTAACAAGATTCTTTCTCTCCAGTGCCAGAGGTTATCACACCTACCGCTCCTCCTCCTCCCGCTGTGAGCGTGCTGCTGAATGGCAGGTATGCGACGGTGGTGGGAAAGAGGCTTTGCTGGTCCGATGCTTTGTTCTTCTGCAGATGTCACCACTGGGACCTGCTCAGCCTTCGCAGCCAGGAAGAGCAGAGCGAGGTGGAGCAGCTGCTGAGCAGCAGTCCTTTCCCCCTCACAGACCATGTCTGGCTGGGGTTGCGCAGGTAGTACACTGACATTGACACTTTAGTGATTTATATCTAGGTGACTGAGAGGGCAGGTGCCCTGGGCTGTTGTCTTTCCTGCAGTCCAAATTCTTAAGGATTTGAATTTTGCAAATGTATACATATGCAAAAGACACAGGTCTTCAAGTAAAATATTGTGTGTCCTTGTATTTGCTAATTTGTATTGCTGCTATTCCAAAACAGATGTGCATGGATGCTTTTCTAACAGCTTTCACCGAAGACACCCAATTACAAATAACAGCCGTAAACCAATGCATAGCTCGTTGTCTGAGCGTAAGTTTGTTAACAAATGTTGTTGGGCAGATACCTAATGCAGGACACGTGGTTCTGGATGTCTGGCGGCGCCATGAAGTTCACCAAATGGCTGCGAGATATTGCCCCTCACCGGTACTCCGACCCCTGTGGAGGGATGGCCAGAGGAGAGCGCTTCCAGTGGGAGGACCAGCCTTGTGACCAGCTCCTCAACTTCATCTGCCAATCAGGTATAGTGGAGGGGGTGTTACACCTCGCATCCTGCACGTGTGCACGTATCGCACTTGGCCACGATACCCTAACCATCTTCTTCTGTCCCTTAGGTGCCGAGGTGGGAGCACAGAGGGTGTACTACGACAGCACCGACAAAGCCACAAGTCCTTAGTCGGGGTTAACAATATTGTAACCTGTTTTTTTTATAGAATAGCAATTTTGCTTCTTGCTTGTTTAATATCAAAAAGTCTCAACCGCCTCGTCAAAGCAGTGATTCCTGCATTCATTTTCATGCTCACGTGTGGGTTAGAGTCACTGTAATCTCGTGTAACCAGTTATTGCATTTCTGTAAACAATGCTCTGAATAATCATATTGCATTCCTACATATTATATCCCTCAAAAATGTTTTCAGGACAGATGAAAGATGTAGAGTACATGTAGCTGTGAAGTCCCTTGCCTGACTACTTTATTATTCTACCACTTCATCTGGTTTTATAATGTGTGAAAGACCTTGGAGATGTGAAATGCAGAGCTGAGCTATCAATAGCAATGTTCACCACATCAAACGTAGTTGGATTTGCGTTCAAAATAAAAGAGAAAGTGCATATTCATTCTGTAATATGTCTGACTGCCCTTGAGGTAGGACAGAATTAAATCATAAAATATGCAGGTGGTCTCTTTGTTGGCGGTGTAAATAAAGCTGATTGAGTAAAGCAATCAAACAGAGAAAAAAAAGAATAAATATGGAAATACACATTTTTTCAACCAGTTATGGCGTCAGGAATGTTGAACCGTGGAGCTTTATGGTCTACCTGCTCAGGTTTACACTTGCGTCACTGCCCTTCTCCCCTCTTACAAGTGGATGGCTCAAACCTCCCAGTTACACCTATAACGGACAATGAAAATGGTGAAAGCCACAATTGAAACAGAGAAAGTATTGAAACCTCAACCAGTACACACGTCTCTAATTACAGAGTGCCTTGCATTAGGTGTGGCACAGTCCTGTGGTGTGTCAGGGAGTTTTGATGTAACCACAACAGCATTAATTAAGGAGTGTCTTACATAAACTGAGACTCCAGATGCAGGGCGGACAAACACGGAAAGGACCTGGTTCGTCTTGTTCTTCTTGCTAGTCGTCTTTGCAACGTGTGCTCAGTCATTACCAGCACGGCAACCGCAACAAACATTTGTTGGTATTGTGTGTATTGTATTAGGCCTTAAAAACGAAAAAAATCTGCTCTGTTTATGTAACTGACCCAGAAACAAACACTTATGTTATTTAAAATAATACATGTTTGCGTCTCTCAGCTGTAGTAAAATCTATATATATATATATA